>NC_137944.1:26954607-27447107 GCF_963969265.1 Rhamphochromis sp. 'chilingali'
TGGTAACAGCAGAAAGGAATAACTCCCTTTTAACAGGAAGAGGACCTTCTGTAGGGCCAGTCGGTTTACCCAATATGGGATAAATATGACTCTCTCTTTCTAGTCCCTATCCAGCTCTCAGTGTAGCCTTTTGGATCTGCTGAAGGCTTTCTGTTTAGAACAGCCTGATTAAAATGGAATTACAAGAATGATTGTCCAATATTACTAAATTAGGAGCAATCTGTTTATAAGCATTATCTTAGAATGCTTATTGGTCCTTCAAACGTAGGAGTGTTGTCCAACTATTACCTTAGGTGCCATTCAGAGGCCTGTTCTCTGTACATTTTTTTAAAAATAATCCCAGTAATCTGGATTTTGTTCAGATCTTTGAACCCATAAGAGAATTTGATTAGGAAAGCTGGAGATTATTGTGCACTCCCATTATCGGTGACCAGAGTATAAATATCAGTACTGGAAACCATAATCGGGTGGAGTAATGAGTGGAGGAAGCAACAAAGAGGGGGGAGTATATTCAGATGAAAGGTTAAAAGCAGCACAAATGTGACACACTCATTCATTCATTGCTTGGAGAACAATAGTAGGAAACTAAATGATGAGTTACTTTTGTCAGTTACTCCCTCTTGACTTATGCGCTAACTCTAATAATGACTCACAATATTCAGCAGTTTTTCCTGTCACCTGTGCACAAAATGGAACTGGTCCCCACCCTTCCTCCAACCTTGGTTGTGCAATATTTGCACAACCAAGGTTGGGCTGATTTCCGTTAAACAATTCTGGTAATTCTTGATCTTGTTTACAATGAACAGACCTGAGACAAGCAGGTTTGACCTCATGGATGTGTTGCAGTAAAATCCAATCCTATAGCTGAAGAACTGAAATATTCCACATCAAACCAAATCATCAGCAGTTTAAACCAAATAATGTGCCGATCTATGCGCTAGAACAATGAGAACAAGCCCTCTGTGAGCTCATCCTGTTATATTGTATAAACAAAAGACTGTGCTATTAATGGGAAACAGTCCAGAGGGAGTGACAGCTGCACAACAATCATAAACATGTGAAAATGGTCTGGCTGGAAACGTGCAGTGAAGTGGTGTAGTTGCATATAAGCTTTTGATTCTCTGAGTATTTAGAGGGAGAAGATATAAGGTCTCCTGTAGATCTGAGTGATCTGAATGTGCCTCAGTTTGAATGAGAAAAAGCATGATTGTGTTACTGAGATGCTGTTTTTGTTTGTGTGGTGCTTTCAGACAAACTGTAGGGGTTACAAAAAAGATGTATCCTGTGTCTTTGAAAGTGTGGGATTCTCTCTAAAATACTGTAGCGCATGTACCAGTGACCAGCAGGGGGCTCTAACAGAGACACATTGTAAAGAAGTTTATGAAATTTTAATGTTTTTTCTCCAGAAAAGGACCAACCGCCAGTAGCTCGTGTTGTGTCGAGTCCACCCATCTCTTTGCCTGTCAGGACCGCCACTTTGGATGGATCTCAGTCCACTGATGACAAAGGTGGACTCAGCTACCTGTGGACCAGAGAAGACACCAGTCCTGCTGCTGGGGTGAGACGGACCTTTATAATCAGGCCTTTAACTGATGTTAGTTCTGGTTTAGTTTATTGCAGGGACCATGAGATTTATAAATAAATAAAAATGTATTGTTTTTTGTTTTGTTTTGTTCTGTTTAATAGGATGTGCTGAACAGCTCCGACCACCAGGCAGTGCTGTTTCTTGGAAACCTGGTGGAGGGCAAATACAGCTTCATCCTGACTGTAACTGACAGCAAAGGACAAAGCAGCAAGGGGAGGGGCACAGTGGAGGTCAAACCAGGTAAGCAGACCTACAAAAACATGCATATGAACACATCCCCAAGATATACTCATTATTTTTAACAATACGTTTCTTTATTTCATATAAAAATTACTCCTTATGTTCAACTAAAGAGAACACACATTCTCAAAAACAGTTCAGAAAACACATCGACATTCAAAAACGTCTCAAAATGGGCTCAGGTGTGACTACATGTCATTGGTCCACATATAGTTGAGTCAAGAAGCCTGTGCTAACTGAATAAACAGAAGGCTGCTGGATAGATGGACGGGCAGTCAGTCCATTTTAGACTTTAATAAGTTAAACAGCCAACTGTTAAAATATTCACACAGTGATGGTGATTTTTTTTCCCTATGATGAAAGGAAAAAATTATATCAAAATTGATATGAAAATGGATTCATATCAACCAAAAACACCACTTCTTTCTTATCCAGTCTGTATCATTTGGTTTACTTTTTTTTAATCCAAAAACAATCCTATAAGCTACTTGTGTAGAAAAAAAAAAAGAAAAAAAAAAAAAAAAAGAGGTTCATCAGTGTTTTATCACAACTTTGACCTTCCGGATCCAAACCAAGTAGAAAATGCTTTGAATGAAGTGAAATTTCTTTTGAAATAATCTTCTTATATGCCATTCTGACCCCTTCCTAAAACGTTTTAATCTTTTTCCACTAACTAAGCAACCTATGCATTTGTCTCTCGACATACAATTTGTCTGGTTTATTTCATACTGATTTAACTGTTTTACCAGGAGTGGATATCTAGGTATTAACCATTTATAGTGTTAGAGTGAAGGATGTTGAAGTGTAAAAGCTTAAACATTTAAAATATTTTAAAACTTCCCGGTTTGGGGAAAAACTATATATTTATTTGTATAGTGTAGCAACGTAACTTGATACTGATGCACTTAAAACCTAATAAAACTGCTGATTATTTTCCAGTGATCAGTTTTTTTGTGGTGCAGTGTCCCAATAAAAGACCTGTGGTTTCTATTCAGGCTTTTATTTTGTAGCCAGATAAAGATTCAAACGAGGGGAAAATAAATTCTTGTGATCGTTAAAAGACATTGTAGAAAAATATACTGAAACACAACTGCTGCATGGTTTATTTTTTCTTCAAACGACTCTGTGCATGCAAATGCTTTCCACACAGCAGGAGCCTCAACAACCAGCAGCAGAAGGTTGAGCAGGTCAGCACAGCATACGGTGCACAGACACACACTCGGCCAGAAACTAATCCGTCACTTGGCGCTCTGGACTCTCTCCCAGATTTCAGGGAGTCAGATGGATCCTGCAATCTGCCCGTTTTCCTCATGTCACTTTTTCCGTCTCACTGTCACCTCATGTGTCTTCCCTCTTCCCTATTTTTCCCATCTATCCATCAGACATGCGGGAGCGGGACCTGGTGGAACTGGTGTTAGAGGTCTCCGTATCGCAGGTGTCCCAACGTCAGCGCGACATGCTGCTGCGACAGGTTGGGGTTTTACTGGGTGTGCTCGACAGCGACATCATTGTGCGAGAGATCAGTGCGTTTAATGAGCACAGGTGACTTTGTCTCCAGATTTTAGACAAGTGTGCAAACCTGATGATGAAAGTCATGAAACCAACTGTGAACAGAGCTGGAATTATCCTTTGACAGTTTGTTTGTTTGTTTTCCACCCTCTTCCTCCATTCTCAGTACTCGTTTGGTCTTCCTGGTGTCCGGAGGCCCAGGGCGCCCTCCGCTGTCGGGCCGTAACGTTGCACTCGGCCTGCGCAACAAACTGCGTAAACAGAAGAATGACTTCCTCATCTTCAAGGCCCGACGAGTGGATACAGTCAGTGAGTACCACATAAACGTTACGAAATGGAACAAGGAAAGGGGGAAAAGAGGTTTGATGCTTCTATGTTACAGCAGACTCTAAAAGCCTTGGTTTTTGGACATTCAAGGTCACAGTTGCATTGATTAATTTCTGATAAGCTCTTGAAATCATCAAGACAGTGTCTCCCAGTTTTGTTTTGTTTTTGCAAAAATGTAAAAATTTGTCCTATTATTAGATTCCTCCTAAAAATTCCTGGATCCATATTTTGATCTGCATTGACTCCTAAAATGAATCACTGCTAAGATGGGCCAGACCTCACTTCGGCTAAAAACTCCTCCTATGCCTGAATAGCTCTACAGCTTTGTCGCCAAATTGTAGCTGTGGGGAGGTTTCTCTCTTTAAGTTGATGAATTTTCTTTCATTAGCTGTCAACTGACTAAACCAATCAGTCGTTGCATGCTGTTTTTATGATGTAGATAAAGCATAGGTTTAATGCAGAAGAATAAATCTCACCGGATTCATCTTTGAAGACTAGATGTAACCCTGACCCATAATCTTATGTTTTGGGGGGTCGTTATTAGAAAAAGTATTTTGATGGGAGTCAGTTACAATGTCTATTCTTAAAATATCTATTCTTGTCTTTGATTTCCAATCTTTTGTCTTTTTTTTCAAAAGCCTAAAATCACAAATTTTGTCAGCAAAAGGTTAAAATAAGGCTTCATATCAGATCAATTTGATTTATCTCAAAAGTATGGAAATTACTTTTACAGCAGCTAAAATAATAAACACAGTCTGTAAAAAAACTAATGTAGCTCAATAAAACAGAATAGAACAAAAAAGCTCAGTTTGATCAAACGGAAAGATTAAAGAGCTCCATTAAACAGAATTGAAACCAAAAATTCAAATAAGATTGATCAAAAAGTAAATAATTGAATACAAAATAATACCTCCAGATCAACGCCAGTAAAACCAAGGAACTGGTGGTAGACTTCCGCAGGCACAAGCATTCTCCACTGCAACCACTGAACATCCAAGGTATGGACATTGAGGCTGTGGACAGCTACAGGTACCTTGGTGTTCATCTGAACAATAGACTGGACTGGACTCATAACTCAGACGCCCTCTACAGGAAAGGGCAGAGCAGGCTGTACCTGCTGCGGAGACTCAGGTCGTTTGGAGTGGAGGGCCCACTCCTGAAGACCTTCTATGACTCTGTTGTGGCTTCTGCTATCTTTTATGGCGTGGTCTGCTGGGGCGGCAGCATCTCTGCTGGGGACAGGAAGAGACTGAACAGGGTGATCCGAAGGGCCAGCTCTGTTCTAGGATGCCCTCTGGACCCAGTGGAGGTGGTGAGTGACAGGAGAACGGCGGCTAAGCTGTCATCCCTGATGGACAACATCTCCCACCCCATGCAGCAGACTGTGACAGCACTGAGCAGCTCCTTCAGTGGGAGACTGCGGCACCCACGGTGTGGGACGGAGAGATTTCGCAGGTCTTTCCTCCCCACTGCTGTCAGACTCCATAATAAAGACTTTAACTGATCAAGCACACACATCCATACATATGCAATAATACTAAGTGCAATAATCCTTTCTGTCATCGTTGTATTTTTACTCAGTTGTATATAGTATTTGTATTTGTATTCTATTTTTATCTTATTGTATATTTATTTTATTTTATTCTACTGTATATAGTATTTTATTTTATTCTATTCTGTACAGTTGTGTACTGTATTTATTCTTATTGTATTCTAATTTTTGCCTCATAACTCTTGCACTGTCCACTTCCTGCTGTGACAAAACAAATTTCCCACGTGTGGGACTAATAAAGGTTATCTTATCTTATCTTATCTTATCTTATCTTATCTTATCTTATCTTATCTTATCTTATCTTATCTTATCTTATCTTATCTTATCTTATCTTATCTTATCTTATCTTATCTTATCTTATCTTATCTTAAAATGGCTCTATAAGGTAAAACAAATGCACTAACACAAATAAAATAAAATAAATTAGAATGAAAATAAACTTACTAAATGTAGCAAAAATAACAACAGTAAAAATTTTCCTTGACATTAAAGTGTACACAGAGTGTAAAACATGGTGTATTGATCACAGAAAATGACTCAGTCCTCACAGGGTTATGTTTTTGAGTAATCCCACCTACAGACAAACTGAACTTATCACAGACACACTGTTTAATGCATAAACCATAAAAATCAGACTGCTATTATTCAGTCATGCTCGTGCAGTCTGCAGTCTTTGGCTCGGTTAATGATGCAAGGTCAAAGTTTTAGATTTCTTAGCTATTTCTAAGTCATATAAGTATTTCTTTAGCACTTTAAATCTGCTGTTTACCAAGTTTTAAAGCTCTGACGGTTTATTGAACATTGCTGTCGCTCTCCCTCCTCAGTCTGCCAGCTCAACTGCTCCGGCCACGGCGAGTGTGACTCATTCACGCGGCGCTGCGTCTGTCACCCTTTCTGGATGGAGAATTTTATCAGAGCTCAGTTCGGAGACGCAGAGAGCAACTGCGGTAAGAAGGGAGGCATTACAGTAAAATATAGAGTCGATAAACAAAAATCAATAAATAATCAATTTTATTGTTGTGAAAATCTGACCCAGCAGATTATTATTTTAATTCTGTTTATAAGAATCAGAATAATCTCTGTCGCTGTATTCAGGGACGCACGGCGAGTCTTTTGTGAATTTGTTGTCGAAGCTGCATTACTTTAGAGCTGTTTTAATATTACACACTTTTTACCACATCATTTTTTCTGTTTTCAGAGTGGAGCGTGCTCTATGTGACGATAGCATCCTTTATGATTGTGGTTGCTGCGGCAACATTTGTATGGGGGATAGTTTGTTGCTGCAACAGGTGAGTTTTTTACCTAAATTCTTTTTTAATATTCTGTCAGGGTTATTGTTAAATAACTTTATGGGGGTAATGGTCATTGATTCCCTGTGTGTTTATTTTCCTGTAAGGCGTAAGAGCAAAGTGCGCAGGAGTAAAAGTCGATACAAAATGCTAGAAGCTGACGATCAGGACTGTTTGGAGCTGCAACTGCCAAGAGCTGGTAAGATGGACGCGTTCACGTAAACTCGCACCACCGCCTGCATTTAGCCTGTTAACACTCACGACAGTAAATTCTGCTGCGTCTGTATTTTGACTGGAACTTGAACATCTTGAATCAAATTTTATAGAGATAACAACGATACCAGTACTTCCTTACTTTGTAATATGATTGCATGCACAGCTACGGTTTTTCTTTTGTGTATTTTTCTAAGATTATTTGTTTGGGACATTTTTTTTTTCCTTTATTAGATTAGATTAGGAAAGTATATAGACATGAAAGCAAGGGAATATGCAGAGCAAAGGCCTGCAAGTTGACCCGAGTTGATGCTTTTGGCCTTTGTGGCACATTGCAGCATGAGCTAAACACCGTTTTCCAACTTTAGCAAAACTTTTTTTTTTTTTTTTGTAAATGATGAGTGTGAATGTTGTTAGGTTAGTCATATTTACAGTTAATTTACCCAATGCCATTCAAAAATAACTGCCCAAATAAACACTGAAGGTGTTAACAAATGGTAAGACTCGACTTTTTTCTTGTGAAGATTTCTTTTGATAATTAACACTGATGTAAATGTTTAGCCAATGTTTCTATTTTAGCCACAATACAAAAAACTTGATGTTTCAAAGACGTTTCAAAGATGTTTTAAATTTTCTGCCTAGTCGATGTTTAGGACAGCTCCATCACACTGTTTCTTTCGCTTCTGTTCTCCTCTTTCTCGTTCAGCACGCCTGAAGCCTGTTCCTGCTCCCACTTCCTCTGCCCTCATGCACTCGGACTCTGACCTGGACAGTGACGAAGGGCAGGGCGGGATCCCGTGGACGGATCAGGAGCGCGGGCAGCTCCTGAGGCCTCAGAATGGCTCCCTGAGGAATGGCCAGGGGCCGGTGAGGGCCAAGAAGCAGAGAGAAGAGCAGCTATAGCAAGAGAGGAGGGGGGAGCTCACAGCTGCCCTCACACAGCTCTTCCCCTTCACGCCGCCTCTTTCCCCTTCGTTGGTCTTCAACACAAAAACCTCACACTTCTCCTCTGTGAAGACAGACTGGGAGATACCTGAGTTAGGAAGAGGGAGAGAGAAGGAGATGTTGGGACCGTGTTGTCCCACTGTCACAGAAAAAACACCACGATACTGAAGCTTCCCTGCACCCACACTGAGCCAGAACGACGTGAAAAAGAAACTGCCATTACACTGAGAACCAGGGGTGAGCGCTGTGTTTTGAATGATATAAAATATTAATTAGACCCCTATTATTTAACACAGAGACATAAAGAATGTAGTGCTGCCCCTCTCCTGCTGCTGGCTTACAAAGGTTGGGAGACTGTGTGAGAGGAAGTAGCTCGAGTGACTTTTTAAGATGAGGAAAAACAAAACTGCTTCAATGACACGAAAACCAGCCACCTGGCACGCTAACACCTTGCCTCTTGTAGACACGCATGTACAAACACGTTGTATTCACGCCGTTTCAGGTCGACCTGATGCTACCAAACACTGCCATTTTTAAATTAATGGTTAACTTTGCTCTGATTGTTTCTGTTCATCTGAAGCATGACGGAGAGGAAAAGAAAAAAAAAGACAACCAACCAACAACCAAAACTGATCTGAGCTGCCAACGGCTCGGAGAAACCACCTCAGAAAATATTTTAAATAATTTATGTGCATGAAGAGCGACAGATTGCAGCTCTGGTACAACCTGATACGATCGGCTGCATGTTTGTATGTCAGCTGTATGTGTGGATTTCTGTGGCTGCTGTGCCAAAAGATGTTTCCTCAGAGCAGTTTGTATGCTTCTTTTTTGTTTTTTGCTTTTTTTTATGTTTTTATGAACCCACAGAAGAGTCACAGTGTTGTAAGGTTTTATTCTCAAGGCTTCTCTGTGGATTAAATAACTGGAGTACACAACTGTAACAAAAGTGGTCTCAGTGAGGAAGGCAGTTGGGAGAAAGATGAAGAACAGGAGATTGAAGGACAGACCGCTGCTTCCTCATCACCTTTGGTAATGTGATGACTGCTTCAACCCTGAAGACCACAGAGTTTTTGTTACTGTTTTTACAAACAACCTTTTGGCTGTGATTAGACGTGGATGCACTTTGATTTTAATGTCTGCTGTCTCACTTTGTCTCTTGTTGGTTTAAAAAAAAGGGAGAGGTTCGTATGTGACGGTTGGAAGTTGGGAGGTTCAGCCATAAACGCAGGACTTTGCGGTACTGAATATGTAGGAAGAATGTCCATCAGTAATGTAATTCTCATGCTTTACACTCATCTCCATGATGCAAGCAGCTCTAAATTTTGCAGACTCGCAGCACACTTGGACAAGCATGCTCATTTTTTAACAAACTGAATGTTTAAATCCATCAAAAAGCCAAGTCACAATATCATTTTTCTGGATTTAATGGTATTCATCCTCTTCAGTCTGACCATTAAAAGATCTTCTTTTAAAGTGATTTTGATGTTATGGAGTTGGAGTAAAAATCCACAGGCCCTGTGCTGTGCAAAAACATAGAAACACAGTGGGGGTTTTTTTTTAGCAAGGTTAAAACAGTTAAATCAGTTTATTTCTTCCAGAGTTTTAATTTTTTAATTATAGTCAACTCTGTGTTTTTTGAACAGTGTCATTATTAGGTATACAGAAACATTAAGAGTTTGTACTCTAATGGTTGTAAAATTAAGATATCTTAAAGTTGATGGAGTGTTAAAGTTGGCCGGGAGATGCAGATTTCAAGCTGACTCGGATGTGAGGAAAATCTTTGAAAAGGTAAAATATGTTTTCTATTTTCTAATGCAAACTTACTTTAAGTATACGAGTGAGCTGCGCATCCGATCGGAGATAAAACTGTACTAAATCCCGAAAACAAATTATTTCTTCCCACGGACAGGACATAAGCAGGAGGTTAATCTGAAGGATGTTTGCGTACGCTTTGAGCAGATTACCAGAAATAAACCACGAACGGGGCCCAGCAGGAAGGCTTTGTTTGTTCATCAGCAGTAATCTGAGGTGTTTCTTGGCTGGACCGTACCGACAGACAAACTTTAGCAGAACGACTCTCCCCGACGTATCATCTCACAGTGTGATTGCTTTGCATGCAGAATGTGAAACAGACACATGTAAGTCCTCATCTGGAGGCACACTTTTCTATGTTCGTTGTTGAATGTTAAAAGGGTACATCATTGATTCAGTTCAGCTTGTACTCTGTGCGAAATAAGCTGGGGTTTGTTTTTGGGTTGTTTTTTTTCTCAAATTACTGCAAAAAGTCATCTCATGCCGATGTTGGATCTGCTGCACTAAATGTGTTTTATTCGCACCTGCTGAATTTATCGGGCCATCTTTTTTTGACCTCCTGTGGGAGGCAAATTAAAATCAAGCACACCCAGGTGCCAGCAACGTCAAACCACTGAAAAAAATCTGTTGTCTTGTCTTGTTTTGGTTTTCGTTTTTTGGGTTTTTTTTTTTTTTTTTTTTTTTGGAATAACAGCCAAATTGTTCTGATGGACTCATCTTTTTTTCTTTTTCTTTTTTTTTTCTTTTTTTTGTCTCCAAAGCTCCTTTTACAGTTAAAAGGAGGACACAAAAATGTTGCGTTGTCTGCTGTTACGTTTGGGATTTGTTTAGATGCAAGTGAACTGACCTTGAGTCCACTGTGAAGGCAGAGATAAATGAGGAGAAACTGTTAAATGAAAGGGGTGTAATTGTTTTTGTTTTTAATATTTTATTATTAATAAAGTTTTAGTGAAGGATGACCCCTTCTTTTGTTCTGTGATCCTGCTGATGCAACTGGATAATGTGTAAATTAAAGTTAAAAAACAAAAAAACAGTGTTGGCTTGTTCTTGCTTTGTGTAATCTGAACAAAATTACCTCTGATTAAGGTAAAAAAAAAAAAAACTTTTATTCTTTTTTTTTTTCTCTGTGCTTTCTCTGTGCTTTCTCTGTGTCTTTGTATTAGTTGTTTTTCTCCACAGCCTTCACAATTCAAAGGAAACTCCTTTGTGTGATCTGAGAAAACTTTGTGGGAAAAAGTTTTGCCTGGATAAAACTTTTGAGGAGTTTGTTTTACTCTGAAATGGAGATGAGTCATTTTTTTATATTACACAAAAATTCTGCTTCATCACCTGGTTGGGAAAAAAAATCTAATTTCTTTGTTGCGCGTTCATTACATATTATAGGGTTGGTATAACATTTACTTTTCTGATTACAGGGGATCCAAACACCCATGTATCGGACTGATCCTCTGGTTGGTCTTTTCATTTACTTTTATAAGCCTGCTGCCCTCGATGGTTTGTCCTTTGCACATTTTGGGAGATAATGGAGTCCTTAAAAGATTATAATCGAGATCTCCCTTCTCTGTCCTGTTATTCCTCCTCACTGTGGATCGATGCCTGTTTATAACACTTCCTATCACTGGATGGATATTTATTTTTAAGACTAGACAAGTGACATGTAAGATAAATACAAATGTGCTTTTAGGTGATCTCTGTGAAAATGGGACTTCTTTTTTGAAATCTTTATTTCGGCCAAAAAAAATAAGGTAAATAAGAAGACAGGATAAATATTTGCATGTTTTCAACGTCTCTGCAGTCAAAGTTTTGCTTCTTTTCTCAACTATTCGCAAATACAGTGTCTTAAACATGAAATGGGACAAATCATGAATGTGCAGCTGACAAATCTGTGTGATGCTATCATGTCGATATGGACCAAGATCTCTCAGGAATGTTTCCAGCACCTCCAATTTCACATGAATACAGTGTCTTAAACATGGGACTATAGAGAATTTATATTTATGTTATCATAATGTTTGTTTGTTTGTTTTTTCACTTAAATTTGAGTTAATTCGCAGAAGTATGATAGTGACTCTGACCACCAGCTTTCTTCAGTGAGTGAATGAGTGTGTGGTGCTGATGATCCACAGCCACACTCCAGGATGGGGGCCTCTCAGGAAACCTGGGAAAGACTCAAAGAGGCTCCAGCTCCAGCAACACTTGTAGTGTAAAGAACAGCTTTATCACTTGACCAAGTAATAATTAATACTTGGCACGACAAGTGTTGCTGGTGCTGGGCCTTTTCAGATTCTCCATTCACACTGGAAGCAGGTGAAGTGCTAAAAGCATCTTTAGTGACTCCACACAGACCATATATAAATATATTTGTTTGTTTGAATATTTGTGGGAATAACCAAGGGGGGTTATTATATCCCGTTCTGTATAAAACAAACGCTAGATTGTTTGGTTATAACAATAAGAACCCTTAGTTGTCGCCCTTATTTGAATCAGTGAAGTCACTTCATTGCTTTTGTGCACATTTACACAGTTGTGTCCATGTTTTCTGTATGTGTGACAGCTTTTTTCCAGTCTGTAAAGTGGGGCAAACATGCCCAGACAAGAAAAAACGCACCACATGAAATACACAACTCTGCGTGTTTTTCCTGCAAATGTTCGGAGGAACATCTCCTTTAGAGGCGCTGCCTCTTCTGTTATTTTTATGATGTCATATCTCACTGCCTGCAGATATGTTGTTACGAGGGGAAGAAAAGTACTTAGTTCTTCTATGTTTTCCCCTCTGCCTCTCTTCGTATATTGCTGCCCTCTGCCTCTCGCACTCCTTATATGGGAAAGGAATTAGTTGCGCGAACAAGGGCGGAAACGTGGCGCGGTGAGCGCTGGGTAAATTCAGCGACATACAGGAAGAAAGAGACGAAGCCCAGTCTGCTTACTGCACACTCCCACAGCAGCGACAACATAAAGGACCGAATCACTGCTCGACCAGTTTAGCAGGTAAGCAGCCGGTGTGCTGTCCTTTTTGGTATTTGCACTGCGGGGTTTGTGACTCGATTTACGGCTTTCTGCAGAAGCGGAAAATCAAATCTGAGACGAGAGAGAGAGAGAGAGAGCGCACAGCCGCTTCCTCCTTCACCGAGAATCATTCAGAAATTACATCTAGAGTTCGGTGTGATGCTAACGCAGCCGGCTAGCCGAGGTTAGCCGCAAAAGCTGACGCTGGTCTGACTTAAATCGTTAACATGTCTTCAGCCCTGTAGTCAGCCTTTACTTCGTCTTGCTGTGCTCTCTTATTAAAAGTGGAAACTTCTCTTTTTAGTCTTTTTTTCTTCCCTTTCCTCCTCTGCAGAGTAGTGCAGCATTAGCTGACACAGGGAGGGGTGTGTGTGTGTGTGTCTCAGAGGAGAGAGAGAGAGGAAAAAAATCCAGGAAATAGTCAAACTGACAGCAGACGCTCAACGGCAGGGAGGGGACGTATAAAAACACCACCCCAGCTTTTTAAAATATGTGTCGACTTTGAATAAGGTGGTGTAATTAAAAAAAAAAGAGGTTTATCTGGGGTTACGTTAGCTAGCTCTGGTTGTCGGCGTTGGTGTTGTGGCACATTTTGTACCCCCTTTAAATAATTTCTAAGCGGTGTAACGGCTCTTCAGGACGGCTTAACGCTATTTCCTAATCTGTAACTCTTCAGGACACTATAACGTTACTTGAGAAAGGTGTTTCTTAACCTCAAGAGCCACGAGTACACAATAAAACTGTTTAACTGAGGTTTGAGTGGTGGGGCTAAAGTTGTAACGGCTAGCTTTAGCCGGTGATCGCATTATCAGCAGCGGCTTGAGCGCGATTTGTTTGAGCTTTGAGCCCACCGAAGTAGGTCTGGGAGGGCGCCCTGCTTTCCATGTCTGCCACGGTTACAAACAGTGTTTCCCTATGCAAATAGATTTGGAAGAAAAGCTAAGGTTGCAAATGCAGGAGTGGACGCTCGCTCCTTTATGTCTGGACGTCTTGCCCCCAGGCAGACACACAAACCCTCACACAGGCCTAACTAACCTACTTCACTGCCCCTGCGTGCTGATGGGAGCTCTGTGCACAACATTTCTTCCATATAGACAACAAATGAGGTCGATGAGATCAGTTTGATAGGGTTATAGGCAGATTTCAGATTTTTAGTTACAAAGGTATTATTCATTAGTACAATACACTAGAGGACTAATGAGAGACTGCCACTCCTCATCTAAAGACTACTTGGAATTTGTAGTCAGACGTTAAGATTTTGCATAGACTGGGGTCACTATTTGCAAGGAGACAGGTAGATTCATTTTAAGCTAATTTCCCATAGTGCACTGCGTGGAAATGTACAAAAAGCTAAAGTTGCTTAAGGCAGGCTTTTGGCCACACCTGCTCTTGTTTGTGCAGTGGTTTGTTCTGAAAAACCAGCCCAAAAGGGAATAAAAAGGGGAGTAAATGCACCTGTTGGTTGTTGATAGTACTAATGTGTTTGAGTTTTAATATTTGCATAAGTTGAGACAAAAAAAAAAGAATTGCAATATGTAAACTACGTGAGGAAGACCATGCTGATTGAGCTTTATGATCACTTTACACCAAATGATTGAGATAAGAGCATGCAACAACTTTACAAAACTCCCAGTTTTATTGCAGCATCAGTCATTTGTTTGCACTGTTTGAAAGTGTGCCTTCATACTCCTGGTATGAACTACAAGCTTCTATAATTGTACATGCTACAGATTTAGCTTTAATCTAAGGAAAACAGAACTGAAGGAATGACTCCCTGGCTGCCGTCACGTCTCTGGTTTTGTCTTCGTCTGTAGCGTTTCCTTGGTGGTCAGCACTTGGCCTGAGCCTACGCCGCCACTTTGCTTTGGTGCACATAAAAATAAGCATTTGAAGTGAAGTAACTGGGCATAAAGTAAACTCAAATGTGCTTTGCTCTGGGATTTGCAATTTGCTAGATATGGATAAAGTTTGTTAGTGTTGGTGTAAACAACAGTTAGCCATCTACAGGGCTGGGTTTGTGTTGTTGTTGTTTTTTTCCAGCTGTTACACCATTTAGGGGCCGCTCCCTCCCTGTGCTGCAGGTGAGTCATGTCTCATGAGACCAGGAAGTGCTGGACTCTGGTATATGCAGGTATAAATGCTCACTGCCGTGGTGCTAAACAGAATGTGGGTCAAGGGTAGAGAGGGCTTTTGTTTCCTGCTGTGATCTAATTCATCTCAGAGTCTGCTGCACAAATTAATGCGTAACTCTCTGTGAAAGACAGAGGAAAAGGGGAAGTTTAGGTATTGTGTGCTTCTTATTCAGTCTGCTGTAAAAGGAAGAAATAGTGCAGTCTTTTAAAAATAACTTCATGTAATGTCTTGCCACCTCACCTGCTGATAACTCTATTGAATGGATTCACCTAACAGCCTCAGGGTTGATATAATGCATAACTGCCTCTCCTATTTAATGATCAGAAATCAAGTCGAAAGGCTGATTTTTAGTGATGCAGTATTTTACCTTTATTTAACCAGGAAGTCTGACTGAGGTAGGAGTCATGCAGACTCAAAGCATTATTAAAACTGCAACAAATGCAACATAAAATATCAGATCCACACATGATACACACCCACATACACAATAAGTTGGTTCTTAAGGAAAAAGACCCATGCATCTTGTTCACCATGTTCCTTATGATGGTTTTAAACTTAAACAAGCTTTTGCATTTATTTATTTTTTTTTAAGTTTAAGATGTGGGGTAAGAAAATGCTGTTGTCATCAGATCTGTCTAAAACCTCAGCAGATGAACAATCAGCTGTTTGGAAGGGAAAAAAGAAGTATACAAAGTTAAACTAAATGGCTGCTTGAGTGACCATAACTCAAATCTCAAAATAGTTACTGATTATTTTGCTGCTGATAAACCGATGAGTGACTGTGGCTAATTGGAACAGTATTGAACACCCATTGATATGACTTCAGAGCATCTTCAGAGTGCCGCTTCTCAACATGAAGGATTTTATAAGCTGGTCACAGCCAAAAATTTAACATCTCGGTCATTTGATATGTAAAGATTTCACTGAGGAGTGAAAGTGAGATGTTGGCTGCAGCATTATCTTGCTCATTAGTGAGAGTGGTCTGTGTGGATCCATTCAGCGACAGCCAGGTATAAGGACCCGAGACTGGAGGGGCTCTCAGTGGCCCAGGTAAGGGCAGTGTCAGCTTTCAGCTGCCTCATGTAATGTTAGCCTTTCTCTTCAGGTGTGCGTCTGGATCTGTGAGTACTCCTTTATGTGTTAGACTTGGAGTCAGTTACGGTAATCATGTCTTTTGAATAGTTAAATCAGGAGTGTGCATGTTTTTTTGCTTCAAAGGTGCTGCTGACCTTAAGTTGTTTTCTTGTGCGATGTACCTGGATGTTTAAAACTCATAGCTGGGATCTCTCTGTAGTAACTCACAACGATCTACATAGCTTTACGCAGCAAGTTCTGGCCTGCTCTTCCTCTTTTGTTACTCAACCTCAACACTAATAGGTGGATTTTTCTGTGACTTCCTTAAAGCTTGCAAATGAGCATATTTACATCTTTTGGCTCAATTTATTCAAACAGTCGAGGGTTCTGTCCTTGTGGCCGATTCGGCACAAAACCTTCATTATGTCTGTGCAGACGGTTTGATTCCCAGCTGAAATTCACTCTGTGCTGTTTCTTAATGGGAGGATTTTATCATCTCATGACATCATTGTTAGTAAAGTAGTCATTACTGTTATACTCCAAAGGTGGAAATGTGGGTGTAGGGTTGTCCAGAAAAAATGTGCCAAAATCACATTTGATTGTGTGATGCCTAAGCATCAGGCAGTGTTTTGTTTTTTTTAATTAAATATTTAAATAGCGCTCCGTTTCGGAGGAAGTAAGACAAATTAAAACAGACAAAACTTAAGAGTTTACCTGAAGTTGTTGAGCTACATGTCATCACTAATGAAAGCGCCTAACCTTTCAGAGTCCTTTCTCGTTGCCAAAGAAAGAGGCGACAATGTAACCCTTGTCATAAAAATGCTGGACAATCGGAAGCTATCTGGTGGTTGCCAGGTAGTGACTGACTGGTCTTCAGACCTGACTGAAGCTTCAGTATATGTGCAGGTGATCTATGTGAGCCAAAAAAATTCAGGCTTTAGAGTACTCTAAATACTCAGTTTTTCCTAATATTGGCTCTTGGTGACATCATTGGCTTCATAGTGTAGTTAACACATTCACCTTACGCACAAATGGTCCTGGGTTTGACATCCAGATTTTAAAATCACAAATGGTTGTGATTTTAAAGTCACAACCATAAAAAAAGGAGAGGAATAAAATGTTAAAAGTTTAACAGTGTATAGGTGTTGCTTTAGCAGCTGGTGCATTTTGGAGCAGTGACTCCGTGGATGTCCCCACAGAGCCTTGGGCTCAGGACTGATGGAATTTACACCACATGAACGCAAGCAGACAGTCGTGTACTCATGGAAACTTTAACCTGTGGTTAAAGTAACCTAGGGGTTAAGAGTAGAGGCTAATCTCTTTATCTAGTACTCCTGTGAAGCTAGTACTGTCTGGTTTGTAGCAAGACAGAAAATTCATGATTACAATTTAAATCTGTTGTTGTGGTCATTGATTAATAGTGGTGTGGAGGGTACATTATATTGAGGATGAGGTCTAATTAACTTGAGGGATTTATTTATTAAATGAATAAATAAATGTCAGCACTATGTCAGATGGGGGAAGGATCCAACTGTTTGCCGTATGTGGTTGAAATGTTAGTTGTGACCTGTAGGAGGTTGTTATGCACGCAAAATGTTGTTAAAGCTTTTAAAGTTTCTGCAAAAGCACCTGTTGGAGACCTGTTGGATTAAGCAATAAATGCTTTGTTTAGTTTTAGGAGAAAAAGAAAAGCTTCAAATGATCCGCCACTGATTTTATCCTATATTATAATTATTAATATTGATAATCAGAAACATCAGTTTTTTTGGACTGTTTTCCCCACACAGTTTCTGGACAATATTGCTATGAAGGAGTTTAAGAGCAGCAATAGAAGAGCCCTTCTATTCTATTGCTGATATTCTATTGCAACATGATCTAAACCTGAAATATGGGACTTGTTGAAGTAAATGCACACATGTAAACTTGTTTCTGGTACAAAAGACAAACATGGGCAGCATTCAGAGCACTGTTGCTGTTTTTAATTTTTTTTAAAAATTGCATTGTAGTTTTAACACAACAAAAACAGGTTCTGGGATCGCAATACTGAATAAAGTTGTTTTTTCGAATCGAAACTGATGAAGGATAAACTGAATGGCAGTTAGTGATTCAGTTTAATGTAGTTCTGCACTACAGAATTTCCCAGAGGAACCCACCCGAGGGATTAATAAAGTTCCATCTAATCTACTTCACTAATGTAGGTTCAGATTGATGCAAGCAAGCACTTCTAAAGAAATGCATCCTCCTGTCTATGTTACTGTTGACTGTATATAAACAGGACGGATCAATGATCATTTTCTATCATGATTTCTTTCTTCCTGTGTTTTAGTCCCTGGGACTTCTCTCCCAATAGTGGTAGCCAGCGTGACACAGCTAACCTTTTTATCAAACACAAAAATGTCCTCTCTTTCTGACAGGTATGGCAGAGTTGGCGAGTCTGGTGCAGCGGTTGGAGGTGGCGGTGGGCCGCCTGGAGGCCATGTCAGGCCCTGGAGGCAGCGCTGGAGGTTCAGATGGAGGAGGTATTACTGTTAAAGAATACACTGAATAATATGTGTAGAGATCAGTGAGTGAAGTTTGCATTAATACATGAAAATGTATCACTGCGCTGAAGTCAGCTTCTGGCAGTGTGGACAGCGAAACCGGAGCCTTTTTGAAAACGATGACAGATTTTAGTCATGTGATGCAGTCATGTGACCAATTAAACTAAGATAGCGGAGGGCATTATATAGCTGTTGTTTTGTTTGCGCTCAATTTTGACAGCCCTATTAAAGATTAATATCAGTTTGTAAATGCTCCAGATAGCTTTTCTTCAAATTCTTTAATTCTCACTCACTTTTGCAACTTTGTACTTTTGTGTTACTCACAGCAACAACTCCACCTCATTGTTAGTCCATTTAAAAAACTGTGCTGAAGTCAGCTTCTGAGCTCACAAAAGCCACTAGATTATTTGACTGAGTGGGGTCATTTATCACTAAAATGTTCTGATGTTGATAATTATGGCTTTCAGTCAGTTACTGTTGGCGTTTGCAGCTAGGCTTCTGCAGCGGTAGATTTAGCTGCTCTTGGTGTGTTAGCCATGGTTCACTGCAATGTGTTGCTGTGCTGAGCGTTACTTGGGGAATTTCATGCAGATTAGACCCAAGTAGTTGTTAGTAAAGATATCAGTTCCACATTAATGTAATGTAAATGGTAAATGCACTATAGCGCTTTACTTAGTTCCTAAGGACCCCAAAGCTTTATACTACATTCATCCACCCATTCACACTGGGGATGGCAAGCTACATTGTAGCCACAGCTGCCCTGGGGCGCACTGACAGAGGCGAGGCTGCCGGACACTGGCGGCACCGGGCCCTCTGACCACCACCAGTAGGCAACGGGTGAAGTGTCTTGCCCAAGGACACAACAACCGAAACTGTCCAAGCCGGGGCTTTAATCTTTACATGTATTTCTTTTTAATCCCCGTGGTCTTCTTTATCTTTGCAGCTGTATCTGCGCACGTCGAGGGCTTCGATGAGATCATCAAGGGTCCTCTGGCGGAGTACCTCTCCCTCAGCCAGAAGATAGGGGGCGACGTCCAGAAACATGTAGGTCACAAGTTCAGACATTACACATTTACATGAGGCATTGGTCACCAGTCCTACTGGAGCTGAGTTTAATTCTTTCCTAGGAAAGATGATTCCTGAAAGGTTACTTTAACTGCAGCAGCCATTGTAGAAATATTTACTGTCTACAAGTAAACGTTTCTTCTTTCCTGATGAGCACATTGCAGTGTATCTTGGTTTTTTGCCTCCACCTGCAGATCAGAAGAGCAGGTGCAGCCTGTGGAAGGACTAACGCAGCCTTTTGTTTGTGCTTCATGCAAAACTCTGCAGGGAATCTCGTAATTGCAGTTGACGCTGCTGATTTAATCGCTTCTTTTATACAGCATTGTTTTACATTTACAGTGATATTCCTCATTTTCCAAGTCCATGATTTATTTATTTTTTTCCCCTGCTGGCAAGACTTGAATATTTCTAAATATGAAGCCCCTTGAAAGCAGTTTCTGTTAAGTGTTCGTGAAAGATGATTAAAAAATGGCACAATGATAAATTAATGTAACATTTCTTTCCCTCTTTTAGGCAGAAATGATGAAGCAGGGGTTCACCACTGAGAGACAGCTTCTCATCACAGCCTCCACTTCCCAGAAGCCCTCTGATGTGAGTTAAACACACTCCGTAAAACTTTAAGTTGAGCAAGCACCGCATTGATTGATCAATTTCAACTTTGTGCATTATTTATTGTGTTCGTCTGCAGTTTAAATGGACGAACCCTTCTTTCTTTTTCCCTCTCTGTACAGGTTCTGTGTTGTGATATTTCTGCCTCATTTTATTTCGATTTAAAAATCTGCTGTAAAGATTAAATATTCAAGCTCGGCTTAGTTGTGATGGAGAAAGCTTAGTGGGATTATTGGCCTTGTTAATTTGCTTCAGAAGTTGGAGAATTTGAAGAGGGTTTTTTTTCTTTCTTCTTCTTCCTTTTTCTTTTTTCCTCGAGTTGTGACTCAATTCTATACAAATTCTTAAGTTTCAGGTATCTGCTGATATCGAGTGCTAAACTTTTGTCCTTTTTCGACTCTTCAGGCAGTTTTGACGACTCTCCTGCAGCCCGTGTCCAGCGTGATCCAGCAGGTGCAGGCGTTTCGGGAGCAGAACCGCAGCTCGCCGTTGTTCAACCACCTCTCCGCTGTCAGCGAGAGTGTGCCTGCCCTTGGATGGGTTGCCATGGTGAGTCCAGGGGCTGAGAGAGGTTAACGGGTAGGAAAAGAGCCGTTTTGGCACCACTCTGTGTATGTGGATAAATGAGTGTATAATGGGCGGAAACAGGCCTCTCTTTGATTCTGTCAACAGTCTCTGATGAGCGACGGTTTCTTGGCTGACGTTAAAGCACCAACAACAGAGCTTTGCTGTTACAGTAAATGATTCATTCATTGTTTGCTGTTGTGTTTTTTGAGACTTATGAATAATGGATCAGATTTTCAGATACACATGATGAATGTCTTCATTCTCTGTCCGCCTACCTCTGTATCCTTAAACTTCTCATTTGCTTTGCAAAACATTTGTGACAGCAGTACATATTTCAGAAGAACAGTCATTCTTTTTTCTTTATTGCTAATGAGAGCTAGACAAGGAAGCTGATTAACTGATTAATACGTCTTTATCTTAGTTATTTATTTTTTTAGTCATGTTGAGACTGATTTTTTTTTTTACCTTTGGACAAAGCCTCTTTTTGCAAAGATTGTGGGTGTAGCTTTATAGCAGTAGGATGGATTAGTCTTTAATTAAAGGCTTCACTTGTGGGGAAGCAAAGATTTTAAGTTCTCAAAATGTTGAGCTTTAGTTTTATACTTCCCCTTTCTTTAAACATACCTGACTCCTCTGCATCCATTTAATCCGACTCTAAAAGACAGACAGGAAAAACCTGGCCCACAGAGTCCTAAAGGAAAACAAAACATTAAGGGGCAGGAGGCATGTCAAAGCAAATGACTGCAGTGATTCTCCACTGCTGTTTAAGTTGATTTTAATACTGTTTATTTCATCAAGTGACCTCTTTAGTGGTACATGTCAGGTAGGGATCTACCAGCAATCTAAATGCTGACATGGTGCTTGTGCTTTTAAATTGTTAGCTACAGGTTACAATTAAAATCTTACTAAGTTCAAACTTAGTTATCCAGTGTTTGCGGTTTTTGTTTGTTTGTTTTTTGTTTTAACGTTCTCTGTGGACATTTGGACTAAGTGGTTTCCCACCCATGATATACGAGATAAGACTGGCTCTATTTATCCCAAAATTTGGGGAAGTTCCTGTGTTACCGCAGCCAAGAACACTAAGTACAACCTAGATCAAAATGCTTAAACAAAGTGGACTGGACTGCTCAATATAATAAAAGCAATATGACAAAACAAACTGGCTCAGTTAGGCAAAAACTACACACAGGGTATGTTTTACGAAATGAATCTAAACCTTTTTACTTCGTGTCAGGCTCCCAAACCAGGCCCGTACGTTAAGGAGATGCAGGACGCCGCCACGTTCTACACCAACCGTGTGCTGAAGGACTACAAGGACAAGTCAGTAAAACCTCCACTATTAAAGCCTGTTTCCCTCATTGTCCGCAGCAGATGGGCCGTCCAAATTTAATTTGTATACAAAGCTGCTGGGATTTCTTCCAGTTTGTTCTTATCATTTTAAACTGTATCATATGTTTTTATTTTTTATGTTGAATCTAATAAACAAAAGGGTCAAAAGAACTTTTAAATGCAGCCAAACAGTTTGCTCGACCCATCTGTCTTCCATCCTTTCTTTTCCTTTTTCAAGTTATGGTGCCCCATGGTTTTACTGAGTCAGCACTGCCACATGATACACTGAAGCATGTCGGTGGCAGACTTCCTGGGTTTAAACTTGTAATAAAAGCCTGAAAGTGAGGCAGACTGTTTGTGCTCTCAGCTCGTGTTCACATGTCATACAGCAGGCAGGCAAATTGCACAATGAGGAAAATCTGAAATAAAAAATAAAGTTGTGTTGAGTTCTAAGTAAAGGAAGAAAAACTGCTAGAGCTAAAAAACGATGCCATAAAATCATATGTCGTCTTCACAGGGACAAGGTGCATGTGGACTGGGTGAAAGCCTACATCTCCATCTGGACTGCGTTGCAGCATTACATCAAAGAGCAACACACCACCGGACTGACCTGGAGCAAGACTGTGAGTTTCCAAAGGAAGGAGGAGGAGGAGAGAAAAAAAATTAAAAAAGGAAATTACTGCAACTTGAAACATAAAAAGCAGCTCTCAAATGATCAAATGCAACCTGACTCATGAATTAACACATTTACCTTAGGGCCAGTTTTACTAATACTTTGTGCCAGAGCAAACTGGTCTTTGGCATTAGAGAAAATTGTACTGTCTGTACTTAGAGTTATAAGGTTGCATGATTTCTGCAGCTTGCCCTGTTGCATATGTATTTCTGGGACTTCCTTTCTTGTGGTGCACAATGAAGGAAAAGCAGGAGCTTTTAGGGTACAAAACAATCCTGAAACTGAACTTGAGCTCTGTTTTTGCTAAACTAAATTTAGCCCTTCAGAATAAACTTTATTTTTGTTTACACACAAAGTTGAGGCAAACACAGGGAGAAGTGGTGTAACTGCCCCTGATA
This sequence comes from Rhamphochromis sp. 'chilingali', assembly GCF_963969265.1. NCBI lineage: Eukaryota > Metazoa > Chordata > Actinopteri > Cichliformes > Cichlidae > Rhamphochromis > Rhamphochromis sp. 'chilingali'. Next base: position 26,977,474 of record NC_137944.1, read on the forward strand.
TGCAAACAGTCCTGTTTTAAATTATAGAGGGGAGAATTACTCCAGAGTTTGTCTCGTGAGTGTGCTCTCCTTTGTCTGCTTTAAAGGCTAAAAGTGTGTCCTTCATGACCTCATTCACCCTGTTAACCGTTTTCTTCTCTTCTTCCTCAGGGTGCAGTAGCTTCAGCCGGTGCTGCTCCACGCAGCGCTCCTGCTGGCGGTCCTCCCCCACCTCCCCCTGGACCCCCTCCTCCCGCTGACCTGAGCGGACCCACTGGCGGCGCTGGGGACGCCGGTGCTGATAATCGGAACGCCCTGTTCGCCTCCATCAACAAGGGGTCTGACATCACCCGGGGTGGGTAGCTACAGCTCCAACCAACAGTGATGAGAGGAGCTGATACTTTTTTTTTTTTCTGGCCTCAATTTTGAGGATTTGAGTGCAGCAGTAGTCATGTAGCAGAGCTACATGAATCAATACAAAAAGGCTTTGTTGATGTAAATCATATAAAGGAGTCTCTGGTCCTTCTTTCCTTTTGTTAATCATTACTCTATGTGAGGAGTAGTAATCAGTATTGATGAACCTCTCTGGACAAATAAGTTGATGGGAGAACGTGGTATGAAGGGCAGACAGTGTATTAAGACGGACCTTTTTATTTCAGTTATAATCTTTTATGCTCATTTACACTTACTAATATATGGGTTCCATTCCTTTTATTTATTTATTTTTGTTATCACATAAATTAGATGTGCTTTGGATTAAGTAACGCTCCCTCTCTCTCAGACTAACAGTGCATGTTTCATCTCTCCCTGACCCCTGCAGGACTAAAACATGTGTCCGATAACCAGAAGACCCACAAGAACCCCAACCTGAGGAGTCAGGGCGCTCCAGTGCGCTCTGGACCAAAACCCTTCGCTTCAAGCGCCGCCAGACCTGCTGCATCCGCCACACCAACCCGTACGCTCCCCCCTGTGCTGGAGCTGGAAGGAAAGAAGTGGAAAGTGGTACGTTGAAGGGGCCAAAATGACCAGAATAGATTTTTAAACTTGCTTCTGGCTCAGACAAACAGACCTTTTTTTTTTTTTCTTTCTTAATTCTTTTTCTCTGTTTTCTTAACTTGCTTTCTGCAGGAGAACCAGGAGGATGCTCAGAACCTGGTGATCAGCGACACTGAGCTGAAGCAAGTGGTTTATGCTTTCAAGTGTAACAAGAGCACCCTGCAGGTCAAGGGCAAAATCAACTCCATCACTTTAGGTAAGAAAGGAAACTCACTCCTCAGAAACACACACGTCGAGGGCTCTCGTATTGCCCCTGATATAATGCCCAAACATTTATTTATATTTGCCGACACAGCCGCCATAAGTGAATAAAAGGCAGAAGAATGAGCTCGGTGCTTAGAGTCTCTTAAATATACTTATTTATTTTTCTCTGACAGACAACTGTAAGAAAATGGGCCTGGTGTTTGATGATGTTGTGGGCATCGTGGAGATGATTAACTGCAAGGATGTCAAGATCCAGGTGTGATTATTTTATTTTATTTTATTTTATTTTATTTTGTTTCTTTTCACTGTTTGTTGCATTTCATGAGATCACTGAATGATTTTTGCTGCCCCGTCATTCTTCGGCTCTTTGTAGTTTCTCTGCTGAGGATTTATACATTTTTCATGAGCTCTGTTTATTATTCATGTAGTTAAATATTGGAAACTACAAGCTGCTCAGTTTTTGGCAGCTTCACTGTCAGCTGGGTGCAGTGTTGGGCTTGAGGAGATTTGTAGAAGCTGATTGTAGATCGGCATTGTGTATCATCTACCTGATAAAGTTACTGGCTTTTAGCCAAAGGGTCTACTGTTTATTTTTTCCTTTTGTTTCCAGGTTATGGGGAAGGTCCCAACTATCTCCATCAACAAGACAGATGGCTGCCACATTTATCTGAGCAAGGACTCTCTGAAGTGTGAGATCATCAGCGCCAAGAGCTCAGAGATGAACGTGCTGGTACCCAACAAAGATGGAGAGTTTGTGAGTATCTCTGATTTCATTTGTTTAGCAGAGGAAGTTTAACGTGACACAAACAGGACCTCACCTGACTGTGATAAGAAACCTTACTGCTTCTGTAAACCTTATGGGGTATTTTTGGCTTTGTAAATGCTGTCATCACTAAGTTTTCAGTGCTGCTGCTTTTATTTAATCCTTATTTCAACCAGAAAGTCAATTGAGATTAACATCTGTTTCTCAGGGAAGACCTGGACAAGTAGGCACATACCTCAAGTTAAAAATCAAATATACTATGAAAATAAAGTGAAAGAAGTCAATCGAATAATACAAATAGAAGGAGCAGTAAGTCTTTATGAGAGCTTTGAGCTCTCCTGGGTAGACAAACACGTTCAGCCTCGTTAGGTACTTGTTAGTGTCTGTGAGGCAATCGTCACATCAATTATGAATTTCTCTATAAAAGGTCTTGGATAAAAGTCCAGCCTTGCAGAAGTTTGAAGTCAAAGTCGTTAACATGCAAACGGTCACATTGGTCCAGCGAGTAGTGTGCATTTGATCTTTTGAGCTGCTTTCAGCTTCGCATGCGCGGCATGTTTAATTAGACCATGAAGTGTTCCTTGAACTGTGCATCTTTGAGCAGGTTTGTGGTGTAGTTGCTTTTAGGATTTTTGTTAAATAATGAGAACATGAGGTTAAGAGCAAGGGGGCAAAGCTCTCCCATCCTCGTTTTAGTGCTGCTAGGAACCTTTGACCAGAACAGCCCGTTTATCGAGTCTTCATCCTGAGCCGAGCTGATCAGCTGCTGACTATAAACGACAAGAATTCAAAGCTGGTCTGAAAAAGCTTGTTGATCTGACAAAAAACCCCCGTGTGTCTCTCCCTTTCAGACGGAGATCCCTGTACCCGAGCAGTTCAAGACAGTCTGGGACGGCAGTAAGCTCGTCACCACAGCAACAGAGATCGCCGGATAAACTGGGGCAGCATATTAAAACGGCCGCCCCTCCTCAACGCCATCCCCACTCGTCTATTTTAATTTTTTTTTTTTTTGCAGAGTCCTGTCTGACTGATCGACAACCCCACCAGCTAACTCTCACACTGTACACTGAGATTCAGACCTTTCCCCTTCTTCCTTATCAGCCAATCACAGTTTAAACTGTTCCTTCTGTAAGCCAATTAGAGGGCTGCTTGCCTTATCTGGAGCAGATCCTCCAGCCAATCAGCAGGGAGCAGCTTGTCATTCAAATTAGGGTTTCCCTGCAAGCACTTGAAAAGAGTTTTGCCAACAGCTGGGAAGCTCTGTATGCTTTTTTTTTTTTTTTTAATTTATCTGGATGATGCTGAGCAAATTTTAGAATAGGCAATGTTGATTCCTCTGCAGCCAATCAGGCTCATTTCTTTCCCTTCTTCCTGGTCAGCTGGGGGGCTGGCGTGTTTAAGTTGTGGCCTCAAGGTTTCTCTTCCATTATATGCAATTCACTGGTGAAGCACTCGTCAAAAAGAGCCCTCTTTAAAGAGGATAAAGGCATCCATATCATCTCCACTGATGACTGCAACCATGAGACTCATAGTGGATAATGGTGTAAAACAAGTTCTCTGAGCACATAAAACCAGAGTAAAAGCAAGCTGTGCAAAAACATTCTCTCTTAAATCATTTTTAAAGCATAAATCCATCTAGATGATGATGTTTGAACGGTTTAAAGTACGTTTTCACTTAAATCTACACAGGACATTCCTGAATGAAAGGAAAAAAAAAAACATTCCATGTTAGGAGGCATTTAAGAAAAGTGTGATAAAGAGCAAAGATGTTGGAAGTCGGTGGAAGTGAATTTTAAAAAGTAAAGGAAAACAGACTGGAGTAAGTGATTGGAAACACCTGCTGTAATCACCTGTACAGCTATGACTAGTCTTTGAATATCAGCCTGACCATCAGCATCCTGCTCCTTCTCATGTCTGCAGCTCGCGTAGCTGTGGAGCTCTTCGCTGAATTTTCTTGTGTCTCTTGTTTTTGTTTACCACTTTAATTTCTCTTTTTTGGGGGGGTCCAAACTCAAATCTGCTCATTAGTACTGGAGACATCATTAAAAATGTTGCAATAAATCCAAGTATATGGGTGTCTTTATTTTGATGTTTTATTTGTACAGAAGCATTATTTCACAGTTAAAAGATCCAAATGAGGCAAAACGAAAGTGGCTTAAACCCCCCCCCCCCCCCCCCCCCGTAAAACCTGCCAACAATGATGAATAGTGTTTGACCTCATCAGTAAACTGCACCTGTGACTGCTAAAATTATGATGGCATCACAAGACACAGATTAAAAGCCAACACGCTGGAAATGATCAGTGCAAAAAGAGTAAATGATGCTTTCTGCTAAGCTTGAGCGTCCTGTTAAACTGGCGTTATATTGCTCTTGATTTCAACTGCAGCTACAGCAATCTGAGACTATCAGTATGGAGCTGCTTTAGTGTAAATAAGGCAGCAGGTTGGCTTTGAACCACTCTTCTTTGAACTGGAGGTGGTCGCCTTCGGTGGCCAGAAAAACCAGCTTCCCTGCTTTGTCCATCGCCGCCAGACCTAAACGATCCTACACACACACACACACACACACACACACACACACACACACACACACACACACACACACACACACGGGGTCTGTTTTACAACCGGCATGTGCAACAAAGTTTGATTAATAAACATTTGCTGATGGAAAACCGAACTAAGATATGTCCTACTACATGCAGAACCATCGTAAGGTGGTTAAGGCAAAAAAAAAAAGAAAAAAAAAGAATAGCTTCTGAATTTTTGGAAAGGCGAAATAAAAGCAGAGATCTATACTTATCAAGGTAATCCTAAGTGTTACAAAGGTGGTTCTTTTCCATTGCCATGGTAACTTGTGCTGCAGCTAACCTGCTCCAGGCCTTCCGTGTACTACAAACCAAGTTCACCAAACCCAGTTAGGCTCAGTGCTCGCCTCAACTCGATAAGTCAACCCAAGGTCCATAATCTAGCTATAAGTACGTTCATAAAAAAACATTTAGCTTTAGTTGTTGTTCTTGAGTTAATTGTAATTTTGCAGCATTTTAGTCACTATCTGTTGAGTTTCTACGAGTCATAAATAAATTGACTTGACAAACAGTCTGATACCAAATAATGAATAAAAACAGGGTTAGTCTGTGCGCAGACTTGCAGTATAAATATGTCCTGTTCTGGATTCTCACATTAATGCCTACAGAACAATAAAAGTGTAAAATTGCAACCAACGAGGGAAAAAAAAAAAAAAGAATAAAGTTGCTCCTTTAAAAAAAAAAAAAGAAAAAGAAAAAAAGTCTATATTGTTGGAAATGCACACATATCTTCCGTGTGTCTCATTGGCAGATGCTGCACACCAGCAAACAAATAAATATACTCAGATACAGACTGAGACTACGTTTTGACAAATAAATCTGATTACCACCTTCTTGTGACTGCTTAGCCTTCACATTCACAGGAAACACTGGATAATAAAGTGTGTACTGCTCACACCGTCAGCTCTCTTCCCTCATCAGAGGACCTGCAGTGATTACCTCCTTGTAGAGAACGCTCTCCTGTAGAGTCTCGGTCTCTTTGGCTTGGCCAGTTTTCAGGAAACCGAACCACTGCGAGAAGAATCGGGACAAGACTGTGACTGGTCTTTAATCAGCACCTTTTTTTAATAAAAGTATTTTTTGAAACTGACTTGTGCAGAATTTTGCTAAAACTTTGGCCATCAGGGGACAGAATTTTACCAGTGTGTATGCTGGGATGATTTCAGTTAAGTGCTACTGCTCTTTCCTTACAAGGTGTTTCACCAGACCACTGGTATTGTACTTAATGGTAAAATAAAGGTTGCACTGACTCACTGCACCATCTTGTGGTGTAAACTGGTATTACATGAATGTACAGGCTGGCTCCAGTTCATTCAACTTAAACTTACATCTCTTCAACACATTACACAGACACTTTCAATAAGAAGTCGCTGAAGTTTTTTCTTCACATTGTGTTTTTAGTTCTGTTCATTTTTAAAATAACTACGTGCATTATGTTTGGTACCTCAGTATCGACAGGATCCACCACAGAGTCCTGCAGGAACTTGACCATGACGAACTTCTCTAGCTGCTGAAGATTCTTCTTGTAAGTCTCGTTCACCGCCTTTAGTAGAAAACAAAAACATTTTTCAACAAACAGAAAAAGAACTTTGCAGATGTGCACGAAGAGTTTAAAAAAAAAAAAAAAAAATCAGATTCAGGAATTATATAAATACAATTAAATGTCTCCATGTGTCTTGTGTGGCTTTCTCTACCTCAAACAATCCCAGGCTTCTTCTTTAAAATGAATTAGCACCCTGCTCTAATAAAGAACCCTTAAAGAGTTTAAAGGACATAATTAATGTGAACAAATCATTCTCTTCTGCGTCGTAGCTCAGTATGAAGAGAACCAAATTGTGAAATAGCTCTTTGACTGGTTTTTATTAAGCGATTATTCAGAAGTTGATTGATTTATGGATCAGCAGAGATAACCCTGCAGGTCAGTTTGTAGCCACACAGTCTAATCCGATCCTGTCTATTAATGAAAGGTTAAGCTCTCGATCTAAACAGCAGTTTACGTCAGTGGGCAAACTTCAGTTTGATGGCACGACACAGACTTTCTTCTTTCTGGAAATGTTGACCCTGGAGCAGACTGTTAAGCACTAATAGGGTGTAATCTCATTGTCTTTTAATTAATACCTTTCACTGGACTTAAGTATCTTATACAGTAGCAGCAGCCGTCTTCCTTCTGTGTTGCCTTCTGTTTTTTCACTTATTTATAGTTTTAATGGAGAATAAAGAAATCTAAACGTGTATAAAGGTGTGTTGTACACCGAGAACATTGCATGGTTATAACTCATCTTTGAGACGACAATAAATCATTTATTAACGATTAACTAAACTCCTTAGGCACCAAAGTCCACTTCTATAGTTATTCATAGCTGCATCTCTTTGTCTCCGTCAGCAGATGGCAGAGACAGAGTAGATTCAGTCCTCCAGCTGCCGATAAACACCGAAATGCTGAAAAAAACCCCCACAATCTCCCTTTTGTTTTCCTAACACAGTCACTGTTTACACTTCTGCGACCTCGTTGTACTGACTACAGGGCTGTTCTGGCTCTACCGACCCGCTCTTGATTGATGTCGGCCAGGAAGCGGCTGTACTTCTTGTAGAGATCATCGTTCAAAGGGTCATGCCAGTACTGGGCCTGCACCAGGCTGATAACCACAAACACAGAAACGATTCGTCACAAGATGCTTGACATGACTTAACAGGAACAACAGGCTGATGCAAGACGGAAAACTTACTGCTTTTGAAACCAGCCCAAGTAAGCTTCCTTATTCAGACCTTCACGAATCATGTCACAGATTTTAGAGCTCTCCCCAGGACACCTGGGCAGCCCGTACACACCTGAGGATTCGAAAAACACACGGGGTTAGGTGCCAGCTTGTTTGGAAGCTGTCAGGAATTAGTAGGCAGCATAGAAAACTGTCAGGAAATAACCTGGACCATTCACTCCCATAGCTCCCTGGTCTGGCTCACAGAGCACTTGAGGCTCTTAATAAGTCTCCAGTGGGAGACTGAGCTGTTTACATCTTTACATAGAGGCTTGAATGTGTTTAATTTGAGGAGAGGAGTTCTGTTTTCAAAGATCACCTGTGATGTGTAAATAGAGCAGAACAGAATAACAAGTCTGACGTCAAAGAGAAGGACCTACAGAGTCAGGTTAAACTTTTATGTGCAGCTGATTTAATGACAATAGACTGAGTTTTATTTTACAAGTTAACTACATCATAAAAGAGCTTTTAGTTTTGTTTTCAGTTTAACTTTCTTTGCAACTACTGAGTTCAGCTCTGAAAGCGAGGCCCTTCAGCCTCCTGGTAGATGCACTTATCGAATAAGTTTGAACATAGTAGGTAAGTTCCTTCGTTAGTTGATGTCCGACCTTGACATTTATATTAGGGTCACTGAGATTTAAAGCTGATACACCTGTGGTATCAATTTGAAAATCCTACGTCAACCTGTTCTCTAGTTATCATGTTCACGGCGCCAGCCCGCTTGGCAGGGTGATGGCAAAACCTCAGCCTTTTTTGGCTGAAGGGTAAAAAAACAAAAAAAAACAAAAAAAAACCCCTAAACACTACTTTTACATCAGAATATGTGAGCTCTGCTCACAGGGAAGTGAGCTAAAGTTATCATTATAGTATCACCTTGGTGCTGACCGCCAACAGAGATCAGGTTTTTCATTGGTGGAGAGGCACAGCGCTGAGCCACAGCCCTCCTGCGAACAGAGGAACCGGGTCAAAGAGTCAGAGCGAGCTTCCTCATTTCAGTCAGGAGACAAAAAACTACGAGCGGGAAACATGCCGAGGCCCAAGAGTTGGTTTTTTTTCCAAACACACAAAGCTTCCAATTTCTCTTGCATAACAAGTAAGAAAACCAGAGTCCAGAACAGGAGTTACATACAGAAATTGCGCCCCCTGGGAGAAGCCCATCGCATTGTATCCTCCCTTCAACTTGGGGTCCAGAGCCAGCTGATTGCACACCATGGACACCTGCTCATTCACATCTGAGAAAAACCCATTTTCTGTGTCCTGCAGGAGGAAAAACATGAAAAGTTCAAATCACAAGTGACAGATTAAAAGAAGAAAATGAGCAGAGAGATAACGTTACGGCGTCACCACGGATCAAAGCCGTACCCGTGCAGGTTTGGTATAAATATTAACACAGAGGAGTCACACAGTGAAGCTGCAAAGGAGCCATTTTTCTGATGTAACTTATGTCACTACTACTGCAAATACCACAGAATAGGAGCCATCACACATGTGGAAAGCTGCTGTGGGACTGTTAAAGAAAGAAAAAAAAAAAGGCGTTCTTTATTAAACATGTCATATTCACTTTTACTGTGTGTTTCTGTGAGAAGACGAGTGGCCGTGAGTCATCTTCTGAAGGTAGTGAAGCAATGCTACGTCTTAATAGGATGACAGCGATTTTTTTTAGCTGCGAAATAGCATTACAGGAAGTTTTATCTATGCGTCCAGTCTGTACAACAGCTTCAGCGTCTTAAAAAGGTACAGGAAGTATGTAATCTTTTGAAGTTTTTTAATTAAAAAAAAAAAAAAAAAAAAAAAATAATAATAATAATAATCCATTATCATTCATTTGGAATGAATATCAAAAATACACAGGAGTGGGCGCTTGTTTGTGGAAGCTGCCATGTTGCCTCACCTTGTAGAGACTGACATATAATACAGAGGGCGAGATGAACATCCGCCAATATTTCACAATTACTTATCGTCACCAGATTAAACATGTAACCCTCCCATTGCTGGACAAATGAGCCAGCTAAACAACAAGAGCTGGTTTTAAGCTAACGTTACGCCAGCTAACGTTAAGCTAGAGTGTCCTTAAAAAATGTAATTGTTTTTTTAAAGTTATCGCATTTTCCCTCTGATAAAAAAAACTTGACATTGTCACATCATACGAGTGTCTGACACAATAAAAACATTAGATACATTTCAAAGAGTTTAACTAATGCCAGCTAATGGCAGCAAATGCCAGGTAACAGCACTTAACAAAGGCTAACAGCAGCTAATAGCAGCAAAAACAGCAGCACTTACTGACAGAAAAGTTCAGCATATCCTCAACAACTCATCTCGGTATCGCTGTCAGTGGACAGAAGTGGGCTTCACTGACTCGTTTCGGACTCCTTTTACTAATTTTTACAGAATCATCCAATAGTAAATCGTAAATACATATGGACATCCAGTATATTTCTAAGGTAAAGTAAAGACTAACAGCCTGCAGTCACTGTGAATCATGCACTTTAATAGGGAAGGTTAAGAAAGCTGAATTCTACAGTCTGCAATCTATTAAATCTAGTGGTGAGATTTCACACACTCTACCTTTAATGCCATTTAAATTTTTACTTTCATACTATTAATATTCCACTAATTACAGAGATGAGGGGAAAATTTTGCTTTTTAAAAATTGCACTTTTCAAAAAAGTGTGAGTCTTCATAACTTCTTAAGTACAGAGCAGAAAAACAGAAAACACATTCAAGCTCTGTTAAAATCTCTCTACCACTGCCACAATCTAAAGCTAAGTTATTGTTTGTTGTTTTTTTTAAATCAAAAAGAAATATTCTTTAATGAGCTCTGAGCATTAATATAATGAGAAATATCATTTTTTCAGGCACAAAGCTGCAAAATTTAATGTTTATGATGTAGAATTAAAAAAGCAACGATCGGTATTTCGTCTGTTTCCTGATGATTCACAGGAGAAAACTTCATGGGGTGTTTTTGGGTTGCATGCTCATATTAAATTAAAGCTTCCAACAATGAAATCAGATATTTCATTGTTTCTCTTCGTGACTCTGTAATACGGTCATCTCTGTCCAGAAACCTTCTGTTTATGAGGGGCAGCCAATCAGAAGAAAGTTGTCCTTATATAGGGAGGAGCTAAACTATCTTATTTCAAAGAGATGCATCGAGGTAAAAATAAGGATTATTTTGAACAGCGCAAACGTAGAGCCCAAAAATACAAATTCATACCTGAAAATTCCTTGAACTGTTCTAACATTACCATGTGACTAATGCAAAGACCATTTTATTCACAGAAAATATTTTCACTTTCATAAATGTCTTTACAGCGTGAGGTTACCTCCACTATGTTTTTCCCAATCATCACTGAGAACACGTAAACTCCTGGGATCTCCTGCTCAATCATTTTCTTTATATAGCCCATGCTCAAAGGGTTGCAACACGAGTCACCTGATGAAGAAAATACAAATAAACACAAGCCTTATCGTCCAACTTTATTGAAGGGAATCAGGCATATCCACAGTATTTTTATGGCTTATTTTAAATACATATAAATCAGGTAGAGGCTCAGTGCAGAGCACAGTCTTCTTTGGTTTAAGCTCTAAAATCTTCTGCACTCTGAGTTAGAGGTAGTGTCTTTTTTTGCCTGAGGAAGAAGAGAAAGTGTTTTTCTTTTCACTTCCTCAGGTGGGATTTCTCCATCTAGTATAGGATTTAATGAGCAGCCTATCAGTTTTAAGCACAATCCTCATCTCTCACATTACAGCTCAGGTTTTTATCTCACTGCAGTGTTGCTGTAAACATGTGGCTTTCACTTTCGTCAGCAGGAAGTGACGTGAATCGATGAATCACATGTTACCAAGGTAAGTTATTCAAATGTGTACTGAACAGTGGGGGCAAAGGCATCACAGTTAACTTTTTTTGTACTATTCTAGATTATTTTGTGTAAAACACAACACAATCCCAATAACTACACATCTGTGGATGCATCTTTTAAAACAAACAAACAAACAAACCAAAAAACAGGATTAATTACCACACATGAGATTTTAAAGATCCTTTTCATGGCAGGTTTACATAAAAACATGCAAATTATTCAGTTCTATTTACATATTGTGGAAAAATGAGCTGAAGATTAAATGTGCATCTCAGTTTAAACATAATAGAGAAACTATGTACAGTTGGGTGAGTTTTTTCAATCTTAAAGCTTCTTAAGCCAAAATAAAAGAGGAACACCGGATGTTTCATGGTTTCATAAATCAATCTGGTTGTGATTTTGTCCACAATAAAATTAATTTTCGTTCATAGTTTTGATTAAACAACTTGCAGTACTTGAATTGAAAAACTGAATTAGAAAACAAATGACACAATTGCATGGGCCTCTACATATCAGACCTTTAACAGTCAGCAACCCCCTATATATGTCTTTGGAACTTAAAACACTCTGCATCAGCTCATAAGCTGGTGTACTGTGTTTTTATGGTTATTATGAATACTGGTTTGTAGTGTGGTTTCAGAAAGGTGGCTTATGCTTAATTTTTTTTCTGTGAAGACTATAAAGGTGCCATTTTTAAGATTTTTTCCAATATATCCCTACAGTAACGGAGAACAGAGTCACTTACCCATCCCATGCCAGAGCACTAGTGGTACAGTCCCATTGTCGGAGTCATGAATTGGGCTGGAGGTAACAAGCAGCACTGGCGCAGCCAGGAGAAAACACAAAAGGACAGCTGCCATTCTGAGTCCTGACACATGGAAACAAAATGAACTAGTTTTTCCTATTTTATCAACATCCAAGAAATAACAGACCCCTGGAATCTCTCGGCAATATGAATTTATTAATGCTATCTCTATATAAGCAATATTTGCTGTTATTCAGTTAAATGCTGTATGCTTTTATTTATTACAAATCCCCTTTGTCATTTAACCTTTTTTCTAAACCCCTGTATGTCATGGTTGCTAATTGCACTGGTCCATGTTTGTCAAAAGATATCTGCTGTATGTTTGTATACAGTCAGTGGTCCTTGCATGTGAATGAATATCAAATAAATGGGAAAGTACAATAAAATGTTCGACAGGAAATCATCCCTGTGCTTCCTAGTATCCCCAGAGCTTCCAGTTTATTAGAGCTGGTCATCCCGGGTATATTTATATCTGTATTAGAAACTCAGCTCACTATAAGTGCGTCTATGAATTATCCTCATGTCACTTCGAACAAGCTAACTACAAACGAAAGAGCACATGATTTACATCAAACGCATACTTATTACGTACATTTTGGAATATGCAGTAGCGCATTGGTGCTGTACCAAAGGTTTAAATCTACGCAACGTATTCTTTAAAATATGTATGTAAATATAGTTAGATTAAATTAAATAAAAGATGTCCAAAATTCCCCCAAAACACTACTCACCGCTTCCGTATCCTTACTGTTTGTCTGTTGGACTGCTTGTCACATGATAATGTTTGGAGCGTGTAACCAATCACGTGAAAGGGGAGGGGTTAAAAGCTAAAGGGGGCGGAATCTCCAAGTTACGTTAAAGTTAGCCTTTTTTTTGTCATTTCTTATCCATTTAGTTTGATTTAACCAACTTTACGCCTGTATTAGGATTGCTGAAGATTATGTCCACTTGTGTAGCAAGCTTCACATGGATACTCTAACATCTGGCCTCTTATTTTGAGACCTAAATACCGCACTCCAGCTACCTGCTAACGCTTAGCTTGCCATGCTAGCTCGTTGTGAAATTCCTGGACAACAGCATTCCTGCTCGGATTATTCAGCGAGTTTTCTGGAGGCTTGAGGCGGAATTGAAGAAGAACGAGCAAGTGAGATAATAAAGGACAGGATGAATATTCAGTACGAGGATACGACATTACCGGGGAGCTACGGCGTCGTGGGGTCGTTCCCCAAAAGTTTTGGTTATGGAGTGGAAGTGTCAGACCTTGAGGAGAGCCCGACATCAGCTGATAAACCCAGGATCCTGCTGATGGGGCTGCGGCGCAGCGGCAAGTCCTCTATACAGAAGGTATGGTCATTTATCTGTCCCCGAACACCATCCAGATCACCACAGGACAAGAAAATTCTGAGTTCATAGTAAACAAAAAGCGAACAAAGGAAACAGTTTGGTTACATGTACACCTAAAGGAGATATCACCGTGGGTAGGGCTGCTCAATTAATCGAATTTTAATCACGATTACGATCTGGGCTTTCAACGATCATTAAAAATGACTGAGCCGAGTATTAGCCCCTCCCTCATTTATCCGCGACACCTTAAAGGCCGGTGTTCCAGATCTACTGGCGTTTAGATCAACTGGCGTTGGTCGAACAGATGTGTGTCAGTCTTGCGTTTCAGGAGCTGCTACCGACAAACCAGCAAAAAAACGCCAAATGTGTCACCTGTGACACTTGTGAGGTTGTCTCAAACACACTCCGTCAGTCTTGATGCTGTTGAACAACAAAATGTTTAAAAATGTGGCGAGTTCACCTGGTGATATCCTCATGCGCGACGCGATCGCGAAAACAGCAAACAAGTAACACCACGCCGTTGTTGTTCACGGGACAGCAAGAGTAAACGATCGGGAGACTCTTGTCGTCGTTATCGTTCCCCTCGCACGGTTTATTCCTCCGAATTCAGCGTTTTTGCTTCACAACTACAGCGTGCTGTTTACTTTGTGCACTAACATGGAGTCGAGTCAACCAGCGCCACCTCTGGCCAAGTGCCACAGCCTACAGCCAGATCAACCTGTGACACACATCTGCACCACGTTTGAATTCGTGTCATGCACATTTGTACCTTTCAATTGTGTCTGTTTGTGCGTCATGCAAACAAACCTTTGAAATGAATGAAATGATATCATATATTTATTATCAGCCTACATTTGTACAAAATGCCAAATGACATACACATAAGAATCACCATCCTGATATCAATACTTTTGCCCATACGAAAAATGTCGTGAACACACTAATATTTCACCAGTGTTGTAACATCACATGTCGTTAGCATAGTCTGTCTGTGTCTGCCCTCTGCAAACAAACATGTTAGAGTTGGTTGTGATATACAGTCTGCATAAGTGTGGTCAATCTAATAAACATTTATAAGGAGATGGCAGTTACTGTGAATGTACAGCAGGTGATTAGTAATAAACAGCCAGACAATGACTCTGACAATCTCATTCAATCTTGCAGATTGCACCTTCTGTGGAAAGTGGTACCACACGGTGTGTGTGGACTTCCCTTGTGCAGAAGGCGACTACAAATGTTGTGGGTGCTAAATAAACAGAAAAAAGTGATCCCTGTTGTCTTTGCTTACTGATTGTTTTTAGTGTTGACAATCCACATTGCTGGCATTGCATCTTTCAACATGTTTGTGGGCAGATTTGGATGTACCAGGGGTAAGTGCAGCCACTCAGCCTCTACTCACTGTGATCATAGCAGCAGGTGCAGATGTGTCACAAGTTAATCTAGTAGTGGGCTATGGTCATGTGTTAGTGGTGGGAACAGTCATATCCACTCACTCTCACTGGCTGTTTATTACTAATCACTGTGTAACTGCTGTGAATTCACAGTAACTGCCGTCTCCTTACAAATGTTCATTAGATTAACCACACTTATACAGACTGTATATAACTCCAGCCATGTTGATGAATTGCCTATATTGGCTGGAAATATTCATTTTCAGGGTAAAGACACAGACAGACTATGCTAGCGACATGTGATGTTACAACACTAATGAAATATTGATGTGTCATATTTGTCCAAGGCGTATTTCATTGTTATGGAAAAAGAGAATATTAAAATCATGATGACCAATTGGAGTGGTGATTTCTATGACTTTGTGTATGTCATTTGGCATTTTGTACAAATGTAGGCTGATAATAAATATATGATATCATTTCATTCTTTTCAAAGGTTTATTTGCATGACGCACAAACAGACACAATTGAAAGGTACAAATGTGCATGACACGAATTCAAACGTGGTGCAGATGTGTGTCACAGGTTGATCTGGCTGTAGGCTGTGGCACTTGGCCAGAGGTGGCGCTGGTTGACTCGACTCCATGTTAGTGCACAAAGTAAACAGAACGCTGTAGTTGTGAAGCAAAAACGCTGAATTCGGAGAAATAAACCGTGCGAGGGGAACGATGACGACGACAAGAGTCTCCCGATCGTTTACTCTTTGTGTCCTGTGAACAACAACGGCGTGGTGTTACTTGTTTGCTGTTTTCGCGATCGCGTCGCGCATGAGGATATCACCAGGTGAACTCGCCACATTTTTAAACATTTTGTTGTTCAACAGCATCAAGACTGACGGAGTGTGTTTGAGACAACCTCACAAATGTCACAGGTGACACATTTGGCGTTTTTTTTTTTTTTGCTGGTTTGTCGGTAGCAGCTCCTGAAACGCAAGACTGACACACATCTGTTCGACCAACGCCAGTTGATCTAAACGCCAGTAGATCTGGAACACCGGTCCGTGAAAATATTGTCGGGCATAAACCGTCCGTGGCGCAAAAAAGGTTGGAGACCGCTGATTAAGAGGACCCGAGGGAAGCTCGGAAAGCTAAGCAGAAGTTATTTGGAGAGTGACTGCCGTTGGTTGAAAAGAGTTTAAAAACAAACTTCAGTGGTGTTGCACACTATTTTATATTATTTTTTTAAAGTCATTGTTAACCCTTTAAAGCCGGTCAGAGCTGCACGCTCCGTTTTGTGTAACTATTGTTAAATCCCTGTAGAACCTGAACCATGTAAGCTAGCGCAATAATTTGTTTTGCATATGAAACCGGAGGAGTTGTACTTACATCTGATGCCATCAGCTTGTCCTCGGTCACGGTTTCGTTCCACATATAGCTTTGCAAAAATTGCATAAAAAGCGCTTGCAGGAACAAAAACATAATATTCCAGAAACACGCTTTGCCGTTCCTATCAGCTGTTCGTAACACTTCCCACAGTGAAATGATGCACCTGCTGTTTTCTTTGCAAATTTGCATCATAGGATTGTTTTTTGTTTTTCCTGCAGTGCATAAAAATTGCTGTATCTCCAAAATAAAACTATGAAGACACTCAAAATAAATTTCCTGTGGTGGGAAACTATTTTTTGCAACTTTATTGTATTTAAAGATTTGAGGGATAAACCTCTTAAATTTCTCCAAGTAGAAATATATGTAAACAAAACAAAAGCAATTTTCAATTTTTTTTGTAGTTTATTGCACTTTTTTGCAATTTATGTAATTACTATGGACTTAATGCATACATATTATTAAAATATGGGCTATAACAGTTGTATTGATGTATAGCAACTTGAAATGCTCCCACAAATGGCACTACAGCATGTAAAAAAATAATATAAGCTCTGGTGGACTTGGTTCTATAGTAGGTCTTAAAGGGTTAAATAAATATCGTCAAATAATCGTGATCTCAATTTCAGTGAAAATAATCGTGATTATCATTTTTGCCATAATCGAGCAGCCCTAACCGTGGGTCAACACACCTGAATGAAATGATTAGTTCATTACCAGGCTTCTGGAGAGCTTCAAGACATGTTGAGGAGGTAATTTAGCCATTTAAATCAGCTGTGCTGGATCAAGGACACATCTAAAACCTGCAGGATACCGGCCCTCGAGGCCCGGAGTTCGACACCTGTGATTTAAAAGATGGAGAATGAGACCTGCAATGCTGTATGATTTAGAGTGGCAGGCATGTGCAGAGGAGGGCTGGAAAAGGGTGTTGAAGGTGGAGCTGCCAGGCAGGAGGAAAGCTTCATGGATGTAGTGGAGGAGGACGCGTTGGTGTGACAGACGAGAAGGTTAGGGATAGGCTGAGATGGAGGCCGATGATCCACGGTGGCGACCCCAAAGTTAGCTTTGAGAGGTGGATAAACCTTTAGATCCAGGGTAGTGGTGAGAAATGACTCTTAATAAGTCACATGAAAATTTTGATTGTCAGCTTCATTTGTTATGGATTTAGTCAACTCAATTCAACAAGACATATGCAGAAGTTTAATGTTTTAAGTATTTCAGCTTCTTTCTGATCTCTAGGCAGTGTAAAGCTGCAACAAAAAAGGGAGCCTTTAACTCATGAAACTAAAGAGCATAATCAGCTGAGCCTTGTTGCCTTTGATCAAGAACAACACAGCCTGCTCTGGATCAGTCTAACAGAATCCATTATGTAATGGATTTGTATTATTATAGCGCTTTTCCAGTATTAGTGACCACTCAAAGTGCTTTAGACTACAAGTCACATTTTAACCATAGATACATATATCTGTTATAAGTCCAAACAGGCAAACTCGACACAGAAAGGCCCGAGCTGGGGTTCCAACCAACAACTTTATTGCTGTGAGGGGTCAGTGCTGACCACTCATAATAAGGATGTTGATAACTGATAATTCAGGATGTTGGAATGCTGTTCCACGTCATTCTTCCCACTTTAACCTTTCTCTGAACTCCATCTTCCTCCAGTTTCACAGTCATTAAAAGTTTCAGTCTTTGTTGTTGCTGCATTTCCGTTTATTTGTGAAAGATTTCATCACAGGCCTCAAAAATCAGCATAGCATGTGACTTTGTGGTGACTTGGAGTTTTTCACCCAGGATTTAGCGGACGACATGTTAGAAAAGTTTGTGACTTCTGAGAACTAAAGCCAGTCGAAATGTGGGAGTTTGTTTCAATATGATATATATATATATATATATATATATATATATATATATATATATATATATATATATATATATATATATATATATATATATATATATATATATACATACATACATACATACATACATACATACATACACACACACACACACACACACACACACACACACACACATACAGCGAATAAAACAAGTATTGAACACATCATCAATTTTCTAAATATATAGATATTTCTAAATGCCATTATGTCAGTAACAACCCATCCAATTCAGACATGTAAAGACATGAAACCATAGATGTTCATCAATTATGTGTAATAATGAGAAATGACCCCAGAAAAGATTATTGAACACGCTTACTGAAAATGATTTAGTGTTTCGTACTGTTGAATTCTCCCAATTCTTTGAATCTTTGGGCTGAAGGAAGGACAATACTCGGTGTATAAATGCTCAATCAACAATCATTTATTTCCATACAATTCAACAATAAGAGCATTACAACGTCCGGACGGGAGAGATGCTACCAGAGGGTCAGGCACATGTCTCAAAATGGTGACGGGTTGCTCAGCTTTTTATAGTCTCTAGTGGCCCCCAGCTAGTCGTAAAAGCCAAAACATCACATTTTTTCTCTGTTACAGCGCCTAAGTTATGACCTCGGCAGTTGTTTCTCTGCTTTCTGTAAGGTGGGGGTGTGGAATGTGGTCTATCTATCTCCCCTGTCTTTAGACACAGAGTCTCCTGCTTACAACCTTCTCTTCATGATTCAACAATTAAGCATGTCAAGAAAACAGTGTAACACATTCCCAGCAGATCAAGGATACAGAGTGATGCACATTTATCTAATGAACTACAAATGATTATGTTTCTTTTATTCAAGAGTATAATAGAGACTAAACTACATACATAGCACACCATTAGATCTAAAGGATAATATATGGCCTGCAGCTGTTAAGCTAATTTACTACATTGACTACTGGTCATAAAATGGCATATGTTTAACTACTAGTCTTTAACAGTACAAAAGCCTTTATCTGTGACAGTTTAGGCGCCTCCTGTGTGGAGAAACCAGTCACATGAATGAGCCAGAATCACGCCTGAGCAAACAGTCTTCAAATCCCGTGGGCCCCTTCTATGACCTCTGACCTTTAGTTCTTTCCATAGATTTTCACTTGGATTCAGGTCAGGTGTTAGGCTGGGCCATTCTAGCAGCTTTATTTTCTTTCTCTGAAACCACCTGAGAGTTTCCTTGCTGTGTGTTTGGGATCATCGCCTTGCTGAAACGTCCACCCTTGTTTCTTTTTTATCAAGAATGTCTCAGTACATTTTTCCAACTTTGATTATATGAAGCATGCCAGAACACCATGGTGTTTCCACCACCAAACTTTACTGTTGATATGGTGTATTTGGGGTGATATGCAGTGGCGTTTGACAAACATGGTGTGTATTATGGCATCCAGAGAGTTCAGTTTGCCTCTCATCTGAGCGGACTATATTCTCCCAGTATTTCATAGGCTTGTCTAAACGTTGTTCAGCAAACTTCAAACGCGCTTCAGCATGCTTTTTCTTCAGCTGTGTGGTGAGTGTGCGTACAGTTCATGGTGGTTGAGTGCATTACTTGTCGTTTCCCAAAAAGTTGAATCTGTTCATCTGAATGTAGCAAATTGGTGATGTTTAAATTTCTGAGAGTAACTGTAATCTTTGTGCATCACTACTCAGGTTGTTTTCCACAAGATGTCACCCAACGAGACTTTATTCCTCGAAAGCACCAACAAAATCTACAAAGATGACATCTCCGGCAGTTCCTTTGTCAACTTCCAGATCTGGGACTTCCCCGGCCAGGTGGATTTCTTCGACCCCACATTTGACAGTGAGATGATCTTCAAGGGAGCTGGTGCTTTGATCTTTGTCATCGACGCTCAGGTACGGTGACTTAAGTGTGACTTGGTGCTTTGGGTGGTGAATTAAATCATGTGTTAACTAAATCAGCACATCCTGTCTTCTGTTACCAGGATGACTACATGGAGGCTCTCAGCCGGTTACATCTAACTGTATCCAGAGCCTACAAAGTGAATCCAGACATCAACTTTGAGGTGTTCATCCACAAAGTAGACGGTCTGTCAGACGACCACAAAATCGAAACGCAGAGAGATATTCACCAGAGGGCCAACGATGACCTGACAGATGCCAGCCTGGAGAAGGTTCACCTCAGGTGAGAGTCTGACGTGTCTACACAGGTGAAATACTACAGAGCTTCTTGTCATGGTTAAGGTGTAGTTTAGCATTCATACTAGTAAGTCAGACAGCTAAGACTGATCCCATTCAGTGATAGACTGTCCAGTTAGTCCCCTAACACAGTCATTCCTAAAGTGTGGGTCCCCCTGGTGGATTGTAAAAGGTACTGCAGGTGGGCTGAAGTAATAACAGAAATTCAGTTTTAAAGTGCTCACATGTATGAACAGTTACATGTTTATATAAATGTGTTTATTTATATAAAAAAATGAATTAAAAGTGGTAACAGGAGGTGGTTAGTTTGTAATATTATTCACTACTCTGACCTAAATTTACTGCTTTTGTATTTTATTAAAGTTTGTGTCCCAGTGACAGGTCGGTCACACATTGGCTGTAACACTTTACATATGACTGGGTAGCATTAGCTGTTTATGGCCAAAAGCTGGTGATCATGTTTCTGTTTTCTGTTTGTTGTTGTTGTTGTTGTTGTTTAAATAAAATTTTCAACTAAATGAATCACTTTCTGTTGTATTTTCAGTAGAGTGAACATTTAAGATTGGACAAGTACAAATACAGATACAGTATTTGAGATTTCTCAAGTTATTAGTCAGAGCCATCGTGCAAATATTCAACTATTTTAGGGGTAGGTATTCAGTTTTCAATTTTGGGATTCTCTGTTGTTGAAAGTACAGCACAGCCAATCTTTTAACTGTGAGGTCTACCAAACCTGACCCTCATCTCAAACCTGACCCTAGTCCTTTCTTTCTAAATAGTTCTTTTGTAACCTGATTGCCCAGTCCTGGGAGAACATTTTAAAAAGAACAGATGTTATATATTCTGATGCTTAGAGTTAGAGTTACAGTCATCTGTGGTGATAATTAGGCCTCAAAGGTTTTAAGACACCCTTGGAAAGCAGACGTGCTCAGAAGCTAAAATTAAAGCTTCTATCTCAGTTTTGGTAACTGTCTCGTCGTCTTTATTTTGTGTCCTCAGCTTCTACCTGACCAGCATCTACGACCACTCCATATTTGAGGCCTTCAGTAAAGTCGTCCAGAAGCTTATTCCTCAGTTGCCAACACTGGAGAACCTTTTGAACATTTTCATATCTGTATGTTTCATTTATGTTATTTGAACCACAATAAGAAGCCTCATTGTATTTTCTTTTTCGTATAATAAACATCCCTCCTGCTTTGCAGCACTCCGGGATTGAAAAGGCCTTCCTATTCGATGTCAGTAGCAAGATTTACATAGCCACAGACAGCGCCCCCGTGGACATGCAGTCCTATGAACTCTGCTGCGACATGATCGACGTGGTCCTCGACATCTCCAGCATTTACGGGTGAGAAAAGCTATCAGATTTGTTTTGAGCTTTGGCGAAGAGCAGCGTTTAGAGGTGCTTTTGTCTTTGCCTGCCAGGCTGGAGGACGGCAGCGGCTCTGCCTATGATGAAGAGTCTTTGGCGATCATCAAGCTCAATAACACCACAGTGCTTTATTTGAAAGAGGTCACGAAGTTCCTCGCGCTCGTCTGCATCCTCAGAGAGGAGAGCTTTGAGAGGAAAGGTGTGTACTTTTATTTTTTGTAATTGCTAGTGTTGGCTTTATCAGGAAAATCTTTCTACGTAAATGTGTAAAAACCTGAAGAAATTCACATAATAAACACACAAACACTATACACAATTGTAAACATGCTCACTAATTTTCTTTGCAGGTTTGATAGAGTACAATTTTCACTGTTTCCGAAAAGCCATTCACGAAGTGTTTGAAGTCGGCAGTTCGAACGACGGTGCCGCCTGGAGACCAGCGAGCTCGTCCAGCAACAGCCAACCAAGCCTTAAATATGCTTCTCTGAATGGAAGTGATGTTTAGAGGGGCCGTAACTCTGCGGTTTACATGAAGTCCAGTGAGGCTGATGAACGATGACTCTTACGTTTCACAGAGTCTTATCTATACGTGGTTCCTCCATCAAACGCGAGAGTTTTTCTGTTGTACCAGCAAGATTGTGAAAAAACTACTCGGCTGAATGTCACGAAATTTGGTGGAGAGGCCGAACGAGGGCAAAGGATGTAGAGGATTTACTTTGAATCTGAATAATTTTCTGGAAAACTGTGAGAGAACGCATTGGCCATGATTGAGAATGCGCTCTGCCCAGTGCGGGAAATACTGTCGCGTACGAATCGTATTTTTTCTCTGCCATCCTGCAGAAATGTTCAAATTTTCAGTCAACTGTGTTTACCTTCTCGGCCAGTACTCTGGAACGTAGAAACACTTGTGGCCCAGTTTAAGTAGAAATGCTCTAAAGCCATCTGAATGTGTATTTCCTCCACATCCCGCAGGAGCACACACACTCCTTCCTTGTTCCTCCTCGCTTTGCTGTGAAATCTTGAATTCTTTAAGTAATCCTTAAGTTTAGGGGGGGGGGGGATACTCCTGTGCCTGTGGAGCACCATGTTCATTCTTCTGTGTGTTTCCTTGATAATGACATGTAATGGATCTCCTCCAATCAAAACTGTGCCAGTTACACCATCGCAGCCTTGGGTGATTAACAGAGAGGGTGATGGTGTTTTGGTCTTAATGGAGTCTGGGACTAACTTACGATGGTTTCACTCGGACAGCCTGCCAAACCTTTGGACTTTTGTAGCTTGATGAGTGTGTAGGCCAAACTGTTTGTAGCAGATGTTGAGGTTTTCTGTGTGAGCGCTGAGTGGGACCTGAATGATGTTTCAGAAGCCATGCAGATGTGTTTTCATTACTGTACATAAATCTTTAATAAAATATGTTTTCATACTTTGCTCAGTCACTGTTATCTTTGTGTAAGAGATGCCACTTCACACAAGACATTTAATTATAATGGGGAAACTTAAGCTTTATTATTATAATGTAAACAGACTCATAAGCTACTGGGCTGCACTTGTGTTTAATCCTCTACTAGCAGCTGCTTCCTTTAATGTCGCCACCACAGATCATCTCACTCTATCCCTACATCCTATTGCATGACCTCCTTCACTGTGTATCTCCTATACCTCCTCATCATGCATGTCCAAATCATCTCAGCCATGCCTCTCTGACATGCTACTCTGAGCACTCTCCACACTCCTCAGCCTAAGCTGCAGTTTTCCACCTCCTGTGTGCTAACATGCCTCACTGAGTGAGCCTTCCACTTAACTCTTGCTGTCTCCACCCAGCCTGCACTTTCTTCTTCACCTCTCTTGCTTTGGATGGTTGACTCCAGGTGTTTAAACTCCCCTACCTTCACTATCTCTGCTCTTCATAGCTTCACTTTTCCACCTGTCTACTGACTTCTCTACAGAGCATACCTCCACCTCTCCAGGCTCTCTTTCACCTACTTTCTACTCTCACGACCGATCGAAATGTTATCTCTAAACATCATAATGCGCAGAGTCTCCTGCCTGACCTCATCTGTCAGCCTGTCGGCCTCCACTGCAGACAAGAAGGGACTCTGACCCGATCTGCATGAACCTGTCTGTCTGTCGGTCCTTTTGCATATCCTGCACAACCCTCACATACTTCTCTGCCACTCCTAATTTCCTCTCTTGGCACGCTGTCACGTGCCTTCCCTAGATCGACAAAGACTCGGGCAGCTCTTTCTGACTTTCGTTATACTTTTCCATCAACTCTCTCAAAGCAAACATCACATCTGTATTGCTCTTTTTTACCACAAACAATTCATCGTCACACTATAACATGACGTCCTATTCTTATGATGGCACATGTGGATGAAGGAGCTGGACTACAGGTACCATGTTGTGATACCAGTAGCAGCAGAAATAGGAAAAAAATCAAGCAGGAGCGGCAAGGAGAGAGCAATGGTCTGTGGACACCACCTGCAAAATCTACTTGGGGGCTTGTCTTGTTGCCTCTCTGGTATACCAAAGCAGGTGGTGGGGAAAAAAAACACACGAATTTAATTTATTTCTCATGTGTTTTTAATTTAAATGGCAGTATTACGCTTCCAGAGACTTGAAGTTAAGAAATATTAGGTGAAGACAGGTTTACAGGTATATTTTCCAGGCTTTTAACTTAATTTATTTTAAATTTAATGTCACTTCTCCTGAAATGCTGTAACTATGAAGCCTGAACAGCAGATGGCATCATATTTGCATCTAAGAGTTTCATCCTAATTTAGCTCGGTCAGTTCAAATTAAATGAATGATAAAAAGCCAAAATGTCTGAGGCACAGAAATCTATCAACAGGTCCAGTAAATAAGTAAAAGCTTTCATCATACCATGCTGTGTACATCCTGATGTAATGGGTAATGGCAGGATGGAGCCACAGCTGAACCCTCTAATCGTCCCCAGACCTCCTGCTCACCACTGTGAAAAGTGAAGGTCAATGAGAGGGAAAATGATATCATGCTGTCCAGGATTTTCCTCTGTCTTTTATTCCAGGACCCTGCAGTTTGCTTCTAACCACAAATTAAAAAAAATGCATCAAACCGAGAAAACTCAGAAGAAACCGAATACTGTAAGGTGAAAGATAGCGCAGAGAGAAAGTGTGTGTGTGTGTGTGTGTGTGTGTGTGTGTGTGTGTGTGTGTGTGTGTGTGTGTGCAGGCTTTAAAGCTGATCTCAGCTCCTCATTTGTGTTTGATGGATGAAAAGTGTGCAGAGAGAGGACAGCTGTGGGGGTGATGCTCAGCTTCTCGGTAAGAGAAAATCACTTCCAGAGTTGAGATTAAGCCCCAACTCTGACTTTTACTGTGGTATTAAATCCAATAAAAGTCACAATAAAGCGTTCCTGCTGGAAAATTTATATTTAGATAGTATTTTATATGATCAGCAGGGCAAGGGAGTGTCCAAAGGCAGGCACAGGGTGGCACTGCCCCTTAGTGTATTATATTGATTTATTGATTTTAGATAGCAGTGTATAAAGAAATAAAACACCCCAACTACGCTGAAGTGACAAATAAACACTAAGTAATGAATAATTATGATCCAAAGGGGTACTTTTACTTTGGGTCTTGTAATTAAAAGTTAAAGTTTTTTTATTATTAAACAGGACTGTAGTTTTTACGTAAGTCTAAACGCGTTTCGTCACTTTTTTATATACATAACCCTGAAACTCTTGTGCAGTATCACTTTTCATGTAGTAGACCTGTTTGAGGACACATGGGGCTGCTGCACATGAGCCTGAAAATCGTGCCCAGTTTTCTCCACAGTATTTATTTCCCCGCTTTTTGCCATCCCAAACAATCCCGGAAACGCCCCTGCACTAGCCCGAGGATCCCTTAAAGTCTACCATGTATTTAAAATATTCAGTTACGTCCAGAAAACACATGGAGTCTACCGTCTTTCAGCTCCCCGCAAAGTGAAATAAAGAGGGAGTGTAAGGACAGAGGTGGGTGGGGGAAAGGGGCGGGGTTTTGGAGGAATCGCTTTGGTTTTACGCACCAGAGACGGCGCAGATGCTTCTGTCAGTGGAAAGCCGTCAGCTTTCAGCTCGCTGGAGTCCACGGTGGATTTAACTATCTGTCATCTCAGCAGAGCAGAGCAGAGCGGCTGGCTGAGGCTGCAGGTCCTGCAGAGGCTGTAGAGTCTCCTGTGAGCATCTCCAAAAACTGCTGGTGCGCCGAGAGCGGTACGTGTACATTTACTGACAGCTTCACAGCATAAGGAGGGGGGTAAAGGAGCAGCTTTAGGTAGCTTTACTGTGTGAAAAATGAATGTTTTTGTGAGGTCTAGTTTTATCCGCGGAGGCATAAACACCTGTCTTCGCCTGCTGCAAAACTAGTTACTGACATGTTTTAGTCATCGTTAAATATCTGCGTGGATTGAGGCTTTAAAATGAAAGGTTCCACTCTTTATGAAGACTCTCTTCATGACCCACTCATGGCTTTACTAATAGTTAGTAATTGATCAATTAAATGAGAAGCTTGCAGGTTGCCAGGTTGTAATAACTCACTCTAGTAATTAGGTTTAAAAGTGAATAACTGCTTAGTTGAATTAAAATGTGATAATTCAATGTACTCTAAAGCTGCACTGTTATCTTTAAAATGTGCCTTATTAGAAAGTGGACTCTAAAGTTATGTGGGACCGATATAAACCAAATCTTTGAAGCCAAAGGAAGTTCTTTTAGTGTGAGGAAATAATGATGCTATTTGGGGGTTTGGGAGCCTGAACATGGTCCAAATGAGTAACTGATACTGTGAATAAGTGCTTTTGAAGTCAGATTTATGAGAAAAAGAACAAGGAGACCCTTGAGGAAACACTTCCCCCCTCAAGAGCTGAACTGGCTCAGATGCCGGAGGCACACAAAGTAATATCTGGCCAATAAAATCCCACACAAACAAACATGTTTTGCACTCTAGTCTGTTTCGTGTTAACGAGGCCCTTCGGTCCTGTTCTGTTGGAGTGATGTCATGTCTCCATCAGATTACAGATTTTGTTCTGGAGACTGAGCAAACAGCTGCCCCCCCTGCCTCCGGCACTCATAGTTTCCATCACCGCACACCATCCCCATGTTCCAATCCATTAGGTCAAATTAATACATTCATTGAAACAATCATCTCCGATTGCGCTCTCACCCTGAAGAAAAGTGTTTTTGTTTCCTGCTGAATGGAATTCCTGACCTTTGTCTTTTTTTTAGAAAACAGAGGGCAGAAGAAGAAAAATGCCTTTTTGTTTTCTTTTCTTTCCCCTTCCCTTCATGGTGGAACCACACAGTGTTGCCACGTTTTGACCACAGTCACATTCCTCTGAAATTCTTGTGTTGGGTGAAGGTTGGTTGGCTCCAGCTCAGTGGAGATAAACCCCAGACTTAGAAAATAAAGGGAAAACTGTCAGAGAGGAGATGATTTTTACGACTGTCTGCCACACGTTCAGACCGTCAGTGTCATCGTGAGTCAGTCTCACACACATGCCTGTCTTTTCCATTTCCTAGTCCTGTTGTGCAGCTTGTGATGAGTTTGTTGGAATTTCAGGAAATTCTTCTTGCATAGCTCTCCTAAAAAAAAGGTTAAGCCAAGAGGCAGCTATCACTGTCATAATAATAAAAAACATTTAAAGTGTTTCACATAGATACATTAAAGAAGTGGACAAATCTCTCCATAAAAAAACACATTTAAGTACATGTTCATACATAAATTCATAGAAACAAGAAAGTGTGTGAAGAAGAGCCAAAAGTAAATGGTCTGGTTCTTATATAGCGCTTTTCTACTCTATTTGAGAACTCAAAGCACTTTATATAACTAACTCATTCACACAAGCACTTTTTCTAATCTGTTAGTGCGTATCTAACATTCATACACATTCACACTCCGATTGATGCATCAGAGAGCAACATGGCCAAGGATAGTTGACATGCAGACTGGGGGGAAGCCAGAAATTGAACCACCAACCTTCCGATCAGTGGATGACCGCCTGAGCTCCAGCCACCCCAAGTAAAGCGTGAATTATTTGGAAAATATTTGGTTCACCTGGACGCAGCGTTTTCAGCAGGAGGAACATTTCCTCACCCATCCACGTGACTTTTTCAGTCTCATCTAACTGCAGGCTTCACCTTTGGGGCTGTCTAGACATGTTGTCTCCTGGTTTACTAATTATTTGAGTGACAGGACTCAATGCATTAAATGTGAAAATCTGTGCTCAGAACTTTTGAATATTCACACTGGGGTGCCACAGGGTTCAATTTTAGGACCTCTGCTGTTCATCATGTATATAAATGATTTGGGACAAAATGTGTCCAATGCTAGTATGCATTTTTATGCTGATGACACAGTTATTTATTCCTTTGGCTCAAACTTTGAAAAGGCAATAGAATCGTTGCAGAAAGCTTTTGACGTGGTTCAGCACACACTTCTGGAGCTGAAATTGGTTCTCAATGCTGAAAAGACAAAGCTAATGTTGTTTTCAAACATGAAGAGATTTCCTCAAACTGTCCCCTTGGTGTCCACTCTTGAGGGAAACCTCATAGAAGTGGTGCATACGTATAAATATCTTGGCTTTTTAATTGATGATTCTCTGACCTTTAAACCTCACATAGACAATCTTGTGAAAAAACTCAAACTAAAATTGGGATTTTTCTTTCGAAACAAATTTTGCTTTTCTTTTGAGACAAAAAAGCGTCTTGTAAATGCTACATTTTTATCTGTTTTAGATTATGGTGATCTGCTGTACATGAATGCTTCCGCCCAGTGTCTTCATAAGATTGACTCAGTTTATCATGCCTCCTTACGGTTTATTACAAACTGTAGGGCCTTGACCCATTGTTGTGATCTGTACGCTCGAGTGGGATGGCCTTCGTTGTCCTCCAGGAGGTTTGCTCACTGGTGCATCTTTATTTATAAGGCCCTGCTTGGACAAATGCCCACCTACATTTGCGATCTGCTCACACGGAGAAGTACTGTTTCTTACAGCCTGCGTTCAAGCGATCTTTTTTTGCTCAATGTTCCATTTGCCAGAACTGAACTGGGAAAGAGGGCTTTTACTTATGCTGCCCCTTTCACATGGAACATGATGCAAAAAGACTGGAAGATAGCAGATCTTATTTCATTAAATGCTTTTAAGTCCAGATTGAGAGAGCCAGAGAAAAATGTTTTTAAAATGTAATTGTTATTTATAATATGTATGTAACTTTGTAATTTCAACGTGTTGTCGCCTCTTGGCCAGGACTCCCTTGCAAAAGAGGTTTTTAATCTCAATGGGACTTTTCCTGGTTAAATAAAGGTTAATAAAAAAAATAATAAAACATAACTAGATCAAAACCAGCACCGTCACATACAACGTGAGCGATGAGATCAGTTTCACATTTGCTGATCAATGGCCAAGAACTGGAGGATGGATTAGCTCAATCGTTCTAAGATGGTGAAAGATACACTTTCCCTTGGTTCACTCCCATTTCTATGGCTTCACTCACTGCTGAAACCAGTGTTTGTCCACGATGTGTACAACCCCATCACTGACAGAGTGGCCCCTTGGCTGTAGGTGTAAATAGATATCTGGGGAGTCCTGACACAATCAGGCATCTTTTCAGTGTTGTCCCATTTGTTTAGCACAGAGGTGTCAAACTCATACAGCCCACTTTCACCAGACCAGTGAAGCTCCCTTGACTGTCAATGTAAAAGAGTTTTTAACTTTTTCGTTAAGTTGCTGAAGAAGAGAAAGAAGTCCAGTTTTAACATTACGTCTCAATGTTGCTGTATTAAAGAAAGAAATCTGTGAGCACATCTCTTTTGGGCTTAAATTATAAGAAACCGTTGTGTACAATAAAGCAAAAAGTATCTGTTAATTCACAGAAAATGGCCTTTTTTAAAAAATCATTTTGAAACTAAAAAAATAAATAATTTATATGGAAGATAGTAGAAAATAAAAAAAAGATTTTTACTGTCATTTAATTGTTTGTCTATTACTCTGATGCAGTATGGCCATGGGTGAGGCTTTGACAGGTGGATTCTGGTCCCTAGACCTTATGTTTGACACCCCTGGTTTAGTCAGTGGTTGCTTGATTTCTCTTTTGTATAATTCAAAGCAATTCTTCTGCCACTTAACCACACAGGTATTTAACAGTTTACTACAACAGTTGCCTCATGGCAGTTAATATCATGAGGAAAAGAGGCTAAAATATCAGAGAAGGAGCCACAAAACCTGTGAGAAAGGAACTGGTGACAGTGAGAAGGAAGAACTGGCTTTTAACAGGAAGAGGCTTCAACCAGAACCAGGCTCAGAGAGGGGCTGCTGTCTGCTGCGACCTGTTGGGCAGTGAGAGGAGAGAGAAAAGAAGAAAGGAGGGTGGCAGCATTTCAATCAGGTTCAGGACTTTGACTGGAGCTTTGTAACTTCCTAATTCTTTTCATTTTCAGCCTTTCTGTTTTGTTCCTGCTTAGGATCATTGTGCAGTAGGACGATCAAATATGAGCCAAGCTTCAGCTGTCAGACAGATGACCTCACTGTTTGTTCAGTCTTTTTCTAATTGTTCTGTAACTTTAACCTTTAACATGCTAACTGAGGCCTGCAGAGTCTGAGATGTAGATCTGACCGGCTGCTACTTATCTTCTTAATTCCTGTGGAAACAGTGAAAGTATACTGAGTTTATACTGTCCTGGCTGTATTTAGTTAAGTGATGCGTATGACATGCACTTATGCATCAATGCTGCAAACAGCTAGCTTTGAGGCTGTGAGACAGAAAAAATACTTTTGACTATAACTGTCTCTACTTATTTACTCCGCAACACAAAGATGGAGCCCTGAACAAATAAATCCAATCCGTTTTCTTTTAACTGCTCATCCATCTCAGAGTTGCAGGCGTGGCTGGAGCTTATCCCAGCTGTCAGAGGGCACAAGGAAAAGCTAGACCGTGGACCGGCTGCCAGTCCATCGGGACAAATAAATCAAACAGTAAATATGAAACAGAGACAGCAGCTTCGGCACTCTGTCAGAAAACAGTTGTTACATTAACACCCAGGACTTGAACTCGATGTCCTCTGCTCGCTGACAGCTGATGGGAAAGTGTTTACTCGTGTATTTGTGTTGGATTATAGTCTTCTGTAGACTATTTAAGATCAAGCTTACTGTTTATTTTTTTTTCAGTCTTTTTCCAAGTTAAACAACCGCGTTGCCAAAACAAACCTAGTTTTAAGAGACTCCACAGGTCCACTTGATTGTAATCTTTGTTTTGAATCCTTCTTTCTACTTTCTTTCCTTTCATCTTTATTTCAGTGTAATATTTAAATGTTTTAAGTCGATTTTGGGCCGTACTGCTCAGCTCGGGGGTTTGCAGTTTCAGTACAGACACTGATGTTTCCTGAGGGATGAATTATAATGTCTCTTTGATGATCTCCTGACTGCTGTACAGTCAGTTTTAGTTAAATATCTCACAAACTGTTCAATTAATTGTCAAGACATTTGGTACAAACATTCATTTCCTCTCAGGATGAAGATTCCTCAGCTTTCTTCCAACTCATCATTCATTGTTTTAACCGTGTACTGAATATCAGAGGTTCACAGGTACTACATCAGGAACAGGTTTTGATACAGGTGAGACTGCAAGTCCTCAACAAAATGATGCGGCAATGGGAAAGGAATGTAAGCTGCACCTTTAGCAGGTGGTGCGCAGGTGGGTTGATGTAACTGGGATTGGTGAAGCCGTTTGTGGGCATTTGGTGGTGGATGAATGGGGCTGTTGAAACATCCATCCATCCATTCTCTTCTGCTTATCCTTGTCAGGGTCATGGGGAGGCTGGAGCCTATCCTAGACCCTGGACAGCTGCCAGCCTGTCACACGGCTAAACAACCATTTGCACTCAGTTTCACACCTATGGGCAATTTAGAATGACCAGTTAACCTAACCCCACTAACTGCATATCTTTGGACTGTGGGAAGAAGCCAGAGTACCTGGAGAGAATATGAAAACTCCACACAGAAAGGGCCCAGCCAGGTGGTGGAACTCAGGACCTTCTTGCTGTGAGGCAGCAGCGCTAATCACTGCACCACTGTGCTCCCCACACCATAAATGTACAGTTATTTAATCGCAGAGTCATTTAGTCCATGTGGATCCCCAGTGATCTGGAGCCTGTAGCCACTGGGTCATAAAAATAATTTGGAATAACTCATAAAAATTGTTTAATTTTATTAAATAGTGCAAAAGTCTTGCACCATCCCTAATTTCTTTATATTTTTCTTCCAATTACTTTCTTGTATTTTTGAAAGTGTTGTTGAGAAATATGTTTCTTTCTGAAGTCTTTAACACTTTTTCTTTAGACGCTGGCTGTTTTAAGTCCAGGCCGTGTATCTGACCGCTGATCCCTGACAGATGAATTATTCAAACAGAAAAAGGCACCTAACACAAGGGATGAACCAGTGTGTCTGCAGTTTTAAATGATATCTTTAGGCACTTTGTTAATAGCGGCCTGATGCAAAACAACAACAACACATGTTCCCATTTCTTTAGCTTCTGTAAAAACAAAAATGTCAAAGTTAACCCATTTAGACAGGAATGAAAGAGTAATTTTGGACAGCTTGACACGATTGTGACACATCACATCATTCTGTTGTCAAATCCTTCTCAGGGTGGAAAAAAGCTTTCTTGCTGTGTAGCAGTAAAGCTCTGAGTCAATCGACAGAGACGATGATGCTAACACTTAATTGGTGTTAAGCTTTTGAGGGGGACCTTATAAGGGATCCCTGGCCACAAAAACTTTGAGAACCCTTGATTTAGTCTGGCCAGCTGTAAAATCTCCAGAGACACCAGCAGAAGGCTAAAAACAAACTGATGAATTGAACTTAAACTGCATTTTTCCACTGTTCAGCAACATTTCCAGAGTCTTGTCAGTGGTTAAAGTTTGCTTGCGTGAACTTAAAGGAACGGAGTGGAAAATGTGGCTAATTTAATTTTTTGAGTAAAATTTAATCAACAGTGCTCATAAAATAAAGCACTTTAAAGGTTAAACTGGTTAAAATCATGCAATATTTAGCTAAATAATTACAAAAGGTTTGATACAAATATATGTAATATATATAAGTATGTGTATCAAACACCTCTTAAGGAGTGCAATCCCTGGAAGCACTCGTGTGGCCGTCACAGACCAAACAGAGTCACTAAAATCTGAAGAATTAAAGCAAAGAGAGGTAAAGTAATCTTTATGAACAAGTGATTTTATGTGACTGTGAATGGCAGCATAACACTGAGTGGGCTATGACAGAGTGGGAAATATAGAGCCAGAGCCTGCACCGTCCTGCGTACGTGGACAGGACCGCTCCTTTGTGTGCGAGTCCTTCAGGTCCGAGGGTGAAACACGTTTGCAGTAGTGACTCTTTCAATTGTTTGACTGTGAAATGTTTGTCAGCTGAGTCGACAGTAGCAGCTGCGGCCCACATTGTTTCCACAGATAAACAAACAGCCAGCTGGAGACTGAAAACTAAGCTACACACATCTTTAAAAGAACTTTATTTCCTCGTGTTTTTGGATTTAATGACGCAGGCTGGGTGGCATTAATATCTAATGATGCCTAATTAAATCACAGGTTTGAATCAAACGAACCAGACAAAGTTTACCTCACAGGAAATGTAGCTCTTCAGAGTTTAGCTGGAACTAAATGTATGATCTGCAGAAAGACAGACATTTATCATCCATACCGATCGTGTCGTTTTAATGGAGTTTAACCGATTACCAAAGACACAGTCACAGTTTGTTTATAATCCCCTTGAGTCGCTGATATTGAATCTGACCTTTCAAGGATTTCACAACTGAAACTGCAGCTTTTTTCCTTCTTCTTCTTCTTCTTCTTCTTCTTCTTCTTCTTCTTCTTCTTCTTCTTCTTCTTCATCTTCTTCTTTTTTTTCCATGTGCAAGTAACCAAAATACTGTAACCGATCTGCCAGCTCAGTGTCTCAAAATAACATCAGTGTTTACAGCAGCAAGGAGCAATTCATCCTGATGAGCTCTTTAATCAGAGCCAACACAAACGACAATGTGTGTTCATGTTGATTTGTGTGCCTGCAGCCGAAATTGGCCATGTGATCTGCAGGAAGCCACGCCACATTGAGCGTCTTTGTACTGGAGATGAAAGGAAGCAAAGTCATCTGACGGCCTTGAGAGACCGGCCTTGTTCTTTTTCATTTTACTTTCTATCGGGCTATAGTTGAAACCAAAAGGGTGTCGCTTTGTTTCCGTGCTGCAGGGCTCTATTGTGGGTGCTGTCAATATTCTCATTCACCTCAGACAAATCCAGGTTGTGTAATGCAGCAGTCGCACAATATGAGGACTGTTTGGAGCTTTGCAGGCCGTTAAAGCGCCCTAATCCATTTCGGGGGGGAATAAACACTGAAGTGGGGTGAGGTAATTGAAAACCAACTTTGTCACACACTTTCTTATAGTCTGTGGATTTTTAAAGGGTGTTACTATACAGAAGAAAGAGGCTATTGTATTGTTAAGTTTATAAGAGGAAAAAAGGCAAACCTGATATATTTAGTGAACTTTCTTTAGGATTATGAGACAGGACTATATACACTATATTCACATGGTTAGTTGCTGGTGAGACACAAGTGTTCACAGTTAAACCACTTGTGAAACTGATGAATGTGGGGTAGGAGATCACAAAGGCGGGAAAGAGAGAAAAGCAGGAAGTAAGACCCATGAGAAAACTAAAAGGAAGTAGCCAAAAGAAAAATAAGTAAATAACACCGAGTCATAAAGAGTACAAGTGTACTCACACTTGGGCTACTTGAGCGTGTTTAACCTCTAAAATCTAAATATGGTTAAATTATCTGTTCCGTTAGGATGGCTGTGGCTCAGGAGGTACAACGAATCATCCATATTGGAAGGTTGGTAGATGTATTCCCTGGCTACTACAGTCTGCATGTCAACGTACCCTTAGGCAAGACACTGAACCCCAAGTTCCCCCAGTGCATCCATGTGAGTGTTTCTGCGACTGACAGACAAAATGCTTGGGGATAGAAAAAAGGCTCGCATTAATGTGTGTGTGTGACTGAGTGAATGAGGCTTGTAGCTTTTGAGCGCTATGTAAGAATACCAGCCCATTTACCATTTACCACTCCATTGCCTGCTTCAATAACTGGACACGAGCATTGTTCAGCTGGACTTGGGCACAGTCTGCAGGACGTAGCATGATCGCTCCAACTCTTCCTCAACTCTGGCTGCCTCTAAAAAGTTTGTCCCCACTTATCCAATCAAGTGACAGCGTGCATAAAAGCATCATAGCATAATCTTTTATATTCAGCAAAACGACTTTTTAATGTTAAGATTCTGCGGTGAGCGGAAGTGTTTTTGGGTTGTTGCAGTGCAGCTGGGTGAGGCAGTCGAGTGTGAGTACAGCCTAGCACTAAACATTATAACTCAGATAGGAAAGAAAAGATACACAAATATAACAGGGACCATGGCAGGGTCAGTTTGTTGAATTGTCCAGCAGACAAACACTGTCACCCTAATGTTAAACCAAACTCAAAGGTCAACATTATTTTGGTGCTAGAGGAAAAGGCACCCGGGTCATACTCTTTAGCTTTTTTTAAAGACCTTTTGTCTGTTTGGCACAGCCTAAAGAGGTTTATGTATGAGCCTTGATTTGAAGGGAAATATTCTTCCAGTTTCTGAAACTGTGCTTGTTTAGTGTGTGACTAAAACAGAACCTAAACGCTGGCAAACTGTTGGCTATTAAAAGGTTAAAAATTTTATGCGCATTTTAGTCTGGAACAGTTTCTCGACCATCATCGTCATCTCTGGAGCCACTAATTTAAAAAAAAATTGCCTGTTTTCTTAGCTGCTTACCAGTTTGAACTGTTGAAAGAGGCTCTGTTTTCAAATGTGGAGAAAGCGGCGACTGTAATTTAAAATAAAACACATTAAAAACATCCTTCTTTAGACACACTGGAGGGTGTGCCGGTGAGTTTCAGGTGGCTGAGGGGAAAAATACCCAAAAAAGGCTCTGAGCCTCTTTTATATGGCATGACTTAATATTTTTGTGCCTGTGACAGATTTAACACGTTCCTCATATATGCTTTGCTTGATTTTATTGCATGTGACAGTGGTTTTCATCATGGAATAATCTGGTTTGAGAACCCCAGACATAAGTCTAAATTCCTCCGCAGGGAAAGTAAACACTAACAACCAGACGAGCAGATTTCCTGGCTCCTGTCGCAAGAAACCGTCACATTGCTGAGGAGTAAAACGACAGAAGCAAGCCATGAAGGGACTTTAGACAGGCGGCTGATCCTCTACAAAGTGCCGCGAGCCGCGAGCCCGGTAAATCTCTCTCCAGGGCAGACGGCGTATCAGCGAAAAATTCAACATGTGCAATCACCGAGGTGAATTGTGGGTTTAAATGGTTTAAGCAGATGTGCTACTTGAGTGTGAGTTAGAGTACTCAGACAGGATGGATGACTGTTTGGTTTAATGTGTCATGAAGAGAACAGCGTGACATGAATTCCCGGGTGCGGTTGCAGAGGACACCTGTAAATTGATTACCTCTTAAACAAGGTAATTACTACGAAGTCAGTTGGTGTTTCAGACAGCTGAGTGTGTCAGCCTGTCTGGATGGTATGCAGATAAAGTCATTCTTGTCTGATTGGTTATTGCTACATAAGCATGGCGTTTCTGGAGGCGTTCAGAGGAATCTTGTCTCACACCTCATTCAAAATGGTTTGACATCACTCCTTATGAGATATCTACCTGCTTTCATTTTATATAGTTAATTTGTCATTTTGTGTCAATTTTGTGTCAATTTTGTGTTCAGTAAACGAGGTAAAAAAAAAGAAAGAAAGATAAAGTATGTGTATATCTGTGCAAAGGCAAGAGACAAGTCTCTGCAGTTCACAAAAGAAGGGAAAGGTCTGCGCGCCCACAGCTTCCGTTTGATGACGTTGAATCCCTTTTTAAAAAGCCTTGTGAAGGCGGCATTCCAGTTCATGGGCTCTCCTTCAGGCATGGAAAATGTTATCTGTGTAAATCAAAATCCGCCTCTTAAGAAATCAAAAGTTACACAGAAAAAAAACCCTCCAGGTTTTACTTTGTGGGTTTACTTTTCTTTACTTGGCTTCTCGTTCTATTTATATATGACATATAAGGTGTACTTAATATACACTTATTTGCATTAGACTAGTGATTTGGTCACTTGGTATGTTGGTCAGCTCTGGTGCCTCATAGCAGGAAGGTCCAGGCTGGAGCCTTTCTGTGTGGTGTTTAGATCGGTTCTCTCCGGGTACTCCAGCTTCCTGCCATGGAAACCAAGACATGCAGGTTAATTCTAAATTGGCTGCAGGTCTGAATGTGAGCGTGAATGCTTCTCTATCTCTAGAGTGGCGACCTGTCCAGGGTGTAGTCCGCCTCTTGCCTTATGACCACTGGGATGGGCTCCATCCCACTTTGAATTGGGTAAGTGGGAAAAAATGGATGGGTGAATGGACTAAAACGATAAGAAGTCCAAATCTCAAAGCACTGACTCTGTAATGTTGCTGATAATGGCGCTACTCAGCTCTTCAGCTCTGCAGCGTTATTGGAGACTGAAATTAAAGAAAATTAAACTTGGTGGTGTTGCTTTGCATTTATGCCTGATGCAAAATGCACTCGAACACTGAATTCAGTCTTGGTTTGCAGTTATAATCCTCTGCATTTTTCTTTGCTTTTGCTGAGATGATGGTACCAGCCATCTTTTGCATTTTGTAAAAACTTATTCCCATTATCTGCTGTTTTTATTTCACTGGTTTTTGCTTCTTTTCTGGACACATAAATATAATGGAGTGCATTTATATAGCGCTTTTCGGGGCCCTCATAGCGCTGTACAATTCCACTATTCATTCACTCTCACACACTGGTGGAGGCAGCTACAGTTGTAGCCACAGCTGCCCTGGGGCAGACTGACAGAAGCGAGGCTGCCATATCGCGCCATTGGCCCCTCTGGCCATCACCAGTAGGCGGTAGGTGAAGTGTCTTGCCCAAGGACACAACGACCGAGACTGTCCAAGCCAGGGCTCGAACCGGCAACCTTCCGATTACAAGACAAACTGCCAACTCTTTGAGCCACTATCACCCTAAATATGTATGCAGCCATGATGATGAGCATCTCCTGTAGTTGCTAAAAATCTTGCATTTCTATAGAAGTCTACACCCTCTGCCCCTTTGATCTGTGACCTCAGTGAACACCTTCATAATGACTTTACAGGCTCAGTTTCTAGTTTCAGGACACATTGCAAAATTAATTTTATATCTTATCATCATTAGAGTGGCACCCCATGTGACTGACAAGACTGTGAGTTTCCAGTCAGGTCTGCCTCTGGCTCATCACATCTGGCCTTATGATACCAAGGCGGCGATGGTGATGGTGAAAACATTCAGGTTGAGGCTTCACTGTGGGTCACTCCAGTCACTCCAAATTATTCTGTGCCACTCTCATGTTTGTGTGTGGATCTGGAACAGAAAGATAATACATTCACTAAAGAGACCGGTTGTGATGCCCCGGCAACCACTAGTTGCTAGGGAAAGATGAGTAGTTCCACACTGACCACGTAATGCATGAAAATGTGAATTTGAGTCACTTAGCAGTTACTGGACGTCTCTAAGCCTGTGTGAGTGAGGCTTTAAATATTGTGAAATGGAAGCAAGGCAAAACATGTTTGTCTCATTCTGTATTCATAGCTTGTTTAATCCACGTTTGATGGTGTTTGACATTTCTCTTAGTAAGGAGATATGCCTTAACAGGTTAGCTTTAGGCATGTTCTAAACTTTATTTGCACATGCTCCCACTAAGCTGAACTAATCCTGCTGGTCCCACGTGCATTCACAGCCTGTCTCACCCTGTTTTCTATTGTATAGATGACAATACAGCTTGAGAGTTGTACTGTCCTACAGGAGCCATGAAATCTTGTTTCAGCAGTGATGCATTTGAACACCGGTTCCATTAGAATTCCCGACTGGAAGCCTACAGGAGAATTTGATGAAAGACAACAGCTGGAGACTACAAATGTGTTCACAGATGTTGTGGTCCAGGAAGAGAAACATGAAGCGCTAAAATGCGGAGACTATGTCCGGAAGGAAAGCTATTGTTCTATCACTGCATTCAGTGCAGACACGAACGGACGAGAATAGAAACTAAAGCCTCTTTAGACGATTTAGGAGGGAAGTTGAGCTGATTTCTCCATCCAGACAGAAATGTGACAGAAGCCAGACGTTGGGATGTAATGGTTTTTTTTTTATCAGTTTGCTTTTCCTCCATGTTTTGTTGACCCGGCTTGGTGGCCTTTAAGAGGAAGCGGCGCTGTTATCTGCGAGGAGGGAGGGGGTCCTCCACGTTCCCCTCCTGGAGAAAATGTCCTGGAGGAGCGGGAGTTTCTGCTTCTGGCATCTTTGCCGACCATGACCGAGAGCAGACAGTGTTTATTCTTTTCATGTTTATCTGAAATTACTGCATCGCTGGTTATTTGAAACAAAATGTTTGATAGCGCTGGACACGAGGAATGTAAACTGCACTTCCACCATCACTCCTTAACAGACCAGATGCAAATACTTGGAGGTTACAGAGCGTGAAGCAAAAAGCTTCAGAACAACACTTAGTTCATGCCAGCCGAACACTAAAAACACTTGCGAGCGGCCTTCTTTAGTTCGCGTGAGCTCTGGGTCTTCTCATCGTTACGTCCGAGTCGGTGATGAAGAGAGGAAGAGGGGGGCTTGGCTCATTCCTTGATCCCTCGGGGAGATTTGAAAGTCTCTCAGCTGCACTGTGTTGAACCTTTCCGACTTTACAGAAACATGTCAAAGCCACTCTTCGCCCAAAATAGGTTAGGCCTCTTTAAGTGTTTTTTTTTTTTACGTGCAGTGATCCTGAACACG
The DNA here is from genome assembly GCF_963969265.1 of Rhamphochromis sp. 'chilingali'. Taxonomy (NCBI): domain Eukaryota; kingdom Metazoa; phylum Chordata; class Actinopteri; order Cichliformes; family Cichlidae; genus Rhamphochromis; species Rhamphochromis sp. 'chilingali'. The sequence continues at coordinate 27,016,982 of NC_137944.1, forward strand.
ACCATATCCCCAAACTGGAGACCTTTTCTTATCTGTGATCCTCATTCACACCGCATATATCTTTTCAAGCCCACGTCTGTCCTGTCTTAAATGTTTTCAAGAGGATATTTAAGCCTCCCGCACTTCATTTCCTCACTCATTTCCTTTTGCTGCTGCAGAAAATAAGGGTCACATGCCCTCCTAATGCCTGTCTGTGTGCTCAGTAATGACAGCGGGATGTCTGTGTGCCCGGCCTTATTTCCACCTGTTCTTCCTCTGCACTACGACCTGCCACTCTAGTCATTTGTAGATTCAGCAAACGGTGAATGTAAGTTCATCATTTAGGGACTGATGCAGAGCTCAGAAAAGCCGGCTGAGCACAGCTTTAAAGTTGGAGTTGAAGTTAGAGGCTCATTCCACACAAAATCCATCTAATCTGAACAAAAATCCTGAACTGAGCCCTCCGAATAAGCCAGTTTTTTCAAAATTACAACAATTTTGGTCTATTAGATAAAGCCAGGTAGGACCTTACCTTCATACTGTGAGCATTTATCATGTTACAGACCCTCAAATTTAACTTTGGAAACTTTGAAAGCTTCATGCGGCTCCTGTGCTTATGAAGTTAGGAGGGCTCAAATGTAACACAAACTAAAAACGGTAAAATTTCAACCTCTTCAAAGGCTTGCAACTGAGGAATATTCACGCTGAATGCAAAGTTTTGCACGACTTTATTAAATATACTAAAGTTCTTGCTGATTTATAGAAGTGCCAGGTATATTTTTAACATGAGACGTGTCACATTTTCCAATGATGATTAAAGCTTGTAAAAAGATCAGATTTATTGCAGGAGTGCTGCAAACCCCACAGTTTTCATGGTTCACTAAAGAGCCAAACATAGAGCTTTGCAGTTTGCCAGTGTCTTGTCACTCATTCTTTTCTGCCTTGTGTGTATTTTCCTAGTTTCTTGCGATAGATGTTGCGTGTCCGAGTCTGCAGAAAAACAGTGTTCATGAGGAAGCTGTTGACAGAAGAAACAGACCGGACAAATGAGCTGTGTGGCCCTTGACACACAGTTCAAACGCAGATTTAAAAAAAAAGGGCTTGAGAGCCTTTGAAACTGAGAATGTCGTGTCAGTTCGCCTCCCAACAATTAATATTGTTTAGTCCCTCTTTTGTCAACGCCAAAAACGCCACAGGGGGTTTCATGCAGGAGCGAGTTGGGAGTGAGCTTTTACTCTCTGTGAGTAATGATGAAACGGGAGAAGCTTGTATATCATTACGGCAGTGAGTTACAATATATCAACATTAACTGTGTGCTTATTCAGCCCATTCTGTGCTTATAGCAGCTGAAGCACGGAGAGGTTCCTGAGTAATGTTTAACCTCAGACTGCAGTCTAACATTTTTCAGTAGATTAGCTCTCTCCTGTTGGCCTTTATTTCCTCACTGTATATAAAAAAATTAAAACCTTCTTCCTGCTTTCTCTCTGTGGCTTCCTAATCTCACTTCTCCTCCTCCTTCCTGTGCTGCATTCTTGCTGATATTGAATCCTAAACTGCGTCTGTGAATCATCTGTTTTTTGTTTCGTTTTTTTGCAGGAGGTCGGCTTAAGGAAGAGGCATCATCATGAGTGATCGGTTCGACTGTAAAAACTGCAACGAGTCCTTGTATGGACGCAAGTACATCCTGGCGGAGGACAATCCCCACTGCATCCCCTGCTACGACCGCCTGTACGCCAACACCTGCCAGGAATGCAAAGAAATAATTGGACACAATGCAAAGGTGAGCTCGCATTATACACTGTTGAAAGATTTAAGTATATCTGCTCAACCTTGTACTGTTATTTTAACTGCAAGTTACCATCAGACATAATTTAGAAGGACTTTTATACTGCCTGACTTTACTTAGATGGAGCATTAGGCTTTTAAATGGAAAATATGAGAGTATTTTAAAAGGCAGAGCTGCAGCTAACTAAATGGATTGGTTATTTAGTCTGTTAAACTCCCATCACAGTTTCTTGGAGTCCTGGAGGAAGACTATCTGAAGAAAAAAGAAACAGGAGTTATAGCTGTGCATCTTTGTCCAAACTTTATTGGATCTATGTCACACGGTGTGGATTGGAAAGAATTTATAAGTCTGCTGAAATTGCAGAGTTTCAGGGTCTATGCACATACTCATAGAACCGAAGTTACATCCAGTAACAACTATGTTTCTTGCTGAGCTTTTGTTAGGTATATTTTCTTTTGTTAGGAATATTTTTTCCCCGTTACACTACTTCAGGTAGGCTGTGACATCATTTAAAGGCCAATGCCCATTCCATCTGATGGTTGCTTCCTGAAGTTCAAATCACCTGAAACTGATTCCATGAACATGAAAATGAATTTACCAGAGTTCACCAGATCTCAATCCAATAGAGCACCTTGGGGATGTGAACAAGAGATTCACATCAAAAGTTAAGAAAAGCAACTCAACCTGCTCTGTATGCTCCCAGTTTGGTCTATCCCTCCATCACTCCCTGCTGTTTCAACCCCCTCACCACCCCCACCATCCACCCCTAGGCTCCATCACTCATCACTCCCCAATTTACAGTGTAACATACTTGTGGGAAATGATAAGCAAACATCTCCCTGGAGCCGGCAGGCAGACGTTTGGGTGGTGGAGGAGTCATAACTCCTCAGTTTACTGTGCATCAGGTTTGTGGGAAGTGATGGAGTCTAGATGGTAAACTATAACGATGTAATGTCGCTCTAATAAATCAAGCATTTGATCTACTATTTTCAATCTGCTCTGTCATAATTAAGATGCACATAAAACCTGAATATGTACGTAAATAAAACAATTTATATATGTGAAAAAACTGTCATACTATCCAGTAAAAGTAGTTTTTACACTGTAGCGTTGCCGCTTTTACTTAAGCAAATGTTTCTTCGTCCAATAAAAATTGTGCAAGTCGGAGTCCTTTACAATAATTTTTCCAGCTGCTGTGCCTGGAAAACATAACTCTAGTTACAGACCACCAAATTGTCAGTAATCCCCTTTAAGTTGTCCAAAAGCTTTAGCTGAGTGAAAATTAAAAACACTGTCCTGAAGGAAACACCCACAGACGCCACCAGGCCACCAGTGTCCTGTGAGTTATGGACTCCCTGTGAGGGAGCGCAGTAAATTACAGTCCTGCTTGCTTTGGCTGCACAACACGTAACAGCACGCATCGCTCATCCCGTTCCCTGCTGTGAAACCCCATGCCTCAAAAATACGTTTTTCACCCACCGTTCAATGGAGCCATTTATCACAGAGCTCGCGTGAACTGCATGTGAACTGGAACACAAGCAGCTGTTACGGAGAGAAAATACAAAGTGAGTTATTCTGATTTTTAAGAAAATAATGATGAAGAAAGGGGGAACGCCTCTGTTAACTCTTCTGTTTGGAGACAGCGGGGCGCTGTGGGCACATGATCTCTTGTCTTTTTATAAGAAACAAAAACAAATCAAGTCTAAACTTGTAGCCTACATTGTTTTAGTTCCCTGCTTTTGAATCAAACAGTGAAGCGGGACTACTGTATGTCCAGACAGGCTCAAGAAGTACAATTATTTTCAACTTAGCTGCTGCTGCACACTTACATCTATAAAAGAGTGCAGAAATACACTGTGTCACTTGCATTAAACAGTAAATAGTTTAGCACAGATAGTTGTAACCAAGACAAAATGACTCATACCTCCATAAAAGTATGTTTTGCGCTCTCTTGGCTATAGTGAGGCATCTTTCATCTGTCCATCCACAGTTTAAAAGAATAATTACTCCTCAGCATTTAATCAAATATGCATGCAATGATAACATAATGCAGAGGTGTCAAACGTAAGGCCTGGGGACCAGAATCGGCTCGGCAAAGGCTCCAATCGGGCCTCACTTCACAGCTGTGGAAAACGTGAAGAAAAGAGCAAATTTGAGACTTTTAACAGTATTTTCATAAGTTTTAGAGCTTTACACATTTATTTCTTACAATTTAAGAGTCAGAGTGACAGATTTCTTTTGATAACTACCACAGCATTTTGTTATGGTGTAGAAACACTGAGATGTACTGTTAAAATTGAACTTCTTTTCCTTATACAGTGGAACCCTGGCTTACGAAGACCCCATTTAACGAAAAATTCAAGTTACGAAGGCACTTAACGGCAATATTTCTGCCCATGGTACAGCAAAATGCCCGCGTAACGAAATAGATAAAATAGAAAATTAAAAAAAATTAAATTCCATAATGTTATGTACATATACACATACATATGTATGCATGCATACGTATGCTTTCTTCAACCTCCGCCACCTCCTCCTCCACCAAGAACTTTGTCTTCAGTCAGCATTGCCTCACTCAAAAGGCGATGGAAAAAGGTGCTTCGACTTACGAAAATTTTGACTTACAAATTAATTTCGGAACGAATTAATTTCGTAAGTCGGGGTTCCACTGTATTGACAAATATCAAGGATTAAATGTATAAATAACACTTCTGTACTCTGATAAAAGGGGAGTTTTGTTGGTCTTTCCAATTCAGGATCAAAGTGGGATGCATCTGGCCCATGACGTAAAGTTGTGATCGAGATCAAGTAACATTTTTAAGAATCATCCACCCCTGTCCACACGTACCTCACTGTAGATATCCAGACAAAAGTGTTGTTAAGAATCTCAAGTTGAAAAATCTCTTTTTTTCTTTCAAGACAGACCTGACCAACAGGGCTGGACAGTAAATATAACACAATATAACACATTTACAGTATCATATGCAGTATTGTGTGCAGTAACAAGAGCAAGATCAAAAGCAGTCACATTAATGAAGAGAAGTGTTTTCTCACTCCTTGAAAATGGGCTCAAACTCCCTCGTCGAGGCCAGTTCTCACAGTTCCAGCTCCTTCTGTAGAATATTCCTGGGAGAAAAAGCGGAATATTTAAAAGTCTTTTTTCCTAATTCTGTTCTGACTCTGCAGACAAACATTTACAACATATTGCAAGACCGTAGGTAGTACTGGATGTGGTTTTTACACTTACAGGCACACAAATAAGCAGGAAACAACCCAAGCAGAGATTTAAATGCAAAAACCAACCAATAGGAAAGAGAGAACAGGGATGTTCATGGTTTTTACAGCCAGTAATAAAAGATAAAGCAACATGGTAAACAATATCCAGCCTCTATAGGTACTGGCCATGTTCATTCACAAAGAGCAGGTCCCTGTAATCCAATAAAGGTAAAAACACTGCAGACATGCTTCTCACAGCACCTAATTTGAGCTTTTGGGACATCCATGTGCCAGGAAATAAAAGTGGAAGCTCATTTCATGCCCAGATGCATTTCTTGCCACAATAAAAGCAACAATTTTCCCTTTGGAAGAATTCATACTGTTTATTGTGTGCAGTTGAACAAGCAAGTGAAGCTTTCTGCAGAAAGCTAAGGGCCATATCATGCATAAGAAATGATCACTGAAACTCTTTTTTTGGTATCCACTTATTTGAACTTTTCACCATCTTGTTTTAAGTAGAAATGTTCATCCATCCACCTCTGTTTATCCAACTCAGCCTATCCCAGCTACCATAGGGTGAGGCGAAGAGCAGGTTTAAACCCAGTTCATCATCTTCATCAGGTTTCATTTTAGCTTCTTATTGTGTGCCTTTTTAAGCAGATAACCAGCAGATGTGTGTGTGCCACAAGAGCAGAACAGAAGAGAACAAAACGGCATTTTCGATACCCCGAGCTTCTTTAACCAATGACACGCTTTAATCTGAAGCTTCACATCTCTCGTCTTCCCTCAGGAGCTCTTCTATGAGAACAGACATTACCACGAGCATTGCTTTCGCTGCTTCCGCTGCGACCGCTCTCTGGCAGACGAGCCCTTCACCAGCCAGGATGACGCTCTGGTGTGCAGCGACTGTTACCGCAATGAATTTTCCTCCAAGTGTGTGGCCTGCGACAAGACAGTCATGCCAGGTAGAGACAATGTAGACAGGCTGTATCACTTTTTTTCCTTTCCACTGAACCATGTTCATAAGCCGCCTCCTCTGCAACAAATCGCTCAAACTCGAACGTTCACTGCCTTTCAGAGCCGATACCGGAAAGTTCACACCCTCTCTTTGCAGTAGTTATCAGGGAGGGTGACAGCTTAGATGTGACAGCGTGATTGTTTCCTCGCTCTGCTGAAATCCTCCCAGCAGAGTTCCTGCCGCTGTGAAGAAAACACGCAAAGTATCGGTGTCAGATGACTGAAAATTACACGGGCTTGTGGGTTGTGGATGTTACACCAGTTCTCTTCTTTAGTTTCTGATCAGACTGGTGTGCCTGCCCTCTTACCCCATTTCTTACATGTGCAGCCAAGTTCATGTTCAAAACACCGTCATGCTTTTGGGCTGCCTTTCAGGTCCCAAAAGTTGTAAAACAAGCTCAGTGATTAAAGGATCTGATGTCCAGTTTCATAAGCATAAGCATGACTGGCTGCCAGCTTCTCTAAACCTCAGTGGTGAGTGATTCTGAACTAAAGGGCGCTTACAAAATGGGTAAAACTGTGCTAGAAGGCCGGGGACATGTACGCAGCGGCTACGTTACTGCTTATCACGCTGTTTTGATGCACTGGAGCTGCAGCAATTTACCAGTGCCAAAAGAGGTTCAGCCATCACACCGAATCACCACTTTTGGTTTTCACAGACTTCGTATGAATGTTATCAGATTTCATTCCAGTTTGTATTTACAGCAGAGATCAAAGAGGAGCCAAGAGTTACACATGGAAAAACAACAACAAACGATCAAAAGTTTTTTGCTTTCGGCGTTGATTTTTTTTTTTCTCTCTTACAGGATCGAGGATGCTGGAGTACGACGGCTCCACGTGGCACGAGGACTGTTTCGCGTGTCACGGCTGTGAGAAGCCCATCGGTACAGAGGCCTTCATCCCAGACAAAAACAACTACTACTGCGTGCCCTGCTACGAGGGCAGGTTTGCTCCTCAGTGCAGCCACTGCAAAAAGGTGCAAAAATAATCTTATCGTTAAAACTTTCCTTTGGAAAATACCAGAATACACCAAACTATATCACTACAGAGTCCAAAATTACATTTTTTTCTCTCTTCCTGACAATTTAAACTCCTAAAATGTATAATCTACCACAAAAAATCTAGATGATCCAGCTTCCTGAGTAATCAACGCTACACAACCACTACACAACGTGTTTACAGAGCACCTGATGTCAAAAGGTTATCTGGAATGAACCCAAAGAAGGTGGATCATACAAAATAAACAACATAAGGGAAAGCACATAGAGTCCAAAATGCAAAACAGGAGAATACGAGACAGCAGGAAGCACACAGTACAACACAACAAGTAAACACAGGCAGCCTTAAGCTACTTAATCACACACGGTAATGTGGGAAGTGGAGTCAGCTGGGACAAACTAACACAGGCGTAGGTGTTTGCAGAAACGAGATGAAGACGGGTAAAAGTAACACAAGGAAACAAACAAACGACCATCAAAATAAAGCAGGAAGTGAAACGTGATAACGGAAACACAGACAGAAATGAACCTAATACAGGGGTACTGACAAATTAGGATGAAACTAAACTCTAAAACAGAGAATGAGACTGAAAAGGAAAAAATACACGAAGAAAACAAAAACTATAACCAGGAACTAAGAAAAAGGGAAAGTAAGATGCATAGTTTAAAAGGCTGTATGTAGCGCTGTACAGCAGATCTATCAATAGAGATCAGAGGTCAAATATATGATAGTTTAAATCTTTATGCAGTCCTTTCTATATTTTCACTTTATACAGCACACTCGTAAGAATCACAGTTTCTATGCAATGCTTTTTTTGTTGACCAATAAATCATTAAGTTGACCTTGAAGACCTCAGTGAATGTCTGTCAGATTTTAATGGATTGTTAACAGGATCCCACTCTACACCTCTACAAAGTTTTATGAGAATTCATTCAAAGCTTTTTCTGCTATTGTGCTTATAGACAGAATGCATGCATGCAAACAAAGGAACATAAGAAAATATTCAAATAAACAAAACTAGAAAGTCATAACTCAAAAATACGTTGTCAGCAACACACGATGCGACCATGAAAGCGCAAAGAAGTGATTGCTTATCCTGAAAAATGTATGTAGTGTGAACAAGTTTGTTAAACAAGTTCGCTTAGATTGAATTGAACAGATAAATGCACATATGTGTACACAATACAGCTAATCTAAATCTAGCTTGTTACAGTGAAGTCAGTGGTTTACATCCACCCATCGTGGGCATGAATATCATGGTAATTTTGGGCTTTTGAATTATTTCTTTGAACTGATCTTTTTCCAGGATGGAATGATTGTACAGCTTTAATGACTTTAAAAAACAAGAATCGGTACACAAGTTTGATTTATTTTGGATTTTCTCTAAATGTTTCTCCAGGCCATACAGTTTCTCACAACTGTGTGGCCTGAGGGCCACAATCGGTCTGGCAAAGAGTCCAAACCCGGCCACTGGACGATTTTGCAGAGTATAAAAAGAAGGAAGCCAAAATTTTGGACTTTTTATTGTATTTTGCGTCACACAGTTGGAAGTTAAGAAGGAATAACATCTTGATCTGTTCTTAAGTGGTGGTCCAGACTCATTTGTTCCCAATCAGAGGTCTTAATTACGCTAAATTTTACAGCCCATTTACCGACAAAGACATTACCTCTGACGTGCCATAATACAACAGCACCCAGTGATGCACGCTGATGGGTTTCTTTCATTTACTGTAGAAGCATTTCTTTGTAATAACATTAAATGGGCTGAATGTGGAAAAACTGAGATGTATTGTTGAAATTCCACCTGTATGTAATCTTAAAAGAAGCATAAACCCAATTAAAAACAAAGCCCACAGAAAAAGTCCTGAGCTATGTGCCAAATGTGTGGCAGGATCAGGAGCTTTAGAAGCAGGATTTTAATGTGTTACATGTCTTACTGACCCAGTTTGTGTCTCTCAGGCTCTGACTAAAGGAGGGGTGACCTACAAGGACGAGGTGTGGCATAAAGAGTGCTTTTTGTGCACGGGCTGCAAAACGCCGCTAGCTGGCCAACCCTTCACCTCGCAGGGGGAGAGTCCGTACTGCGTCAAGTGTTTCAGTAACCTGTATGCTAAAAAGTGCACCGGCTGCAACACGGCCATCACAGGTTAGTAATAAGTGCATTCCCCCAGAGCTTACACAACGAGTTGGGGACTTGCGAAACGATGTGCATGCAGTGCTCCTGGTTTCATTTCTTTCAGGTCGGAGATACCGTGCGCCTCTCCTTTATCTGTTTTTCGTGTGTCTTCATGATCTTCTGTCAATAAAGGCCTAAACAGTTATCTTTAGCAAACAGGTTTCAGCAGGTCTGGTGACTCAGGGCTTAAATTCTGAGCCTCTCTGTGTCCTCTGTGTGGATTCTCCCTGTTATTCAAACAAATTAATTCACAGTGAATGCTTTTAATGTCAGACAGCAGCAGAAAAAAAGTCCAGTTTCCATTAGAAATGATTTAAACACATTGGATATAGCTGTGGATTGGAGAGTGAACCTTCAGCAGAGATGCTGATCTAAGGCTGGATGCTCCACTGGAACGGGAATGCTGCCATTGCGGAGTAAACTAAATGCTGTAAACACTTGTGATGGATATAAATGATAAAATTGTACTATAAACACCAGTAAAAACATGATTTTATTTACTTTAATCTTCAGAAACTGATTTTCTTGGCCAGTTCCACCAAGATTTGATCACATAGCATTCTTATGATGCTCATTTTGAGCTCCATGTGTTTATTCTTGGACTCTACTGGAGTAGCTTTGCATGATTGATCTTCTAAAGTAGTCCTCGTTTATTCTGTGCTGAGGCCTTTTGGCCTCTGTCTAGCAAAAGCTTTTTAACTCCTCTCCCTTTCATCCAGTGTGTAACCCGTGTGCCTAAAATCACCACATTAGTAGCATCCTCTCTCTGTGACATCATACAGAGCCAAGAGTAGATAAACTGTGCAAAACTTGGCGCTTAGAGCAGTCTGAAGCCTGAACGTTTGGCTCACAGGGATTACATTCACATAAACTGAGCCATAATCACTCAGGCCTAAAGAGCAGCCCGCTCTCAGCCACAGGTGACCATGGAAAACAGTGATTGGCAAGTAGTTGCTGGAAGTTGCTAGCAGGTGAAAGTGGACATAAAGAGAATGCTGCAACAAAAATTTCTTTGGGATTTCTTTGGTCACTGGAAATATGGAGCAATCATTTTCTTAGTAAAAGCTGCACCTTCTGACATGAATTGGTTTCACTTGTAAATCACACCAGTTAATGTGAAGGTGAAAAGCTTGCATCACACTCAGCGAGTACATGGCACATTCATTTTTCCTCTAGCAACAAGAGGTTGCCAGATGATCCCATTATTTGAAACTTTGACCATCTATAATATGGGCTTCCACCACTAGAACTGTATATAAAGAAGAAATAAAGAAAAGTGTCCAGACAGTTAGCAAACACTAAAGAGCATCACACACACATCTGATTTATTTTGTTTTCTCATGATTAATGTAAACAGTCATTTCCTTTAGCTCTGCTGTTGGCCACTACTAATTCATAAGGGAAATATTTCTCAGTTAATTGCAGCATTATGTTTTCTAGCTAGGCCAGCTCATGCTTTGCTCCATGTGTGCAGGAGTCTGTATATACTAAACACATAAATGCCTATTTCTTCAAACACCATCTCCACCAATGATGCCAAAATTTTCCAGAATTCCTGTGCTGTCCGAGCACATTGGTTGAGATCAAAATGCAAAAAATTATGACACAAAATTTAATGAGTCTTTGAGTTGTCTATAAAATTATGGCCAGAAAGCAAAATATTAACTGAAACTTATCATAAAGCTTGGTAAATCTAATTAAAAAGCTGCAGATTTAGGTGCTAGTTCTCTGCAGTATGAGTCAACTCATTGACTGTATTTAAGAGATGTAGCAAAGCTGTTGTGACGTCACCCACTGGTTTGAGATGTGGTATTTTGAAGCCTTACATTAGTAAATGAAGCTGTATTCAAAAGGCCTCACATTGACCTAAAGGCTCGTTTGTGACCCCCTAGCAACCTTGGGTTGTTAGGGAAAATATATATTTCCCAACCTTTTTGTGAGTGGTTGGTTGCTAGGTTAAATCAATGAAAAGAGAGTGATGGAAAAACTGCCATCACCAGTAGCTTGCATGGTAGATGCTGACTTGTCTGCAGATACTTTCAAACTAAAATGGAAATGGAGACTTTCCACCTTCAAACTAAAAGTTGAAGATGAAAAGTCGCTAGGTTGTTGTGGTTGCTAAGGGAGGTCACTGACTGGTCTCTTGGCACAGGGGAGTCTGTGAGGACTGACTCACTTTAGGAGTCAGCCCCAAGTGGCCACTAGGGGAACTGCATGTTTTTTTGGCCTCGGCTTAATTTTTCCAGCTCGGGAGCTTGCCTCTTAATTTAACCTTGGTTATGGATAATGTACACAAGCAATCCAAAAACAAGCTACTGACTGAAGCGTCTTCATTTTCTCAAAACACACATTTAAAAATAATTTTAGAGACAACCACAAAGCTAAAAAAAAACAAAACAAAAGATCTACACATGGTGGAAACAAAGTACAAGAAGACTCATTATGAACTTTATCTTTTTCCATCATTAACTAAGATGCCAGAGATAAATGAGGATTTCAATTAAATGCTCTTGACCGCAGCTATAAGCTGCAATACTTGAGGGCACACAGAGCTGGCAGTGCTTTCCTTGTAGCTGCCAGCTGCTGATGTTATCACGAATTCACGAACGTTATTTCCGCAGTTTTACGAGGCTGTTATGAAAGCCTGCTTTCCACCCCGAATGAAAGAAAAAAAATCCTTTCATTGGTTGCTCATGTGCTGCGTGTTTGTATTTGCAGGGTTTGGAGATGGGAAGTACGTTTCTTTTCAGGAGCGGCAGTGGCACCAGCCGTGCTTCAAGTGCTCGCGTTGCTCCGTGTCGCTGGTGGGCTCTGGCTTTTTCCCAGACCGAGATCTGATTCTGTGCACAGACTGCAACAACGAAGACTGACCCTGCAAGGCCACGGCGAAATATCAAAGTCTGCAGCCTCCAGCAGAAGAAAACTTCTAACCCTCAGCTTTGCACATGCAGTTTCAACCATCACTCAGCCTAAAGCTGGACCAAAGCTCAGTTTTTACAACTGAAACCAGCTCTTAGCACACGGATGTGTATGTTTAGATGCAGAAAGTCTCGTGTATTACTTACTGTTTTTTTCTAAATGTTTCTGTTTTGCACATTAAAGAATTGAAAATATGCAAAAGATCTATGTAAACATCTAAATTAATGTCCCGTGCTTGGCAAAATTGTTCCTACTTTTTTACTGATTCTTTTTTAAGCAGTCAGTCTCTCACTATGTTAACACCTTTTCTTTTCAGCTTATAAAAAAGTTTTACTGCTGTACATGCAATAAGATGTCATTAAATAAACAGTGGATTGTAATTGGTCGAGTCATCTGCATGAATACACAGATAGCTTCAGACTGTAGAAAATGAAGGGCATCCTCATTCCTGCAGCTGTTTTATTCTGATCTGAACTGGCTAGTGGATAACAGGGGAAATTGTAGTAATATTTGTACTTTTCCAGGCAATTTTATTCATTTTAGGGTCCGTTGTTACAGTTTGTGTATTCTGCACGTCTGTGGTACTCTACTGCATTCCCAGAATATAAAGCATACCTATCTATGGGAAGGCATTTAGCTCTGACATGCAGCTGGTCGGTGGGTCAGACTGTAAATGAACCGTTCTGGAGTTTATTTTGAACCACACTGACACCACCTCCTCTAAAGGGTCTCAGTGCTGCTGTTTTAGACAGGAGGTGGCAGTGGCAGAGCTGAAGATGATGACATTTTCATTGGACGTCAGCAGAATAGTCAGGATGAGAAAAGAGTGTATCAGAGAGATGGGTCAGGCCAAGTTTGGATATCTGCAGAGGAGTAAAAATGGACATATTGGATAAAGGATGCTGAATATGGATCTGCATGGGCAGGAGGAAAAGATGAAGACCACAGAGAAGGTACATGATGTAGTGACAGAGGACAAGCAGAGGGTTGGTGGTGACAGAGGAAGATGCCAGGGTGGGGTGAGATTGATGACTTGCTGTGGGAGCGGCTAAAAGAAGAACACCTGAGTTCAGTTATTATTCACATCTGCACAAACAAAGCAGTATTTTTCTATTAGTTTCCATGTTACAAGGAAAAGAAAGATTTGTCTTCATACTTAATGAAAACCATTACGTCATCCTAAAATGTCATGGCAACCCGTTTCTTAAAAAAGCACAAAACAATCACAGAATAATTTTCTTTTTGAAAACTCCACCCATTTCCCAAAGAAAGGTTCACGAGGGTCATCCCAGGAAGACTTTCCCTCACTATTACTTACATAATTTGGATAAATATTTACAGTTCTGAGCTCATCTGCTTTGATTGTGTTTATATGAATGCTATGCCAAGCTGGTGTTCATGGCAGGGGAAGCAAACACAAGACCTCCTCACCAAGCTGATTATTTCCTGCAAGGTTTTCTACCTCACCGAAACCCCTTTAACTAGAAATCTTCAGTTTTGACATTGAAAAGATAATGATCCAATTTAAAAACTCCAAAACTTAAAAATAAAAACGCAAAAAGACAAAATAAACATGTGAAGTCCGCCTTAAGAGGCAGTAATGTGAAAATCTGACTGCACTTGCCTCTCCACGCCTCTGATTTTTCTCCATAAACTGAGACATTTTAGCTGTCATCCAATGATAAATGTTCCTATCACTTCCTCCTTTTGATCATCGTTTTGTTGACTTGCTGCGTCAGATCACAAGATCAACTCCAGATGAAAATAAAAGGGCCATGCGTGCTGTTATTTGTTTCAGCTTTTCCCATGACTCTTCCTGAAATATGTTTGACCTTGTTTTCGGGGATGTAGGAGAGTCTTGTTTGGTCCCAGGAGGAGGAGGAAGGAGGCCGAAGGATGGGATTGAAGCTCCTCGGTGAATAGTCAAGATTTCACATCACCCTGCTCAGCCTCTGCTGGGACTCAGGCTCAGCTGGGATCTGCGAGCGGAGGCTGCTAAAGTAATTAAACGACGCTGCGCTGATGGATGGACCACAGAAGAAGAAAGCGGGCTACGCCTTGCGCATGATCCTAAAGTATTTTTACTGCCGACTTCTTCAAGTCATCTGAGGTCCTTGGATGACTGTTTGTGTCTACGGGGATTGATTTTTAAACGTTTGCCAGCTCAATACATTCTCTGTTTCCTCAGAATTTCCCCCGTTTGAATTGTGGGGACAATTTTAACCCTGTTGTGACATATCCAAATTAAAAATGGCTGTGGCGCCTTAACCATAAGGCATCCATAAATCTTTCTCAAAAGGAAACGTCCTCGAGTTTATTGTGAAATTATCTGAAACACAGTGGCTGAGGAATAATGTCAAATAACTATCTGTGGGTTTATAGATGTCATCCACATCAGTGCAGCAGTTGACTGACTGACTGCTGCTCGCTGAGGACGGCTCTCGACTTCACCTGCTGAATAAGCTGAGCTTGGGGGGCATCTTATGCCCTTTCAAGTCATGTGCCGAGGCAATCCTGCTCAGTGGGTCTGACTCATGAACCCTGACCGTATCACAGAGAGGGAAACTGGATGGAAACTACAACTGCATGCTTTGTCCCTTCTTAAATGCTTCCTGGAGGAGCAACACCGCCAGCATGCAGCTCAGCAGCCGCCTACAGAAGATCTCAATCGTCATCTGCGATCACTGTCTTGCTCTTCCTGGTCATGTGATGTGTCAAGAGGACATAGCTCCTGCTGTGGGAGCCAGACGCTAAGAGGAGGTGTGGTGTACCATCCCTGAGCCTCTAAAAAGACATCAAAGAGAGCTTAGGACTGCAGAATGAAGGGCTGCTGTCTGGCATGCTTAACAGAGATGTATGGAAGGATCTCATAGTCTCACCAGCTCTATAATGATTATATAGATATTGACATTTTGTGCCAGAACAATTAAATATATGATTAAACACACGCCTCTGATATGATAACAGTTATACGCAGAGTTTAAAATCATATAATCTGCAAATAATCAGCATCCGTGTAAACGTGAAAATCAGAATAAACAGTCACGGTTAGGTTGCTGTTTGTAAGATGTTTATCTCTCGTTATGCCTCGTTGACTCTAACATGTAGACGACATGACAGCTTCTAAAGAACCGAAGCCAAAATATCTTGAGCAACCCCCTGGTTGCTTTATGGGCCATGGGCTCCACCCTGTCTGTGTTAGGGGTTGGGACACGAGGCGCCTGGGATGGATGAGTGGTTAAGAAAATGGATGGACTGCAGTCTGTACTTTCAGCTATGAGATAACAAGAGTAACAGATGCTATTTTCATTTAACATGTTGAGCAGATTGACTCATGAGATTCATGAGAAGAAATATAATTTCAAAAAGTCTTTATCTTTGTTTTAAATCAAGCATAGTCTGTGAGTAGTTTTTGGTTCTGGCTGATTCATTGTAGTCAAAAACCAGTGCATGCACGTCTTCATCAGGGCCCAACTGACTGAAGCTGATCCAGGCTGGGATACTGACATGCTGGAAGCTGGCATCCATCTCTGAGCTGCTGGTGCTGGAGCCTTGCAACATCTCTGATCCCCATAGTGGAAATCTGTTCTTGTTCTCACACATTCTCCCAGCAGCATCCAACCTTGCTGTGTCAGCAGGACAGAGCCTCCCCAACACTGCCAGATTAGTGTAGACTTTTCGGGATCAGGAGTATAACCAGACACCTTTCTGGATGATATTTAGTCCCAGTATGTCTCATGTTGAACATGTCAGGGTCCTTGCAAGCATCTCCACAGCATGCTAACACAAAGCTAGCCAAGAGCCCAGAGTGATGTGTAAATGGAGTGAATGCCAACCCCAGCCCAGCGGCCAGAGCCTGAACTTCAACAGGAACAAAAGCAGTGATGAGCAGTCAGGCTACCTGTTTATGTTTGTACTCTAGAATCACTGCGGCGATCGCCTTGAAGTCTCTTCAGGCTGTTTTTCTTTCTTGCTTTATGCGTCAGCTTTGTGTTGATGCCTAAAAACTATTTCTGTCCTCATTAGGATAGGAATTTAAACTGTCAGCTGGTAATTATGTGATAATTACCAACTGCAACCGCTTCTTTCTTCTTTCACACTTGCAGGTTTTTTTCATCATTTCCAAGCATGCACTCTTCAGGCCCAGCTGGCATTCACCCAAGCACATACCTTTGTGCAGCTTTTCACATACGTGGTTATACAAAGGTTTAAATGTGATGTGTCGATAAGCCTGTGCAGTTTGAAACCTCCTCGCAATTCAACCTTCAGTTCTCAACAGACTGTATCTGCGATTACCTCATGGTTACATGAGTTTTACTTGGTGTATCAACCTTAAGAGAGCACTATTTTATTCATGGTTCTTTAAGTATGCATTCGTATCATCTAAAACTTTCTGAGTAATCCTGCAAACAAACAGAGATAAAGCAAAAATAAACAGATAAAGCGAACCACTTACATAACCTGGATGTCAGAGATAATTTTACTCCCTGTAATAATAACATACTTTATGTGGCTTTGCCTGTGAGATAACAATTTAACCCCAAAACGCAAGAAGATTTAGATGCATGTGAAGAAATGCCTAAAACTTTTAATTAAGTGTTTCACGAGTAGTTTGAACTAATGCTGTACTTTATCTGTGTCTTAACTGTGTCTGAGGCTAGTTTCCATATGGAGATGCAACCACAAGCCCATTGTTTTCACTAAGCTCTGACAGGCCGCCTTCAGGGAGCAGAAATGGAAAGACAGAAAACAACGCAGCAGATAAGAAAGGCTCGATTTCCAGCAGAGGTCAGCAAGGTTGAAATTAAGCTTCCAGCAATGCTTCACTTTCTGCTAAAGGAGATGTTATTTAACACTTGACACTTTGACAACTTGCTGGTTTATAACAGCACAACGAAATCATTCATTCAGATCTCGGAGCGGCCCAGGCAAGCCACAGTTATCCACATTTGGACACGAATCATCCCGTGTCGATCGTTTTTAGGTTCAGAGTTGTAAACCAAATCCATTTAAGCCCCAAACTGCACTCTCGTTGCTGTAAATCACTAATCTAAAAATCAAAAGTACAAGAGATTGCTGTAGAACAGCCAGGCCTGTTTTGTGTAGTAAGACCGTTATCTCTCACAATAAAAAACACCACACTGCTGAGTTTAACTTCAGGAATCCAGCTCGATCTCCAGCAGCTGAATTAATGCTTCGCCTTGGTCCGTATTTCCAAATCGTTTCCTGAAGTGACAGGAAATGAAGCTCAGATATGCTGTTAAGTGGCACAGCACACATTGCTCATTCATGCTTCATTATTCACACACACCCCAAGGTTGAACATGTGGAATGTATTCTGGTGCGAGCCTGAGTTTCCAGCCAGATCGCATTACGTACTCTGAAGTGTTTCTGGATGTGACTCTGGGCTGAGTCATGGGCTGACATGTAGCCCAGGGCCCAGACGCAGTCACTTTACTATCTATCTGTCAGACAGCTCATGTAGCTCATGAGGGAATAACACTGCTGGGAGAAACCTGCGCGCCATGTCTGCAAACTGGTGCAAAAGCATGTCATTCGTCATAAATCAGCAGCCCAGGTACGGACTGAAAAACAGGAAATGAAACACACGCCTGCAGGTATGAAGCACGGTTTATAGTAGCTGTCTAATGGTAGTGCTAAAAATAAGAGACATTCTCACTGCGTTCACTAAGAAAAGGTGAGTGAACGCAGGCACCACATTGGATGAGTGGGCGACCAATATGCCAAAGGTCAGTGTAGGGGCCACTCCAGACCCCTACCCCCACTCTCTCCCTGCCTTCCTGTACATTCACTTTAATGTTCTATGAAATAAGGGCAGAAATATCAAAAATAAATCTTCATTGTGCTGAAAAAAATGTGACTAAAGGGTTATTATATGGAAATGTCTGTTTTGTTGTCTCAGGCCTTCATAGAAATATTACACTTGAAATAAACTTTGTAGATTATAAGTATATCAGTTGTCGGGAGATTTGGAGTCAACAGTATCCATGACCCACAACGTAACGTTCGATAATGTGTCATGCGCAAAAGCAGCAGTTCTTGGAGACTGTTTGGGATATAATATATCACATGTAACCCTTCTGGAGGATATCCAACAATTTTGAAGCAGAAATATTGTTTCAGTGACAAGATATAGGCGGCAATCACTTTTTGGCAGGCTGAAAATGGCATATTATCAATGTTAATGTTCCTTTAAAAGTTATTCAGCAGTTCTTGGAGAGTGTTTGGGATATAATATGTCACATGTAACCCTTCTGGATAATATCCAAAAATTTTGAAGCAGAAACATTGTTTCAGTGACAAGATATAGGTGGCAATCACTTTTTGGCAGGCTGAAAATGGCATATTATCAATGTTAATGTTCCTTTAAAAGTTATTCAGCATTTCTTAGAGACTGTTTGGGATATGATGTGCCACATATCATCCTTTTGGATGATACCCAACAGGTTTGAAGCAGAAATATTGTTTCAGTGACAAGATATAGGCCACAATCACTTTTTGGCAGGTTGAAAATTGCATATTGTCAGTTTTATTGTTCCCTTAATGGTAATTTAGCAGTTCTGAGGGACTGTTTGAGATGTAATATTTGACATATGACCCTTCTGAATGACATCCACCAAGTTTGAAGCAGAAATAGTATCTCAGTGACAAGTTATAGTCCACAATCACTTTTTGGAAGGTCGAAAATGGCATATTATGGGTATTAATGGTCCTTTAATAGTTATTCAACAGTCCTTAGAGACTGTTTGAGATATAATGTGTCACATGTAACCCTTTTGGATGATATCCAACAATTTTGAAGCAGAAATATTGTTTCAGTGACAAGATATAGGCGGCAATCACTTTTTGGCAGGTTGGAAATTGCATATTATCAGTTTTATCGTTCCCTTAATGGTTATTCAGCAGTTCTAAGGGACTGTTTGGGATATAATGTGTCACATAGGACCCTTCAGAATGACATGCAGCAAGTTTGAAGCAGAAATAGTATTTCATTAACAAGATATAGGCCACAATCACTTTTTGGCAGGCTGAAAATGGCATATTATCAAAGTTAATGTTCCTTTACAGGTTATCCAGCAGTTCTAAGGGACTGTTTGAGATATAATGTGTCACATAGGACCCTTCAGAATGACATGCAGCAAGTTTGAAGCAGAAATATTGTTTCAGTGACAAGATATAGGCCACAATCACTTTTTGGCAGCTTGAAAATGGCATATTATCAGTGTTATTGTTCCTGTACAAGTTATTCAGCAGTTCTTGGAGAGGTTTTGGGATACAATATATCACATGTAACCCTTCTGGAATATATCCAACAAGTTTGAAGCAGAAATATTGTTTCAGTGACAAGTTATAGGCCACAATCACTTTTTGGTAGCGCTAAAATGCCATGTTCTCAGTCGTTATTCTGCACAAACAAGAAAGAGTCATGGTGATACTGGCACAATAGGTCTTTATTGTTTTAACTACTATTCGACAGTCTTATAACAAATATGAACAACGAGAGTAGACATACTAAACCTGTAGGCATTAATTAATTACTCCTCACTTAATTTCCTTTCGCTGCTCAGCTCTCACACAGTGGCACAGCTATGCTCCAGTTCCTCCATATTGTGGCCAATCACATGCGAGGATATATATCATTATGTGAAAAACAGAGAGGGTGAGAGACGCGACAGTCAAGTGGAGCGTGCGTCTGTCCTCTCAGTAAGTGAGACAGTAGACAGCGGTGAGGAGGGCTGTGCGAGTGCATCGCAAAAACACATAAATATGCCTGACACCTGTAAATGAAGCAGCATCTGGCTGCAGTTTAAAGACTTTTTTGTCTCGTCTCGACTTTGTTTTGGTCTTGACTCGGTCTGTATTGGTCTGGTCTTGGTCTCGATACCCTCTGGTCTTGGTATTGTCTTGGTCTTGGTTTAGGCGGCCTTGACTACAAGTCTACATATACGTTCCAAGATGGTGAAGATTTTTGCTGGTGTTGCTCTGTGTGTGTGGAATTTTTTTTTGACAAGATAATAATTCAAATAATACATAATGAGTTCAATAATTTGCGTTCAGTAATTTTTTTTATATGTAAGAGTTAAGATATAAAGAATTACATAATTTTTACATTGCCAAATGTTCAGGTAGTGAGATTAGGGAGGAGATTCTTAGTGGGACTGAACAGGACTGACAAGATTAGAAATGAACAGATCAGAGGGACAGCTCAGGTTGAGTGGTTTGGAGACAAAGTTAAAGAGGCGAGGTTGAGATGGTTTGGAAGGATAGTGGATATATCAGACAAGGGATGTTGAATATAGAGCTCCCGGCCAGAGAGAAAAAGGAGAAGACCACAGAAACCTCTGAAAATGTGGGATTGTGCATAAAAATGGTTCTACTTCTTAAATAGTTCATGCAGGATTTTTGTAAACCTCCCTGAATCATACCGAAGGTCAATCAAGTTTTCAATCACATTTCGATTGTTCGATTTCTAATCCACTGTGGTGGTGTAGTGTTTGGACAAAAATTATGTCTTTGTGTCAAACATAATAGAGTTTCAGCATTTTCAGTCTGAAAACCCTAAATGTCCTTTATCGAAGTGGGACTTCCTTAAATAACAAGTCGTGGGTCATCATGACTTTTCCAGGATTTATCCTCTGAGAACAGAAAGGAGTAAAAAATAATGCCAATCCATCTGGTAGATGTTGAAGTATTTAAGTCATGAACCAAAACATTGGCTTGGCACAGACCCTGGTAAACACATTCATTTTCCATCTAGTTTTTGTTGACCAGAAAAGAAGTGTCAGCTTCACAACAGCACTGAAGAAAAAAGTCAGCCGCATAGTTTTCAGACTATACGAATGTCTCTGCAAAAAATATTGATATTCACCTAGCAGATGTTGAAATATTTCAATCTGGACCAAAGTGGTGGAACGACTGGCCATCGATAGCCGGCATCCAGAGTCCAGCTAAAAAACTGCCCGTTACAGGAACGGAGCAGTAAAAACAGTCAGTGTGTCATTTCTACCAGATGAAATGTGACTGTGGGATGGAGCTGTGGTGGAAACCGAGGAATGTATTCCAGGAATCTTCCCAGTCGGTCTCTCCATCATATGTGTTTGTCAGCAGCTCTGTTTCCTCACGCCGGACTCCATCTCTCCCGTGATGTTTCAGTAAAGCATGACTAATAACATTGTCACAGCAACACTCAGGTATCCAGCTTTTGAGTTACTCATGAGGTATTTAAATGTGTGTTTTTAATCGAAATATCCATATAGGGAAGAACTGAGTGGAGGCTCGCTAAAAGAGCCTCAAAGGACCAGTTTTGTTTGGTTTCTACAACAACAAAAATCCATGACGCTGAAGGTAAAGGAGCTCAGATTTGTGCAATTCACACAGTAAAATGTAACGAATGTGGTATTAAGCATGGACTAACTCCTTCAGAGGCCCAAAATAGTCTGTTAGGCTAAAATGTTTCAGTTTTTTACTTGGGAGCAAACAAATAACATCTCAGCATTTTTACCAGAAATGCTGAGATGTTATTTAAAAGTCATACGCACCGTTTCCTGTTACATTAAGATTCCCTTTGACTGGAAGTATTTTTATTGCATTCCACATGTTATTATCATGAAATCATAGACCTCAGTATGTCCCTGCAGTTTAATCCAATGATCATGTTCAAACAGAATCATGCTGATCCTGATGTTTTGCCTCGTCCTTAACCAAACACCTGTGAAGCACCCAAGGGGCTAAAAGATGACACCACTTAAGGGTCGTTCTAAAAGACAGTGAATCCCCTATGACTCCCATGATAAAATATATTTTCTGTAAATACCTTAGACGCTGTTAAATTGGCTCATGCCAATGAACTTCTATTTAAGCCTTCAGTCACACAGGCCTAGGACTGGTCAGCGATTCCCAGTTGCTGGGAAAACGTGTGCATTCCATGACCAGTTGCGGAGTGATTACTGAAGGTTGCTGGCAGTCACTAGTATCTAATTAGTCAATAAGAGGTATATGGGGCTGCACCCATACCTTCTTGTGATTGCTTTTGTTGCTTGCACGAAGTTGTGGTTATCAGTAGTTTGCATGGAAGACGCCAGCTTGTCTACAAACCTCTTTCCTGTCTGTAAAGGTGTGTACTTCAAAGGTGAAAATTCTCCATTGACTATTTGCATGCACTTCTTTAAGTTTCATTCCTCTTCAGAGAGTAAGTAGCGAGTGTTTGCAAGCAAGTCGGTATCTTCGATGCACACTGTGGGCGACTGCGACAGTCTGCTAGCAACCAAAGCAGTCCCAGTGAGGCTTTTAATGCAGCATCCTCTTCACCTGGTGGTAACCAGGAGCCTGCATGGGAAACGCGCATTTTTCCTTAGCAACCAGAGGTCAGCAGGGAGGTCGGAGAGTAGTCTTTAGGCCTGCATGGCCTTCTGTGCATTTTGAATCTAATTATATTACAAATAATGTGGATGACACAGCCTGTATAAGTTTGTGCTTATGGATGGCCAGAATTCATATTCATAGACATAGACAGAGGAATTTGGGGACATTAACACAAACAAACATAAGAGGATGTGTGTGGAGTCTTCTAAAAAGACAACAGCATGTCGCTTTATAAAATGCTGATTAGTTGAACCGGAAAGAGAAGTGATCAATGTCAGATATTTGCATTCAGCCATCTCCCAGCAATGCATTGCTACAGCTTTAAAATATATAACAAGGTGACTTTACTTTACATTCATAAACTTAATTAGCATAACGTGAACTTGTCTGGTAAAAGTAGCAAGTGAAAGCTAATTAATGTTTAAATCCTGCCCTCAATTTCCAAAACTTTCTGACTGGTTCTGCACTGACCCCTGGATATGGAGTAATTGTACAGCATTTGCTCAGCCTGGTATGTTTATGTATAAAAGCCCAACCTTAACAGGGAAATAACCACGACAATGTCAAGTGTCACCCTCCTCCTGTCTTCTAGCACCACCCAGTGGAAAAAAGGGATGCTAGATGGTTCATCTTTCAAACATTTCACAAAATACCTTAAAAGTATTCAAGTATTTTATCAAGTAAAGCCATTCAAGTTTAGGACTAAGACAATCTGAACGACCATGTGCCCGACAACCACCAGACTGTGCTCTTGTGTACTTAAATAAACATTTTAAAACAAGCTGAGAACTGACAGACGAAAATGTGCCGGCTATTTTATGCACTAGTCACATAAACACTGTTGATATTTGCACTCATGTATGTGCTGTATGTGTGGGAATGTTAGGCTAAACGAAGCTTCCCGTCATGACATTTTAATAACAGTCGCATACCTCGATAGTTTTAAAAACCAAAACATATTCTTGAAGTATTTTATTTTTTTGTCAAACAAACAATGTCATAAAAGAATTTGGGGGATTTGAGGGTAATCCGACCATGTGATGCTTAACAAAAAAAGATTTTCTTACAATGGGAAACAAGAAAATTAGCTACACAATAAATACAGTCATTTTCTTTAAAAAAACAAAAAAAGAAAACACTATACAAGATGATGTGTTACTGGCAGAGAGCGCCAGTAGGCGACAAGTAACAAGCAACACCGTATATCTACTGAAGGTAGATCAAAAAGTGAACCCCATCCAGTGGTAGGCGGTGAGGGGAATGTTTCAACTGATGTACACAGTACAGGCTGAAATATGACGACAACAACAACAACAACAACAACAACAAAAAGTGATTAAAAAAAAAAAAAAAAAAAAAAAAAGTCCAGAAATCTCATGTATCCTCATGTGTCCAGGTCCTCCAGGTGTTTTAAGTCGAGTAATCCTGCACATAAAAATAGGAGCCGAGTCACACTTAACAGTTATTCATCAATCAGTCGACTAAAGTAATTATTACTTAAATTAAAAGAAATACCTCTTTCAGTTATTTTTAGGGTAAGGAAGACAAAAACGTCATAGATGACAGGAATCTGGATTATTTAAGGTTTCAGGCTGTTGGTCAGATGATCGAAACTTCTGAATTTAAACGATCAGCTGCCATTTTATTAAAAGATAAAATGATTAACATCATTTTTTTTTTAAATACCCAAATTTGGAAAATTCATGTCGCAGCTGCCAAAACGATACAAACACAACCTGTAATGTCTAAAACATATTTTATTGACCTGAACTTTCTTATTTATGTATAAATAAATAAGAAATAAAAATACAGCAAGGCATCTAGCCTCTATAAAACGAAGAGCTCTATCCAAGAGATTCAATAAAGCAAAAGTAAAGCAAAACAGTCACTACAAGTAATAGAAGCAGCAAAGTAAATGTCAAAGACATTAAAGTGTCTCAGTGTAACAGAACAGTGAACTTACAGCTCTGGGTTTCTTGTTAACCTTCATGTCAAACCTGAAACAAGAACAAAGACAGCATTAGTCATCTTACATTAAAATCCTGCTTCTGATGGGAATTATGGAGAAAAGCAGTACCACTACTGTACTATGAAGAAGCCTAAAAATGAATAAATAAATAAATAAGCCTGGTAACAATAAAACTACATGACCGCATGATCGTTCTTGCTCATACAGAACCTCCTAACCAATCCGTCATCTAACGAGCAACCCAGCAAGCGGAGCTGAAGAAGCAAAACTGAAATGAATCTGTGGGAAAACCCATCAAGAAGCAAGAAAATTTACTGACGCTCAGAGTGCTGGATGCTGGCATGCATTTAAGAAAATATGTACATATCAAAGAATGAAGTGTTGGACATGCAGTGTGACTGAGTAATAAAATAACAAGCAGGCTTCAATTCAAACTAACCGTACAGAGGGAGAAGATTAATAATTAAAGTCAAATCATGCATAAAAAAGTGAAAACGTAAAAATAAAAAGTAAAAATTGAAATGAAAAATTAAAATTAAAAAGGTTCGAAGTTAAAATAAAGCTTAATTAAAACATGCAAAAATAAGTAAAAATCAGAAATTAAATTAAAACTTAAAATAAAATAGATGTAAAAATAAAGTAAACATATGCAAAAATTGAAGAATAAAAAATTATTCAAATCAAATAAAAGAAGAAAACTTAAAAAAATAAAATAAAATAAAAAGTTGAAATCAAAATTTAAAAAAGAAAAGCAAAGATTTAGAGAAGAATATACAAATAAAAATAGTAAGAGGACATAGAGGAGAGGAAAACAGTGGATACTTTGATGATGGGCTTAGTAGCAGGCAGGATGTAAACGTGACAGGAGCAGGAAGTAAAATTCAGACTTACTCAAAGTCATAATCAAACATGGCAGAAGGACTGAGGGAGCAGCATTAGGGGAGGGAAGAGAGCAGCAGCTGTTAGTTTACCAACCTGAGCCTAAAGCCCTACGAGTATATAAAACTGCAGTCCAAACTTTAGAGAGTGAGAGCACCACCCCATCACGCTGTGTTAGGAGGAGAACCTGCTGTGTTAATATGTAGGCATGAACAGTGAGGCCCGAGTCAACAAAAAACACGTCGACATGACACGTTAAACCTAATTTGTCTTAACAAACTTATCATTTATTGACCCTCTGATCACCCACTTTGAATAAGTCTAATTTTGGTCAAGCACAGTAAATTTCTTTAAGAAAAATAAACAGACTTTTGAGTAATGTTTACTAGTGAAACCATGTACACTCCCTGTTGGGGAAAGTAACACCAAGAAGCTAAACCCAATCCTTTTTATTTTAGAAGCTCAGAAGTAAAGAAAAAACAATAACCAGGTGATGTGGACCAGAAATCTCTCAACATATTTTAGGCTGAATACCAAAATAATACCCTCCATTCTCTCTGAAAGCAGAAGCTCAAATGTCACAAACACTTCAATTAACCTGTTGTAAGACATCTGTGCAGTTGTCACACTGCAGACGAAAGAAAAAAAAGAAAGAAGAAAAAGCAACTTTATCTCAGAAAACATGTTATTCATCTACTGTTGCCTCAACTGGTTAGTCTGTGCTATATCACGACTTTGGTTTTTTCTTTGCTTTATGATTGCTTTTGTCATGCATGAGAACGTCAGCACATCCAAAATGTCTTTTTTTTGGCTTGTTGTGCACTGACTAATTACGACCAACTCTCGTGTCTCCAGCACAGCTGTGTGTACTTGGGCTGGATACACAAGTGTACAAGCAGATCTGCAAGTGTCAGATAACAGAGGGAGATGCTGAAACAGGAGAAAAAAGTGATACGTTCAGTAAAAAAAAACAAAAACAAACAAGCATTCATTTCCCTGCTATTACATTTTCCGTTTTTTGATTTTTTTGTTTTCCCCTCAACTGTGACATCTGTAATCGAGGAGAAGACTGGATTGCAAAGTGTGAATATTTCTTCACAGCTAAATCTGTCCAGGAGAATGCTCATTCATTCAACCGTGAGAAAATGTAATAGTCTACTGGAAGAGAAAATACTCCTTTTATACTGGCCTCCCCCCAAAATACCTTTAAATACCCCCCACTGTGTACACACTCACACACCAAGGCAGCAAAAAAACAACACGGGAGCTTCTGGAATCCAAGTTGCAAACTTATTCTAGCCATACTAGATCACTTTTTGTGATCTCTCTGTGAACAACGCAATTCAATGAGCTCTTGCAGGTACAGGCAGTAAAATGAGAAATAGATTCCCTGGTGTCTCTGATTGAAGCCACAGGGGTTTCCTTACTAGTAGAAACTCTGATGTATACAGAAATTTTGCGCAAACATGTTCTGTAACCTGCTTGTCAAGAGCAGTCTACATGAACGGCTATGGATGTAGCTCTGTAATCCAAAAAACGCAAGGATATTTTAACAACATGCTGATCCCACCGTGTCTCATTCCTTTATTTAATACCTGTGTCTGTTTTTGTTCTTCCTCTTCTTGTGACTCCCGTGGTGGCTGCCTGAGGAGGAGGAGGAGGCAGCCTTCTGAGGCTTCAGGTCCTGCAGTGTTGAGTCCACATCCTCCGTGTCCTCCTGGCTGGGCTCGTTTTCTTGGTTCTGGAGATCTGGAGAGGTATCGCTTTCTGTGCCGCTGCCTGCCTCACCTGAAGAAATCAAAACAACAGCATAAATGACAAAAATTACTACCAGTCCACAAAATACAAACTTTTAATGCTGCTTAGCTCAAAAGCAAAACTCACGCTTTTCATTCATGTGATCTGGTATACCACCGAGTGCACACACGGCCTGTAAAAATGTCACCGATTGAACAGTTTAGTAAATGCTTTTTGTTATTATACAGCATACCTGTTAAATAATAAGCAAAAGACTTACTGCAACCGATGTAACAGATGACTTGCTGAATAAACGCTCTGCTTCTTTGAATTTCCTATTCCGTCTGTCAGTCTTACTATTGGAGTTCCTGTTAAATTAAAACAAGCAAACAGAAATGTAAAAAATTTAAACAATGGTTTGGTCCAAAAGTGGCTCCAAATGCCCACACTGGGCCTCAGAAAAAATGGCATATTTAAAATTATTTTAAGTTTTTCCTTACGAAAAGAGAAGAAAGTTCTTCAGACTTTTTTTTGCTTCAACATCAACTAGATGTAATTTTTTTTTTTTCTTCGTAATTTTACTGGAACTTTATTTCAGCCATCGGCTGTACTCTTCCTCCTCCTGCTGGCTTGTATGTAATTAATATTAGTCAATGGCTCACTTTTCATTTAGTGTAAATGAATTTCCACAAAGCTGCTTACTTTTGGTTGGTGAGGTATCTGTCCCATCCTCTGATGATGTTGCCATACATCTGGGTGTCTTCTAGATAGCTGCCTTCAAATGCATATATTTGTCTTTCCAAGTTCACCAATGTCTCCTGTGACAGTGAAGAATGTGGAGGAAAAGAATAAAAGTTAGATATCTGAGTTTTAGTCATTACATTAATCAACCTGGCTGGTAAACTTTTAACAGACATTTATTTATATACACACAAATTAGAAGAATAAAATATGTCTCTTTTGAAGTGTTAATTATTCACTTGCATTTGCAGAAAGGATTCAGAGAGCGCGCAAAAGTGAAGATAGCGATGTCTGTCGCAATGCTGATTTATTATTCCTCATGTTAGAGAGGTAAAAATATAGGTATCTGGCTGGATGTACACAATACACATGTGACACCAACTTCTCGCGAGAACTTGGCCAAGCAGGGCGGCTGCTAAAATTTAGCTACGCTAAGTTGTTAGAATATTTTGTCAAAAGCGCTGCTGTGAAGTCGGTATACGTAAAAACACTTAAAAGAAATATTCAGAGAGCTCGAACGGAGTCTTGTTACTACTAACACTACTCCTAATCAAACGTTGTCAGCCAAACAACGCTGTCGACCCGCTAACTAAGTTAGCTGCTACCGTTAGCTCTGGCTAACATTAGTTTAGCATGTAGCGAGGCCTCGGCTAGCAACGCGCACGAGAAATTTTCCCGCGGTGAAATATTAAATGCGACTTTTATTTTTAAGGAAACCACCTTAACGTCTACTTACGGCGAGTTCTTGTTTCCTCTTTACGAGCTCAGCGAGCTCCCGGCGAGTGTCCGGGATCTGCGGCGGAGTCGCCTTCGCATGCATCGCCATGACGGATGGCCGATTAATCTGGAAACAAACAGAAGAAACTCGGTACAATAAAGAAGCCCGCCTCCATTTCACCGACAGGTGGCGCTGGAGTCTCGCGATAGATCTGTTTTCACATCACCATAGCAACTGCTTTAAAATTCCAAGGAGCTCGAATAGCGTCAGATGGCTTCGAGTGAGTCCAAAGTGGAAATCCTTATAAATTCTTAAGCTGAAAACGTGACATAATGGTTTCTTTTATCTTGTAGCTAGTAAAGGTTTGTTAAATACAAGCTAAGTACCAAATAGCGATGACAACACATCAGGAAAAGAAGGGCTTTTCCACCCAGGCTAAGAGGTTTGCTTCTCAAATCAGTCTGGTAGGAAGTTTAACTCCATCAAAATTCAAAGCATTTTAAAAGAATAATAATAACAGTACCTCATAAATAACGTGAATGGTGTTTGTGTGTCAGAGTGAAAGTCCAGGACCGGGAACCTACGACTGCTTTACCAGCACTGAAGTCAACTGTCCTTCCTTCTCAAAGAGGGGCACCACCGGCTTTGTCCCATCCAAGGTCAGGAAGTCCACTAGGTATCATCTTGAAACGCCTTTGGGCATTTATTCTGAAGTCTTGTTGATTATTTATACTTTGTTTTGTTTTGTTAAATCATACTTCTTGCCCCAATGGGGCTTTAGAAAATCCTTACTTACCCAGTAAGTTATTTTTCTACAGCATCATTGCTAGTGGATTTTGTCTGTGTGCCTTTTTATGTATTGCCTGATCCAGGATGAATTTCTCCTATGGGAGACAATAAAGTTATCTTATCATTGTTAGATTGGCGTATACACCCTGCCATTCATCCTATGTTAACAGACTTAAGTTTCACTGCAACCCTAATTTGAATAATCTGGCAGGAGTTGGCAACATTTAATGTCAAAGGATCCTTTTCTGAGCAATTTGTGATCCAAAAAAAAGAAAAAAGTATGGAGCCACAAAACATATTTGAGCCTTATAATGAAGATGACACAGAAGAAATCTTAAAATCAGTGTTAGTTATGGCTCCAGTACTTAGTTTAGATTTACCTGATTGTTTTTAGTCTAATAAATTTTAATCCCCTGCTGCTTTTAAATGTCTTCATCACTTCATCCTCTTTCCCAGGTTGACAGAAGGCCACAGAGACCCACTCCAGGCCCAAATGCATACAACCTACAGAGTTCCTTCATAAATAAATATGACTTCAACACTGGAGCCTCCAGGGTCTTCAGGCTGCCCATAGCTGTGCAGATGGATGGTCCTAAACATATAACTCCAGCTCCAAATCAGTATGATGTATGTGTGCTGATTATAAAAGCTGATTCAGGGTGTAATCTCTGAGATCCTGTTGTGTATTTTTTTGTCATTTTTTTTCTTTCTATACAGGTCATTTGTGTGAGGAGAGTAAGCGTCTCCTCAGTGGTCGGTACATCGCCTTTCCTCTCAAGAACCACACGGGATTCATTTTACCCCCCCAAAAATGTGCCATCACCAGGTCTGCATTGAAGTTTTGTCTTTTTTAGCTTCTTATTAAATTTGCACTCAAATTTTTAATATTAAAAACTTCTCAAAGGCCACTACGAGGTGAACAGCAGCTTAATCCAGCATGGTTCAAAGGCGGTCTTGTCACCCTTCAGATCAAAAACTCAAAGAATCCTTCCTCCGGCCGACCACTGTGTGCCAGGCCCGGGGGCCTACAACCCCCATCAGGCACCCACCCCAGTGAAGAAGACAATCCTTCCGTAAGTAACCATACAATGTTTAGGTTTTGCTACTTTTTTTTTATTATTATCTAAAATTTACATCCTTTTATGTGTGTTTGAAGGAGAAGATATTTTTTGGCAATAGCAGCACCTCCTCAGACTGTACCTAAGGATCCTCCTTTGCCGGGTCCTGGGCACTATGACATAGGGCAGTATGACCGGCCATCAAAGCAGTCCATACCCACTGCTGCTTTTGCATCCAGAACTCAAAGAATACCCCAAAAACCGGTGGCTGATAAGATCCCAGGACCAGGTAATAAGATAAATGAGGCAGTTTTCTCACATGCAATTTGATCTCTGATTTTCTGGGACTTAAATAACACTGGTGCGCATGACAATATAGATATCCAGTTTCTTCCTGTTAAAAGGAAGCTTTTCCTCTCCACTGTCACCAAATGCTTCCTCATAGGGGGCTTGTGTGATTTTTGGTCTTTCTTTCTAATACTGTAGGGTCTTTATGTTAATATATACGTCTTGAGGCAACTACTGTTGTGATTTGGTGTTGCATAATTAAAATGGAATTGACGGAATCTGATTGAAACAAGGTGTCATTAATAAATTGGTTGCATAGCAGTTTACACATTTGCCTACTAGCACAGATCCCTGCTTTGATCTCAGGAGGAGATACAAAAAAAGATCTGCCAAACCAAACATGTAGAGCAATCCCTTATGAATAAAGGAGCAGCTAAAGTAGTTGTTATTGCATTCATGAAAGCATTAAGTAAAACTTTCTCTCTCCTTCCAGGTTTCTATAACCCACAGCTCTTGTCAAAGCATTCCTTCTTTTACAACGACTCCAGAGTCTGGGTTCCTGTGTAAAGCTTCCAGCTCAGACTGCACTGTAGATACGTACACCTTCACTCAGATGAACTGTGATTGCTGCCATTCTTAGATCGGCACTTTTAGAGTGAATTGGATGAAAATTAAATGTTTGCACCAATTTAGTCTCTAGTTCCATGTTTATGTTGGCCAATCAGACCTAGGAATGTTTGGATGTTTTCGGAAATGAATCATAATCAGTATTTATCCACTGTGGTGGTGGTCAAATGCCAGAATTCTTGAAAAGCCATATGTTTTGTCCTTGTGGATTTCCTGATGCTCTAAAGTGATATAGAAGAAAGTGTTGGCACAGTCCCCAGCAGCTGCCGGTCCAGCCAATGGTAAGCCACAGTAACAGCTGAGAGCTCGAGATGACACCACTCTGCCAACTGCCAGAGGGCAGGCGAAGGGGTGGAGTGACTGTGTATGTGAGCAATGTGACTGACTGGGCATGAGGCAGGGTGGTGTTTAACCCAAAAGACAAATGGACGCATCACTCAGTTCCTGTATCACGTTGCATTGGAGCTGACTCTCTCACAATGTTTAAAAAAAATCAAATATTATTATTATGTTATTAATGCACATATGATTGTAAATGTTCTTTTTGTAAGGCCTTGTGCAGCTCTGGTCCCAGATTCTCTTGTTACTTCAATTTTTTAATAAAATTTTCCAAAACAGAAAACACAACAAAGTTACACACGCCATCTTTTCCATGTTTTCCGTGGTTATTGTGATAAATGCCATTATAAACTTATGTGTCCACAATAATCATGGAGCGGGTCCTGAGCAGGAACAGCAGCTTTGTGGTTCAGATAAGTCGAGAAAACGAATGTAAAACCTTGTGTTTGATCTCTAAAGCTGCTGTAATCGGTATTTTGATAATAAAACTCTACCTAACAACTACCTGAAGCAATGTGATGCTTTGAAAGAAGGTAATTGTATGACACCAATATAGAAGAATTATCTTAATACCTCATATGTCGAGGTGATTTAAAAACTGTCTGACTAACCATTAATGATCTTGATCTCTGTTTGCTCATATAAGTGTTTAACTGTTGTTTTGTATGATTATGCTCACTTTTTTGTTACGTTGTTTAAAAATACAGTGTTTGTATTTGTTTGTAAACTTATTGGCTTACAAATTCCAAGCAATTTTAGGCTGCAGTCACAAAGCTAACCTAGCAAAGTAAAGACCTTCAAAATACTCCGTGATTTAAATGCCATTAAAACTCAGACTTTACATTAATGACGGTTCCCCTTGAAATAAATATGTGTCGGGCAGTTAAACGTCCAGATATTTCACGAAGCGTGGATTTGAATCAATGCACCAGGATGATGTGTTCGACCGCTATGGAGAAGATAATTGGCATTTTGGGTCAGGGGCAGGACATGCGTTGTACAATGGGCATCTTTTGTGTTGTTCAACCCTGACCTAGATTTCCACTCAGGATACTTTAACTGGTGAGTCTTTTCATTATAAACTTTCTGGTATAGCGGTGTTTTTGGAGATGGTAGAGGCTGTCAAATCAACTTATTTACAGACTGGTAAATGAAAAAAGTGTTTAGTACCTCTTTGGACTTTATTAAGGCTTGAAAGCTGGGGAGTGGCTGGTTTAACTGATATGACAAGAAAAAAACCTGCAGATAAACAGAATTAAACCAAAAGCAAAATAGCTGAAATATTTTTGCTTTAAAGTTAAGTCTTTAAAATCTTACAAAAACATGCGCATATTGTTCACAGGTGTTTGGGGGACTGCTGATTAAGTAGTGATAAAATGTTGGTATTTACTTTGACTATTTCAGGGGGTGGTTTCCAAATTGTCACACCCACTCCTACCAGCAACTTTGTCCATCCTCATAGGTGATGCTTCGTCCTTGTTCTGGATCCTTAACTCGGCATAAATATTGGAAACAATTTGAAAAGGCTTTAAAGAAATGAAGTGGCAATCAGAGATGTCTGTTTCCAGGTTTTCTGCTGAGCTAACTACATGTAGCTTCATTTTTGACATAAACATGAAGTGTTATTACTCATCTCATCTAACGCCCTGTGTTTTCCAAAGCATTCAGTCTGAGACATCCTTCCAAACTTTGACGTGGCATTTTGTGTTCAGCAGATGCAGCTGTTAATGTGAAAATTAATTTCATGGAGACAAATCTGCCCCCTGACTGACTTCGACGTGAAAAACATTTTGTCTCAGAGCTGTTATGGAAACCTCATGCTTATTTCCATCTGCACACTCAGAAGACGCGATCCACTTCAGACCTCAGTGTCATCTGCTCGCAAGGAAATCAGTTGGAGATTTTTTCCCCACCAACTGCAGACATGCTTGACACCCACATTGTGGCAGCTGTAGTTATATTCAGACTCTGACTTCAGCAGTGTGCTTTCCAAATATGTGCACTCGCCCTGTAAAACCAAAGCATTGTGTTCTTGTGGTTATACAAAGAGAAAAGCAATTTAAAACTCTGCTTTTGCTGACATGAAGGTTCTCTCCCACTCGGGTAAAATGCACAGGGAGTATCCAGACAAATGCTTAAAGTGTAACTGCAGGCACGAAGCTTGATTTGTAGCACTTTTGTGGTGTTGTCCCGGACGGGTCATTAACAACATGCCTTTGTGGGTGTATGGGACTCTCTTTGAACCTCGCCACTTCCCCATCAGGTGCAGGCGAGTGTGGACATGCATTCCCCCAAAGAAAGGCTCAGTGAGAAGGAGCATTGCTATAGAACAATGCTGCAGGCACACTGAATTTGAATTTGCTCACTGATCTTTTCTTTAGTTCATTAAGTGCACTTACCAGGTGTGTTACCTAGCAAAGCAAGCACATATATAAAGCACATTTCACCCAAAAAGCACGAGCTACCACAGAATGAGCAAAAAATCAGTAACAGACAAATGAAAACCAGTTATTAACTTAAAAAAGCAGCAAAAGAAGCAGAAATGAAATTACATAATGACTAAGATCAACAGGAGACCATTAAAAATGATGAAATCTCAGAATTAAAACCAATAGAAGAAGCAGAAATTGAATAAAATGCTAATGAAGGATCAGGAACTAGGCCACTAAAAGGCTCATCTAAACAGGAGTGTTTTTAGCTCCGTTTTAAATGCTGATTATGACGCAGCACACCTAATATGATTCAGAACAACGCTCCGGTGGCTTCAAATATTAAAGGTAAAGGTTAGATTTGGCTCTAGGAACAACGAGACAGGGTACAGCACTGCTTTCTGCACCAGAGTGAACAGCTAATTGTGTCATGTTGTGCTTATGTCTGCTGCTTGGCAGTACACCAGTGAATTGCAGGCACGTTTTGTTTTGCTGTAATTTCATGGGCCTGCGTAAAATGTTTAAAGGCACATGGTGTATTTATAGAGTTGTTCGGGATCATAACATGAGAAGACGACGGGCCTGTTAGTCCATTTTATTTAGATTTTTAGTCCCACTGGCGAGGCTTTAAGGACGACAGTTTGGGTCATTCACTCAGTCTTGTGCCACAAAATATATATATAGATATGTGTCTTTGTATATCTAAAAAAATATATATATATGAACACACAAATGCCTTAAAACTGCATTCTTCTTAAAATGGCCCCCAGGGGTTGATTCCTGAGGAAGTCTGCGGGACCTCACATGTACCATTTTGACCTTAGTTAAAAACTTTCCTGATGAATTTATAACCTCAGTCACTTATGCTGGGTCATACTGTAAAAAGTATGTACATGTTGGTTATTCCAGGAGTCACAAAAGTGTATTACCCATGGTATGATCCTTGTTTAATGACTTCTGCTGTCAAACCTGCCCCCTCTCTCTACACATCTGGTTTTAAAATGCCAAAATGGCGACAGTCAAAAATGCTCAAAACCCTGCAGCCAATATTTTATGTGTGGTTTTACTGTGACACACATGGAGTACAAACACTGAGCAGGAATGAGTGCCTAGGGTAAAAAAAAAGAGCCTTAAACATGAGTATAACTAAACCTTTTCTGTGATGGCCAACTCTGACAAGTTAGCCCCTCCCTGCACGCTGATGGGATTTCTTCCTTAGGTTTGTTATCAGGCTTTAAACACTAAAGTCTGATGTAGCCGTGCAGGAGTGGAGAGCTGACTCATGTCAAAACAACTCCCAAAATTGATTCATACTGCGTTGGATAGGTTGTGAGATCAGCTGACCTGTGTTGTCAGCTTATCACATACATCCAAGTGGAATTTGGAAAGTGATGCAAAAGAGCAACGTCAGCTTATGCATCCAAATTATTGACCAAACCAAACAGTGATCATGGAAACCACAACATGGGCTGAGATAGAGGATTCAGAATGAAAGTGTCAGGATTTTCTTTACGTGTGTGTTTGTCTGTTGATATTACTAAAGACAGACATTTGCAGTAGTTACACAGCGCTTTAGTAATAGTTAGTGTTGCGTTTGCAATGATCAAAGCAAATCTGAGCAGCTACAACACCTCATTAATATGCTTTACTTTGATAATAGGCGAGGTGCGCTGCAGGCTCTCAAACATAGTAAGACTGCACAGATGTTTGCGGTTACCTGCTGTCCACATATAAAATGCTCAAAGTGTCTTAGTTTTAATGTTTTTATGTCCAGTATTCTCACACAGCCTTTAAACAAAAACACAACGAAGATACTTCCAAAGAACATTACATTAACCAGATAACTTAGCACATCATTTACACATCCTATGTCATCTTCCTCTTCTGTCCTCACATTTGTCATATTTTCTAGTTTAACCTGATAACATAAGAAGATAACAAGATATAACAAGGTAACCTGACTAAATACAAAATGCAGTTTTTAAATTGTGTTTTTTAGGGAAAAAAGTTTAAAAAAAACATGTAAGTATGACAAGTATGCAAAAAACTAAGAAAGCACGAAAGAGCCAAATACTTTCCCCCAGACATAAAAAGCTACACAAACTTGAGTGAATGACCTGGATATTGAGTCTGTAGCTACATCAGCAGCATCAGTGTTTAGAGTCCTGAGTGTCTTCACCTAGCTAAGTGGGTCATGCATATTTTATCTCTCCGGTAATGCTCACATACATTTGGCCCTTTAGTACGTCAGTATGTGCTCTGTCACCATGTTGGATAATGTGTCCAGCTCTGAAAAGAACCTCAGATGTGCATTAGGAGGATGTTTGTGTGTCTCTGTATTATATTTCCTATCACTTCCATCCATCATGAAGCGACATATAATGATGACCTCAATCTTAATTGTTAAGCAAAAAAAGCAAAAGGCTTTTTCTAATCAGACTTTTTAAAAAGCTCCTCTTTAAAAAATGTATGACGCTTATCTTTAGCCTCACATAAGCCAGATGGGTTCCTCTTCTGAGATGTGTTCATGTGAAAATTCCCCACATTTTCCAAACTTTTTTTTATTATACTGCTACTGCTATAATTTCGGGTTTGTTTTCTTTCTGTTTTCTTTTTTTCAGCCTGGATCACTGGCCTCCTGCAGTGAGAGGGAGGTCACATTAATTGTTAATTAGCAGCAGATAAGTCCCTGTCATCTTTTAAACAGGGGAAATATGATTGAAACAGCGGGTGTGCAATATGTAGTGCTCTTCATGTTTGTAATATTTTGTATATTCATGTTTATTGGTAACTTTAAGATTACTTTGGTACTTTTTAAACCTGTTTTTAAGTGTAATCTCTATGGGATACTGTTTTCTTGCAGACATATATGCTTAAATAATACACGCTTATAAAGATATCACGATGTTTAAAGAAAATAAAGCTTTTCACTGTTACAAATGGTTAATTAACATGATGATAATTGCTGTAATTACACCGACAGTGTTGTTATGACAGCCCATCCCACAGCAAGCCGTTTTCAGCTGCTGAGGAGTCATCTGATGGGTCAAACCATTCAGCGGCTCCGACAGTTAAGGGGACACTAATGTCCTGCGTCTGCGGATAAAGCCAAAGAGAAATTATTGTAAATGTGAAGTTTGACCTTCAGAAGACTTTCGTGAAGTATTGGCTCTTCTGTGGCGTATTTTTTACACTCGCTGTGTAGATGGTACAGTCCAGTTGTCCGGCATGCGGTTTTTCGCTGCCAACGAGGTTAAGCCAGAGCAATGCGAAGAGGAAATAACAGGAAATGACACAATCCTGCCTTCAAAATAACAATCTTTAAGCTTTTAGAGTTCGAAAGAGGAGATTAAATTAAATTGAAAAAAATAAATTAAACGAATTAGGACATTTTTAAAACGTCTGTTACAAACATAAATAAAAATTTAAGGGCTCAAAAAATAACTGTAGGTTTCAAAGTAATTGAAAGTGTACAACACTAATAACAATAATCGGAAAAAGAGGAATTTTAAAAATGTTTTTTAATCACTAGTTGTAAGATCCTCACTGGATTTGCCTTATTAATCATTACTTATTGTAATAATACCCTGGCTGGAAATTAAATCATAAAAATAACAACAAAAAACCCCAGTAAGAACCAAAAAAACAAAAACAAAAACAAATTAAAAATATGCAAAAGAAGCCCCGCACTAAATAATCAAAAAGTAAATAAACCCAATAACCTTTTACCTGCTGTAAGAAATGTATTTCCTGTGTTTTCATTATTGTATCTATTGTAACTAACTAACTCACTAACTAACTAACTACCAACACATAACAACCCGCAGTTAGAAACACCCTCCAAATGTTTTTCTTACTCTGACTATAAAGAAGTACATAGATATTCTGAAAATGTTCTATGTATACTCATTAGACCAAAAAATAAAACATGTTTTCTTTTTTCAGTGGCAGAAACAAGCTTCCATGGTCATCACATGTACATTACAGTTTATATAGCACTTCTCTACTTCTCTAACTTAAAGGTAATTTTACTGTAAACCTCATTCATCTACCCAGACAATCACACACATATAAAAGTGCTTGTTTCTATATCTAAGCATCTTGTCAAATATTTCAAATAGTTGCATCTGTATCTAATGTTTGCACACACACTGTAAAGGGGAATCTCGGGGTTCATTGTATAAGGATACTTCAACCTGCAGACTGGATTAGCCGGAGACCTAACCCTCTTTGATTGGTAGATGACTACTCTACCACCTAATGCGCATAATAATTAATTTTGGAAAACTGAAATGCCACTGAAGTAAAGCGTTGATCAAGGATGTTTTATTTTGAAAATCCTGACCGGAAATCTTTCCTTCCTATGTCTAACTTACCTACAGCTTTTTATTCTCACACTGTAGATTTTCCAGCAGAGACCCACAGGCTCTCCGGACGGAACCGAGTCTCTGCTTTTAAAACACACCCGGTAACATTTTATCACTTCAGAGACTCGGCGCTGTTTTTCCAGCCGGATCCGCTTTTATTTCCATAGATTTTTTTGGCCACTTTTCCCTTTTGCTCGGCTTGGATTTTACAAAGGGCGTGTTTGGGAGTTTCATCTCCTGTACTTGTGCGACTCTGAGGAATGACAGCAACTGGAAAGGGTCTGCGATCCGCCTGAATGGAAACAATGGATTATAAGGACCTCGGACATAATTTCGAGGAGAAGCTGACACTAACAGACAAGAGTGAGTATTTTACAGTCAGCATAAGGAAAATGGGGGTTAGAATAACGGGTGGCAGTAGGGTGGAATCTGATTATTCATTACATTAATGTTATGTAAATAAAAAAAATGTTATTATGATTATAATTATAACCCCTGTATATGAAGCGTGGTTTCCCGTCTAAAGACATGGTTGGATAAAATGTAAACTCAACAGCTGAAGCAGTGTAGCCTATCAGATGTCTCCCTCTGACATCTTAAAAGAGGAGATGTGTTTGTCCGGCCACGCCAACAGGCGGGTCCTCACCAGCAAAGATCCGGGAAATGCTGCACTGAGCTGTGGTCTTCATTACCAAACAAGTCAGTGGCGGTGTACTGGGTGAAAAATGCCCCACGCAGATATATAGCAAAAATGTATAGTGTAGACTCACAGGAGAGAGACGGTGCAGGTGAATGCATGCAGCTCAAACAGAAAATAAATAAATAATCGAACGGGAACTCAGTGTCATGCTCAAGAGCACCCCGGATACTGGATGCTGCAGAATTTCTCACACATCTGAGCTTTTTACTGGTATATGTTTATAACAAGCAGTTGGAATTAGTGACCCCAGCTGTGTCGTTTACTGTACATTCATATTGATGCCAGTTATCAATGAACATAATCGATTAGGTTGCTTTTTTTGCTTAAAAATCCAGAAAAAAGGTATTTTAATTAGGCTTATCTCACCATGACTCTTTTGTGCTGTATTAAATGTGTTCTACACATTTTTTCAGTAGACTGAGAAGAGAGATTCAAGTTTTTTTTTTTTTTTTTTACTAATTTTTAGTGCAGTTTTGATTTATATATGCAACAACCCCACACACTATAAACACATGAATAATTCATCCAGCCTATGTGCTTTTAAGATATAAAAGCACTTAGGATGAGCATCATGCTGCACACCACTATCATACATATTTGCCATTGACCAGTGCTCACTGGCAGTAGGGGACTTTCTGTTCATTGGCAGCCCACCCCCATTTTCCACTCAACATGGAGAGCTCTAGATGGATGGAGCGAAGGAACGTCTGCTGCAGCAGCTCTTTATCACTGCAAAAGGCATGGTGCTCGCTCCCTGGATGTGTGGGTGTCTGTTTGAAGAGGAATATGAGCGACTTATTGAGCAGACATGAAAGTGGTTGTTGATTTGTTATAGTTACACTCCTGAAATCCTGGGGCCACTGTGTGTGTGCGTGTGTGTGTGTGTTTGCCATGGTTGACAACTTTTAAGTAGCTGTTTGGTGCCTTTTCTTTTGGACATCATACATGCGTTGTTTTGAACTATTGTTCTGGAGCAAATTCACCCATCAGTGTGTTATCTAAGATGGCAACACTAGATGGAAAACAAAGAGTGTTTTGGTTCCAGGCCCTTTGCAGAGACCGCCGCACGCAGCAGGGTTGACCGGCATGTGACGTTTATCAGGAATGTTAGACACCGAAAAAGGCAGGGGCGTTAGATAAACAGAAACATTCTTTCTCTCTGACTTCTATCTGAGAGATGGGAGTCTCATTCTTGCGCAAAGAAAGAGCCAAAAGAAAGGCCTGCCGGGGATTGTTTGTTTATGGCGGCCTGGTGCGCCTGCAGGGCTGGGAGAGGGGATTGTAATCCCTTATCAAAGTGGTTTATTCAGGTCTGAGGTTGGCAGACCTTTGGTTTAGCCCCTAATGCATGTTGACCATCCAAATCCCTAAAACACACCACCCTGCACAGCCCTCCTTACCCCTCCTGACCTCATCTGCTCGTCATTCCCCATCTACAGTAAAACCAGTCAGCCAGGGACATTACGCCATATATCAGAGCCTTGTTTCTGTGCCTGCTGGTGTTTCAGAGAAAATGCTAGTTTGGGGAAAATGAATCACAGCTACCAGACTCATTCGCTTACCCAGGGAGTGCTGGAATCAAGCTAAGCCTCTCCAAGACATGACATGTTCAAAGACTCTCTGTTTGTGGCTCACAATAGGAGTGGCACCAGTTTCCTGCAACGAGTCAATTCACTTTTTGTGCAATGTCTTTCTAAAGGAGTTCACACTGTACATGCTACAACTCCTTCCTACCTAGTTTTAAACCTCTTCTTTCCTGATATCTGCAGTGCCATCACGTTGACTTTTTCACCCCCTGTTTAACAGTAGTGAGCGTCTCTGTTTGGAGTTAAATGCTCCTCTGTGGAAGTAATCATGAGACGTGGACTCCCTGTGGCACTGTGAGCTTTCCCAGTCATGCTGACGTTATGTTCTTGGAACGCTTTCAAGATCGCAGGCAGCCTGGAAATGTAGATTTCAGCCTAGAAACCTTTCACTGCCGGCTTTAGATTTGCCTCTATCCTCCATAATTTAGCAAAGAAATAACCCTTGTGTTCAATTTCCAGGTTGAAAATAAAGTGTAATTGAATGAAATTTAAATTTAGTTTTATTTATAAAGTAACCATTCTTGTCTGAAAGAGGTTTAAATTGTGAGTAAAGACATTACTTTACTACACAATCAGAAAATGAGCAGGACCTAGGAACTATGGAGGAAGAACTCCCCTTTAACAGGAGAGACCTCTTAAATGAGAGACCTCCAGTCGAGACAGGCTCAGGTAGGGGCAGCCATCTGTCTTTACTGATAGAAAAAAAAACTTAGAGAGATCACAAACAACAATCAGAACAAAACACAAACTGCAAGAGAGAGAAGACAAGCGTTAATGATATGCAGTGGTGAAAAAGACTTTTATTAGTCCAAAAATAATAAAAAATTGTGTTTGTTTTCTCTGAGCAACAAGTCAAAAAACACATTTACTATAACTACAAAATCAATAAGCTACAGAAAATCAAGGTTTTTGCAATAACCCTTTAATCTAATCAAGACCATAAACAGCTGCTGCTGTGTGGAGTGGTAAACCTTTGTCACACAGCTAACATAAGCTACAAACATTAGCCTGTTTGGCTTCCTAGCTTGCTATGCTTGCTACAGTGGAACTAGATCCTACAGTATCTGAATTTAGTTTTATATAATTACCAGTGCTGTCAGTGTTAATATCGTTAAAATGACGTTAAGGCCATAACCGCATTAGCGCGGCAAATCTCAGTTAGCGCGGATCGCCCTGTGCGTGGGTCTGCACAGCGCTAACACGTTAACGAGCTAACCATGCTAACACGTTATTGATTAATAATATTTTGGGGGTAAATCTGTTATCACTGTAAAGAGTATATGCTCCATAACAATGAAGGTTTACAGGAGTAGCAGTGCAACTACCCACTCAATTTTTTTATTTGGTCCGTGTCTATTCATTACAGTTTATCTTGTTTAATATCTACATTAATACAGAGCAAAGTTATTTCACCAGGAGTAGAAAAACAACCCCAGAGGACAAAGCTCCTCTCATCTCCGGCATCCAGACGGGGCTCAAGTTCTCACAGCTCTGCCAACTGTGTCTCATTTATGTCCCGGGGGCTTGAACGCTTGTAACTGCAGGTGGGAGGGATGCGTGTGGAGGGCAACGGCTAGGATGACTCTGGGAAACTGGATTGGGAGTGTTGTTGTGGCTTGATCGTCTCCTTGAAGAAGAACGGAAGGAAGGAAGGATGGAAGGAGGAGACTAACAGGAGCGCTAACCTCTGCTGTCCACGTCAGCATCCTAGTGACCAGATGCTATAAATCACAGCCGTCACTCGGGAAAGCAGAGGAAATGCTCCTTTCTGCTGCTGACTATGAAGAAGGAGAGGGAAGCAGGTTCCTGAGAGCTTATGCACAGATTAGTCATGTTTCCATCCATATCCGGCATTCAAAAAAGCCGAATCCATGAATGGGTCATTGATATTAATAATCCGTTTTGCAGCATAATCCTTTTAGAGAACGTGTGAGGCAGGGTTAGTCATAAAGGAGGCTGTCATATCACATTTAGATTAGAGTCAACGAGGTAGCAACACCTACACTTCTGTACACATCTGAGACTATTTTAGAGATAATGTGGGAGGAAAAGAAAACATATGCTTAATTTATATGTTCTAACTTAATGTATGAGCAGTCAGATTTCTACCAGTAGTTGTTACAACTAAGAGAAATAACTGCCTAAGGCACAGCTTTGCTAGAGCAATATATAGTTAATGGCTGTGGCCAAAGTTGTATATATCTATGAGTAAACAACTGCTTTCAAACGTTTAACAGCCAACCTACCACCCATGTAGATAAATAAAACGTAAGAACCATCCCTTAGCTATGTTGCCATAGGCTCAGGCTGATGGGGGACTTCCCAAGTCTCTCTTTCCTGTCTCCCCGTGCTCTCTTTTCTCTTTGCCCTTATCCCAAAACTAGCAGCCCCGCCCTGATCCTGGAGGGGCTTGCTGTCTGATTCGAGATTCAGTTTTTTAAATATCATAGCAACAGTTGCTTAGATGAACTTCATATTGTAAGTAAAGACCTTACAATACTACAGAGAAAACCCAGCAATAAAATCAGATATTATGAGTAAGCACTTGGCAACAGTGGGAAGGAAAATCTCCGTTTTACATGAAGAAACCTCTAGCAGAACTAGGCTCAGGGAGGGGCGTCCATCTGCCCAGATACACTATGGAAGATAGTCAGAGTTTATTAATAACTAATGATAAAATGCAGAGTGGTTTATAAAAACATAGTGAGTGAAAAAGGTGAGTGAAGAAGAAATACTCCTGCATCATGGTAAGCCCCAAGCAGCCTAGGCCTATTACAGTGTAACTAAGGGTGGATTCAGGGTCACCTGACACAACCCTAACTATATGCTTTATCAAAAAAAATTAAGCCTAATC
The DNA here is from genome assembly GCF_963969265.1 of Rhamphochromis sp. 'chilingali'. NCBI lineage: Eukaryota > Metazoa > Chordata > Actinopteri > Cichliformes > Cichlidae > Rhamphochromis > Rhamphochromis sp. 'chilingali'. The sequence continues at coordinate 27,060,538 of NC_137944.1, forward strand.
TTAAAAGTGTATGCTGCTTTCCAGATACCTCGGAACACAGATGTCAGAACGCCACTCCCCAGTTCAGAGAAAGCTATCAAAATCAGACCTTGTTTTGGTTTTTAGCAAAGTCAGAGCCATTCAGGTATCGCAGTACAGCATAATACTTATTTTTTGCACTTAAAAAGCACATCAATAGATATATACCTGATCAGTGCTATGCATATGGCTTGATTTTTGAGTAAAAAATACACAACAGTGGCAGTACTGATTAAAAGTTTACAGTTTTACTACTGTGTGCGTTCAGTGTCCATCATGGTTTGCTAACTCAGGGTATGTTCGTCTGCTCCAACTTTAGAGTGGGAAATCCAAGTTGAGGGGGCGTTTCACAAATAACTTCCAACTGGGAACTCATGACTTCCAACTTATTCAGGAATGCACCATCAGCATAGAAAACATAACTGCTTCTGTGAATGGGTATCCATCCATCCATCCATCCATCCATCCATCCATCTTCTTACACTTATCTGGGTCTGGGTTATGGTGGCAGCAGTCTAAGGCCAGACCTCCCTCTCCCAAAGTCAGCAGAGAGGTGTGATCTCTCAGCATTCCTGCGTCTCCTCCAGGGTGTTGTCCAGTAGGACATGCCTGAAACGCCTCAACTAGGAGGTGCCATTAGCAATCCTAGCAGACGTCTCAACCATCTCAATTGGCTCCTTGAGACTTTTTTGTCTTGTCAACAAAACAACACAGTGATCTGCTACCCAAGTCCAATGGATTAACCCTATGAGCCCTAAGTTATCACAGTTGGAAATCCTAACACCAACTCCATATTTTGGAAAAGAGCATTCAGAATGATTATTGTTTTGTTCTTGGATTTCAAAGCTACTAAAAAACAGTTAATTAAAATAAAAAATACACATGCTGATTGCTTAGAGGCAGAGCTAGTGCTGGAGTTGGCACAAATCATGACTTAGACCTCAGGGAGTGACACAGGGATATTGTTTTCCAACTTAGCAACATAGGACAAGGCCACAAAGTGGGCTCGTGTGGCTGGATATATGTCTGAAAAGACTTATATTTATTTTTCTGTAGATTATTGATTGTTTGTTAAAAAAATTCATGAATTTTTCTTTACTCTGCAACTCAGAAAACAATCAAAAGAGCTAAGCCAGATAATTTCACTGAACTTTTCTCAGTTTTATCAAAACTATAACTTTTTAGAAACCTCTCTTTGATGAATAACAATTTCACACATTTTTTGCTTTTTTATTTGATTTTAAATGTTGTCCAAAGATACATGGAAAATAAATAACACAGGCAAAAAAAAAAACAGTCAAAATTATCATTAAAACATGGAAATGGCTTTCCAAAGAGTAGTAACTCCTTTTATATTTCTTGTTAATTTTCAAAATAAAACACTAAAGCAGTATTGAGCTTTGATACCTTACCCTAGTTTTAGTTGAAATTAGCCTTTCCTCTCAGCGCTGCTCTGCACTTCAATGTAGCCTAAATACTCTGAAGACTCCCTTTGATGTATGAGAAGGAGCCTACAGTATTGATTGTGTCCTCGGGGCCTTTTCAGTGAACTCAGAGGTGCCCAAGGCAGAAAAAAACTGCCTTGGGCACCGGGACTGTCTATTAACATTTAATAAATTTGTATTAATGGAGCCAGATTCATCTCTGATGCCAAAGAGTAGTTTTTTTTAAGGGGGGGGAGGGGGGGTTATTTATATTTCGCTTCATGTGCTGCAAAGGAAACCTAATCTGCTCAATCCCTTCCTTCAAATAACATATGTCTTGTTTTTATTTTAGATAAAAATCTCATTCAGCTGTATCCTGTATTTTACCCATGCTGCTTTGCAACATATCCTGGATGCATTTGTGGATGTGCGATTTGGACCTCGGGGAAATCACTAGCAGATGCAGCTCCTCTCTCCTGCTTTGAAGTGTATGTGTGTGAGGAGATAACAGCCCTGTTGTAGCTCCGCTTCATACTCACTTTAGCAAACACGCACACACGCACATATAAACACACACGTGTCCATCACCGTGTAACGTCCCTGTGACAGGACCCACAGGCTCTAATATCAGAGTGCAGATGATGTGATGGCGCATGCTGTAAGACTGCAGATGATGATAATAAAAACACATGTATGTGGGCAGCCATCTTTGCTTTGCGATGGTCACCAGACAAAATCTTTCTTTTTGATTTTGTGAGAAGCCACGATCATGAGGTTTGTCAGATGCTTCCCTCTGTTTCTCGGGTTTTTCTGCTCTCCGCATGGTTATTTTGGAACTGCAGCGTTAAACCAGTCAAACTGCAGCTTTTTCCTGCTGCACCAGTCGATTGATTATCTCCGCAGCCTCCTACAGTTTCGTAACACCGCACCGCTTCTTCCGTTACCCACTGCGAGCCCTGGCACTCCAGCTAGGAGCTCATTGTGTTTTTCTGTTCACTGAAAAGATCCTTGAAAAGCCCTTCAGTTAAGTGGAAAAGGAAGAGCTGCAGAAGGCTGCAGAAAACGAATAGCGGACGGGTTTTCTTCTAACTTTCAACTTTGAGTTTCAGCATTTTGTTTGATGTGCCTGACGCTCAGAGCTGCAGTAAATCACGTAGAGGCTTTGTGGCCTCACTGAGGCATCTTTTGTCCTCAGGCTTGTTGATTTTTCTCAGAAATCACTAAACAGCTGATGCTTTTGAAGCAAAACAGTAAAGCGTTGATGCTGCAGCACCAACTTCCTGATGATTTCATTCACTCATGTTCATGTCATTTATAAGATGAAGGATTCATTCAGTTAAGTATTGTTGGCTCATATATTACAGCAGTTGTTATGGAAGGGATGCAAAAAGTGCATTAAAAATTAAAAGATCCATGAATTATTTTTACAACCACATATGCATCCTGCTGTTTTAACTGGTTTCCATTTTTACTGATTTACAACCGTATATGTGTCAGTTTTTCATCGTTAGCTCGTCTAGCATCTTGTAGTGCAGGATTTTAAATACTCATTCATTCATTTATTATGGATTTAAAAAATGCTGAAATATACCAATTATCTTATCCCTGCAGCCAGTGGCGTCGTTAGGCCTATTTTAGGGGTGCTGAAGCCTCCCTAAAATATTCTTAAGCCCCCCTAAATAATTTGGTGGGGTTTTTTTTTTTTTTTTTTTTTTTAACTTATTCGATATTTTTTTTTTACAGAACTTGCAGACAAATTCAATATAAAGATGCAGGAATATGAGTTTAAAGAAATAATAATATAAACCTGTCGCTATTCACACAAATATGATCATAACTCGGTTGGTCCCTTTCGCTTTACATTGTTAAGGTAGCGTCAGTGCTTCGTTATCCAATCCCTTCCAGTTGTTCACAGGGGACATCCACATGACTGAAAATCCAGTCCTCGTTTTCACTGCTACTTTACACTCCGCTCGTATACACCTGCAGAAACACTAGCGTGCATGTGGCAAACGGCAAGAAATCATAGATATACGCAAGTTTTTCAAGAAAGTAAGTCTTCATCACTGGCTGGTAGTAACAATTAGTTAGCTCCAGCTAACAGCAGAGAGTCCCATGTAAATAATGAACCAGGTGCTCCCCATTTTGTAAATAAAAACATGGCTAGCGCACTAAGTTAAATTGTTAGCATAATGTTAATTTCTGTCACTCGTTTTAGCTCTGAAAAATCCAGCTGAGCTCATTCAGGTATGGTTATCATCAGTGGAAATAATAATAATCACTCCATCCCCATTAACCTGTAGGAGTCAGGGCAGAGGAGCACAGAGAGGCAGAGGGGAGAGACGTCTGCTGGAGAGGTGAGTCAAAGGATGGAGTCATTTGTGATGGAGACAGTCTGATTAGAATTTTATGGGACTCAATATGGATATGAAATATGAAACATTTCAGTCACGGTACAACATATAAGACCTGTTTAACTTGAGCTTTTATTTAGGAGAGTCAAGGTTAGAAAGTGGAGAGAGCAAAGAGAGAGAGATATATATAAGTCAAATTAGCCTGACTCACATATTTTTGAGGGTTCTATTTTAATATTACTTCAATTCAAGTAATTTAGTAATATTTTTCAGGGCTTTAAATTGCAACCATTTTAGTCACATGCGTGCTCAAAATATAATGTTTGTAACTTCAAAATATTTGGGAGCAACAAATTAGGGGAGAGCGGGGTAAGTTGTCACACGGGTAAGTTGTCACACTGTTCATAACTCCAACACTAGAGGCTCTATCTCAAAAATGAAATAGCCACTTTGTGTGACTTCTTCTTCTATAGTCAACCTCCTGTTCACATGTGGTCAAGACTGCTCTAATCTGAGGTGAGCACATCTTTTTTATTTTTTTGACCTAAAACGAAAAATAAATCACTTTAAATTTTCTTCAGTACAACTTTGTTAGGTATAGATGTTACAGATTATTATTTTACACAAAATAGAGGAGACATTAACGTGTCTTTTGATACTTCAGCTGATGTGCTATGTTGAGCTAACCCTGACATTTAGCCAAAATTAGCATAAATGTCAGTTTGGGGCAAGTTGTCTCATTAACTTTGGGGCAAGTCGTCACATGTGACAACTTGCCCCAGTACAAATAAATGCTCCAAAAAATTGTGATATTGTAATTCATTTGTATTTGTAATAAGGTTTTTGAAGAAAGGAAGGAGAGGCAGGAATTAAGGAAGGAAGGAAGAAAGTAAGATGGTTCGAAATTATCAACGAAAGACAGAGCGTGGCAGAACACCACCTGACATTATGTTAAAGGAAGTCAGGCAGGTAAAGATGCAGAACAAATCAATCACAAGTACAGCAAAGGATTTTGACATAAATTACCGCACTGCAATTACTGACAAAATGTGTATTGGATTGAAATAATTGTTTTTTTCCAAATTCTCTTGGCATAATTGTTCAAATTTCCAGTTTTGGTTTGAATTTAACAATTAAAATCAATAATCATAATTAAGTATTTGTGTTCATATTTTAAGATAATCTAGTGTGACAACTTACCTGCCGATGGGGCAAATTGTCACAAGTGCACATTCTCCTTTCAACAGTCTACAACTCCGTAATGAGATAAGATATGAAAATGTAATCAATACATCATATGTGCCCGAGACTTCCGTCTTTCATTTGGTGAAACATTTATTACGTTGTGATGTATGGTGCTCAGTAAAAGTTAGTCAGTGTGAAGAGTGTGACAACTTACCCCGCTCTCCCCTACTGTGGAGCGGGAGCAGAAGTCATGATATTAGCAATTTACATTACAATTCAGTATGTTTTAATGTATCTTGAAGGGTGAGGCAGAAGGAGTGGCTGAGGGAGAAAAAGGTCAACAGGCAAGTTCAAGTCAGAGAGAGCAAGGAGAGACAGAGGAGCTGCAGCAAATAGATCGAGAGGCAGAGGAAGATCAAGTTATTACAGAGAGAGGAGAGCAAACAGGCCAAGAGAGGGAAAATGATGAAGCAGCTGCAGCAACTCATTCTACTACAGGGTTTGATTTAGGTGACAAAGACACAGGGCCCAGACAGGTGAAGCTGAAGAGCTATCCACATGATACTTTTGGTACACAGAAGCGAGCATTTAACCACAGCTGGTTTGAAAAGCACAACTGGTTAGAATATTCAGTCAACCAGAATGCAGCTTTCTGCTTCCCATGTAGAGTGTTTGGCAAAAACATCAAACATGATAGTTTGGTCAGTAACGGTTGCAAGACCTGGAAGAAAGCTTTAGTCATCTTTGGCAAGCATGAGATGGCACAAACACATAAGGACAGTGTTGTTACATGGAAAAGCTACCAGGGAACTAGCAAACAGGGAAACGTTGCACAGATGATAGCAACTGCAAATGTGAGTGAGATAGTCGAAAGAAGAGAGTATCTCAGACGAATTGTTGCAGTCACCTCTATGTTAGGGAGACAGGGACTCCCTTTTCGTGGTCATGATGAAGGTGAAGACAGCCCAAACAGAGGGAATTTTCTTGCGTGCATGGAGCTTTTGAAGGAGTTTGATCCTTTTCTTCAAAAACATAATCCCCCATCAAATGCACAGTATATCTCACCAACATCCCAGAATGACATGATTGACTGTTGTGCCCAGGAAGTTACTAGTGTCATTGTATCTGAAATGACAAAGTCTAAAGTCTATTCCATCATGGTGGATGAGGCAAGGGATAAAAAGGCAGAGCAGTTAGCTGTTTGTGTCAGGTACGTGTCAGAGGGGGCAGTGAAGGAGCGTTTCCTTGCACTTGCAGAGATAAAATCATTTGATGCCCAGTCCATTGCAAATGAGATTCAGCAGCAGATCCAAAACTATGGTCTTGCAGAGCTTAAGTGTGTAGCACAAACATGATGGTGCAGCCGTTATGAGTGGCTCCACTGGAGGTGTACAAGCACATTTTAGAAGGCTCCATCCTGAGGCTATCTATGTGCATTGTTATGCTCATCAACTCAACCTGGTTTTGTGCAATACTTGCAAGGCTGTCCCAGAGGCTGTGGAGCTTTTCAGCTTGTTGGAGTGTGTGTATTCTTTCTTCAGCACCTCCCTAGTCAATCATCATAAGTTCATGGAGACTCAGGCAAAGCTTGGATTGACAAAAACTGAGCTTGTGCAACTTTCAAACACTCGCTGGGCATGTCAGTTGCGATCAATCAGTGCAGTTCTTGAGACATTGCCTGCCATTTTGGAGTGCCTATCTGCAATTGGATCCCCCATAGCTGTTGGTCTCAGAGCAAAGCTCTACAAGTTCTCAGCAGTCTATGCACTACTGATGTTTCAGTCGATTCTGTCTGTAACCGAAGGACTCCACAAATTCCTGCAGAAAGAGACTTTAGACCTGGCAGAAGCTTTTATCTGCAAACAAGCTGTGTGTGACACACTTAAGGGCAAACACTCAGATGCATTTGCTACAGAGCTGTATGAGAAAACCAAGGCCCTGTGTAACACCCACAGTATCCCTGAACCAGGTGCCAAGACAAGGCACAAACAGAGGAAAATGGAGGATTTTGTCCTGGAGGCAACTGTGGGTTCACGCACTGAATTGAACAACTCAGACACATTGAAAAGAGAGTTACTTTTCCCTTGTGTGGATCGGATGGTTGGCGAGCTTGATCAAAGATTTTGCAGTGTAGATGCAGGGCTGCTAAAAGGCGTCCAGGCATGCAGTCCTAAATCTGAGAACTTCTTGAGTGAACCACACTTGAATGAACTTGCAAAGCACTACAGACTTGACCTGAAAAAAGAGGAGGTTCTGGTGGCCAGAAACTTTCTTACCCGGAAAACAGAGGCTGGATGTCCACCCAAAAATATGTTGTCTGTGTACAACCTCCTTGATTCAGACATGTTTCCCTCTCTGAAGGCAACCATCCAAGTTTCCCTAACAGTGCCTGTCAGCAGCTGCTCGTGCGAACGGTCCTTTAGTGCACTGCGTCGGCTGCACTCCTGGCTGCGTCAAACAATGGGTCAGAAAAGACTTCACAGTCTTGCAGTCATGTCTATTGAAAAAGACACGCTTCAGCATCTGAGTCACAACAGAGTGATTGACCGATTTGCCACTCTTAAAAACAGACGTCATTCTTTGATGCTTCCACCCACCAAGTAACTGGTGATTGCAGCCAGAAAAATGTACTTTTTTATTTTCAGTTTTTTTCTTGTTATTGATGCAGCAAACACATTTCCTCTGTTTTTTTGTTGTACTGTATTATAAAGCAGACTGAAATAAAACAATAGATCTATTGGTGGCCTAGGATGTTTAATCTGTACAAAAAAGTAGGAAAACAATTTCTCAGTCTTTGTTTTCTGTTTGTGAAATTTTGTGCTCATTCACTACGTTCGTTCATGTCGTGTGCATCTCTTGGGGGCTAAGCCCCCCCTGTCCTTAAAACCTAGTGACACCCCTGCCTGCAGCTCAAACCCCAAGCGTATGCAGTCTGGTTGTCTTTGAAGACTAAGAAATCCAGCTAATATTTACACTTTACACACCAGAATCACTCACACATCAGTACTCTTGCTCAAAAACTGCTGGAATTGTATTCAAACAGCTGCTTATTTAATTAAAGGGTCAATTTTAACCAATTTTAATACTTAAGGAGAAATGAAGCTCTTGTACAAATAGGTGTCCTTTGTTGACCTGCTTTTACCGGGCCAAACTCGCACCAAAAGCGGACCTCAGCTGAGATTAAACTTGGTCTGTCATCACATTCGCTGTGCTGCCAGGCCAACATGAGTCAGCCAGTCAAAGTTATGCCCTACTTTATGAGTCCAAAACAAGAGCGTGGTGGTGGGGCAGCTGGGGTCTATATATGCTTGTGTTGGGTTGATGTTTCCAACAGAGGTTTCCACAACAAAATGATTTTCTCAGCTTTGACTTTAAACTACAAACTGCAAGAAAGTTCCCAGTGAGTAGCTGAAACTCTTAGAAGAGTGCAGAGTAGGAGTGTAGTGACAGGAAAAGCTAAATAAAGAAAACTCTATGTGATATACAGACATGATATCAGCGGCCGTGTGACTCGTCGTTGATCCTGATTTGTTTCCTTCTTACTTCTGCCTTGTTTCACTTGTCTCTGTCAGAAACGACTGATTGTCTGGGATTATCTTCACTTTGATTTGGGTGTATCCCAGATTCCTTTATAACCTGTTTACACTTGCACAAATGGAAGCAGTGTCCGCTTCCATGTAAATAAAACAACACAGTCAACACAAACAGTTCTGTAAAACCGCAAACAATACGACAACAACACGAAAACAACATTAGCAGCTCATAAGTGGTTAACATGCTCATCTTTAGTTGCTTGCTAGTTTTTGCATTAGCAGCGCTGTTTTTGCTTAGAGTTTGGTTTCCTCCAACTCTGGAGGTTAAAAAAAAGCTCTGTTCAGCTGCTAAATGCTCCACTGTGTTCACATCAAAGAACCATTTTATTAACCATTATTTTATTAAAACTAGTTTTAATAAAATAAATCTTTAAAGATGACCTGTTATGCTTCAGTATTTTTTTCTGGACTGCACCAGAGTCACTTTGCACAAGCCTTGAGCCAGCCCCTCAGTTCATCATTTGATTAAAAGCTTCCTGCTTTAAACCAATTTTCTTCTCATTGGCTGCACCTCACAAACAGAAGGTTTAAATAGCATGTGGGTGGGGCTACTCTGCTCCCAGCTAGGGTACAAGCCTGAGATGACCATATTAGGATATCCGCTCTCTTTTATATCATAAAGAGCGAGACTGAAGGCTGAGGTTTTGGCTCACAGGGATTACTTGTACACACACCAACCTCGTCATTTGAAACTTTATCAGTGATTAATACTGAGCATCCATCAGTTTAACAGTATATATATATATATATGTATATATATATATATATATTAGGGGTGCAACGATACACAAAATTCACGGTTCGGTTCGGTTCGATACTTTGGTGTCACGGTTCGATATTTTTTCGTTCATGCCGTTTTAATTTGTCATTTATTAAAATTATAAATATATATTTTAACTCAAAAGTACAGTTTTTAAATTTAACCCTAACCCTTGTGCGCGTTTTTTATTTTGACAGCGAATACGCACCTGCGGACCACTTATGTGCAGCCCTGGTTATTTAGCTCGTCATATTGCAGCCACAGAAATTCTTTTGTCCATGAAACCATAAAGCTGCACTTTCTTTTTGCCTTATAGTCTGATTTGTCATAACTTCTCCGTTTTGTGGTAAGCTTTTCTTTGGCTGTCACTTCTTCACCCTGACCTGTCTTATTTGGCTCAGCAGAACTGAAATGCTTTTACACGCGCACTCACATAAGCTCAGCGATTCTCTGCGCGATCAACCTCTCACATGTTTAAGCTTGCTGCGGGAGATTTCACTTGTCATGTTTGCATAGTAAGCTAACGATTAATAAGACGATGTCAGAGGAATTGGTGCACAAATTATCATCACTCACAGATCAGTGCTGTCGCTCTCTATACACAGTTCGCACGATTGCAAAGTGAAAGCAAAAAAACAAGCGCAAATTCAAACGCGACTTCAATATGTCACATATTGACAGTGGCTCACCGATGCCAATGACATAATTACCCAGCTACATTTCTGAAAGAATGCAAAAGCATTGACATATATTTTTCCTACAATAGCCCGACGGGCAGGGAAGAGATAGATTTTGGTAGCTCGACTGAAAAAATCGCTAGCTCCGGGACGTCGGGCTAGCGATATTGCAAGCCCTGTATCTGATTGAGGAATCACTCATCTTTGGAAAAGAGAGTTTATTACAGAGAAATGGCTCTTTCCAAAATAAAAGCTATACTATCCGCTTCTTCTGGGCTATATTCTCAGCAGCATAAGGAGAATCATGTGCTAACAGCTGTCTAAATGACTCGGCTAAAGTTAGTAGCATGCTTGTTGTTTTTGTCTTTGCACTAGGATGATGTCGGCGTAAATGTGCAGTCATATTCGTTGTGTTCCCACTAGTGCATTCAGGTTAATCTCGTTGAAATGACCTTAACGCCACAACACGGCAAATCTCCGTTAACGAGCTACCGCCGATCACTCCGTGCATGGGGCTAGACGGCCAACACGTTAACAAGCTAACTGCGCTAACACACTAGTTCACACCAATGTAATTGAGCATTGCATGGCACATCCAACATACTGTTTTACTTTAGTCCATGACTCGCTTACCTTCAGGGTCATACGTCACATGAAAACCAAAATAATTCCAAACGCCAGATCTGAATGAGAGTGGGGGAGGTCCATGTTAAAAGGAGAGCTTAACTTCTGTCTCGCTAGCTTGCCCTGCGCCCTTCCTCCTGACTATGCTGTCTGTGTTGAGCGCTCAGTGGATCTGCGCTGGACAGTGCAGCCTAGGCGGAGTAGTCGAACGCAGATTCACTGAGCGCTCAACACAGACAGCATCGTCAGAAGGAAAATTGATAAAATAAATTACAAATGTTGTATTGTTCGATACATATGCGTACCGAACCGAAAGCACTGTATCGAACGGTTCAATATCGATACGAATATCGTTGCACCCCTAATATATATATATATATATATATATATATATATATATATATATATATATATATATATATATATATATATATATATATATGTATATATATATATATATATATATATATATATATATATGTATGTATGTGTGTGTGTGTGTATATATACATATATATATGACAGGAAATATGGAAACCTGTACTGTACTTTTTTTGCCTCTTGTCTTATTCCTGTCAAGACTTTTTAAACATGGACACTGTCGTAACACTACGACCGCCCCATGCTGCTCCTGCAGTCATTATTATTGCCTAATCTATATTTTTTACTGTCATTATTATTAAATTTTTGCCTTTTCATTAGCCCAAAAGCAGCCGTCACACTGCTGTTTGACCTTTCATGTCTTGAGTTTCTACATCATCACATGAAAAGTAAAAGAAGCATAGTTCAGCCACTTCAGTACACCATTGCCAAGTCTCAGTTTGACTAAGACAGAGTCTCTTTATTCATTTTCCTTCTGATTCTCTCCCCTGCTGTGTGGCTTAAAACGCTAAAGAAAAACATCTTGTGGTTGTTTACATCGTGAGCATTGCTCATCTTTGCGATGTCGTGGAAGTGATGTAATGATGAGGTCATTGCTGAGGAAGTGAAACTCCCTGACTAGAGCCTCAGGCATATCCTCTGACCGTCTCAAAGAAGAAAAAAAAAAGCTTCTCTCAGCATTAAAGGATTCAAATGTTCCTCTCCCACTTTATCCTTTTTCACTGTCTAACCTTTGACCTTCTTTTTACTTTGAACCTTGTGATGGTGAATAAAAATGCAGGGGAAAACTGAGTAATGGATGATTCATGTATGATTTATTCTTGGCTCTGTTTGAGGCTTTGTGACTGGGTAACGGACTTGTTGTGGTTAAAAGCATCTGGAGTTCGCACTGGTTTGCAGAGGACTGACATCCTGTTGCCTGCTCTCTTTAGCTCTCACACCAAAACATGTAATGGCTCTGTGGTTCTTAGTTTATACTTTTATTAGACAATTTTGCTTTGTTTTTTTCATGCACTGACTGGCAGGTAGGGTCCCAGACACTTACACTTGCTGTTAAAGTCTCTTGCGTCTCAATCAATTGCATTTTTTGTTTCTTTTGACCTACCCAGCAAACATTTCTGTGCTGTCTGGCGTCAGAGATCTAAGTTGACTGTCTGCTGGAAGCACTCAATCAATGCTTTCTGAATTTTTACCAAGAGAAGACTTGTGTTAAAAACAGTTTGCGCTTTTATTGAATAGAGGAAAATGAAACAAAACATTTGCGATTTAGAGATGGGCGAGAATGCCAAGACAAAAAAAAAGCATAAACTAAGAGGCACTTGAACTCTAGTGTTGAAGCATCGTTTATATTGACATAAATAAAAAGATCCAGTAATGGTCGCAGAGCGGTGGTTGTGTTTCAGTCTGCTTTTGTTTCTATTGTGTTATTTCTTTCATGTGTTCAGTGTAGAAAAACAGATAAAGTAAAAACTGACACAATCATTTAAATTCTTTCTTGAAAAAATGTGAACAACTTGTCTTGGTTTGTAAGAGGTCCTCTGTCTGTCTGTCTGTCTGCATGTTCTGTTTTACCATCATACTGAGACAAGTTTTGCTAAGCTAACTTTCTAGATATTCGATGTCAGGGGTCAGGGAAAAAATCGCTACGTGATAGGATTGTGTGGTGATATCGTGTCGATACAGAGACACCAAATGCTGATATTTTGTTCAATAAATTAAAATACTCTAGTAGTACTACGATCCTTAGGGGTTATCTCATGCACCACCATCCAGAGATAATGTTAGCTGAACACTGGACACACAGAAATGTGAACAGATGTGCGATTTTTGGCATTTTGGCACAGATAACTGCTGTATTATCAGAAACAGATTGCATGTAATTGCTAACTGGACCCCATTCAGCTGCTGACTGACTCCGTCCCCGTCAACATTTGGCAGGTTTTAGTAACAAATTCATTTTGCAGTAAAGAAATAACTGAGATACATTTCTTCTATCTGTAAAAAAACGATATTGACAATTTGGCAGTTTAACTTTGGGGACATAATTTGGCGATCTTATAAATGACATGAAAAGGCGATAAATCAGAATATACATTACGGCAATACTCTTGCAAAAATCTTAAAAATTGCAATAATATCATGATGTGGGGTATCTGGTGATATTGAATATATTCTGCATAACTAGTATGAAAACAGGTTTAACTTTTTGTAAATATGTTTGTGAAAAAGCAAAATAATGGATTTCAGTTTGGGTGAATTACTGTTTTAATAGGTTAAAGAAGGTTAAACCATTCAAAGAATAGCGTCACCTTTACCAAACCCCAAAACACAAGAGCTCCTTGTGTTTGTAATTGCAGTCTGTAATTGAAGCCTTGCTTTAAGTTAGAGGTTTCTCCTCTTTGATCAGGGGAGGGGGGGAAGTGGCGTTTATCCACGTGTGACAGTGATTCATAGCGCTGCATTTTGTTGTCGCTTGTTGCTGCAACTTTGAACTGATTACAAGCACAGCTGTCGGTCCTCTGACCTCTCACGGCGTCGACGGGATAACCTGACGGGTTCAAAGGTTCGTGCAGTATTTGTTTGTGAGGCCTCAAGTTTTCCTGTGCTGTCAGAGCCAGTGGTACTGCTTTTTTTGTGCCACGAATATTTGATTTTAGGTCCAGTGACCTTTCACCTCACTTGGTCGTGTTGTCGGTTGTCATGAGATGAATCTAGGGAAGTGAATTTTTTAGTTTAGTGCAGTCGTTGAGAAGAAGCTCTCCTAACGCTCAGAGTGGTGATATGTTTGGAATGTGTTTCCTCTGCTTTCCCTGGGGGCACAGACCCTTGTTTTTCAAGAGTATTTCCGTTTTTTCCTTCCACAAAGGAAGAAGAGGTGGAGGCATCCGTCAAGGACTCGTGTTCTCTGTTTTTGGGTGAAATATTGAAAATTCCTAGAGTCAGTCAGTCTTGTCATGGAGGTAAATGCAGTGCGATATTATCATTGTTTCTTTGAATACACAGGGAATATTTAATCGAATCCCTCGTGGGCTTTGCAGATAATTTTATCCAGGTCCCTGCGAGCCCTCGGCACACGCAGGCCATGGAGACACATGCAGAAGACGCGCATCTGCTGTTTGGATACATGCAACGCAAATGTGAATGCCAGAGATTCCTGAGATCGGACTGACCCAGATCTGACATGTCCCACTCATCACTAAGACACAAACACACACGCATATGTGTGTGTTCACATACTGGCTCTTTAGTTCACGTAACTAACAACAGAGTTGACCTGCTTCACACAACGCAGGGCTTTAACTTTTAAAAGAAATTTCAAATGCTTTATGTACAGTAAATGATTCTGCTATTATATAATAAAGGTTTTGCCAGAATATACACATGCATCAATGAATAATGAAAATAGAACCTTAATTCCATCCATCCATTCGCTTCCGCTTATCCTTTTCAGGGTCGCGGGGGGCGCTGGAGCCTATCCCAGCTGTCATAGGGTGAGAGGCAGGGTACACCCTGGACAGGTCGCCAGTCTGTCGCAGGGCTAACACACAAGGACAGACAACCATTCACACTCACATTCACATTCACTCGCACATTCACACCTAGTGGCAATTTGGATTATCCAATTAACCTATCCCCACAAGTCTTGCATGTCTTTGGACGGTGGGAGGAAGCCGGAGTACCCGGAGAGAACCCACGCAAACACGGGGAGAACATGCAAACTCCACACAGAAAGACCCCGGCCTGATGGTGGAATTGAACTCAGGACCTTCTTGCTGTGCGGCAACAGTGCTAACCACCGTGCCACCGTGCTGCCCTTAGAACCTTAATTATTACAGAAAACTCTATCTTTATACCACATCATGTGCTCTAGAATGAATTTTGGCTGTGCAAACTATTTTAATGTCTACCACATGTGTGGCTTTAGGTCATTAACTAACCTTATCGTTGGTCTTTGGCTGACTTGAGACATCTGTATTTGCGCTGCAGTCGTGTTAAGCACAAAATTGGAAGCATTTGCTGTGTGAATGGTATTTACAAGTGAGAAACTGGTTATTACCAGGACTTTATTACCAACGCTTCAGAATGTGCAGCTGAACAGCAGCACCTAAAGCAAACAGGTTCACCCAACATCAATGCATCTGTCTGCAGTGCTTTGTTTTTGCTTGCCCAGTTTGCCAGCAGCCTCAGGTAAATAAGTAGGTGCTGCTCAGATTTTCAGCCAAATGCATTGTTTTGTTTCCCTGCTGGAGGCAGGCAGTCCTGCAGTGTGAGCTAATGGCTTTCACCCGAAGACTTTTTTTTCCACCTTTTGGACATTTTTCCAGCTAGGGCTCTCCAGTGTGGGGATATTGAACACAGAACATGTTACACATCTTAAGCCCCTTTGGTTAATCTCAATTACCCAGTAAGTCTTAAAATGCACACAGAGACCATCTTTCTTGATTTGGCCATTTTATTGTTTGTCTTTGTTATGAAAAAAAAAAGGTAAAATCTCCAAAGTTTATTAAAGCAAGTGTCCATGCTATGTTGGTGATGGCAGACTGAATGCTAACAGACATTAAAAATCTCTTTATTTACCTGTTTAATGCCGCTTTTAATTTCTTGTACTGTAATTCGTTTTTGTGTACAGGCCACCTGGGACCCAATTTAAAGGACATTTCTAAAATAAAATAAACATGGTTACCAAAATTCCCAGTACTCTGTAGCCAGTTGGCACTGGGGGTCATTGGTGTATTTCATTGGGGTTTCCTTATTCTCCCCCCTGTACACACTTCTCTGCTGGTATAAGCAGGTGTCTATGGGGGACATTGCCAGAGATGCTGGCCGCCGCAGTATTACTGGTAAATTTCAGCTGAAATTAAATTCGGCTCCCTGTTTGTCAGGTTACCAGCACTCATTTCCGTCTTCCTTGTTTTATTCTGTTTATTCCGTTTGGGTTTTACCAGCCAGCATGTCCCACACACAAACAGTTTCCTGTTGTGTCTCTGCAGTAAATCTGACATGCCAGTCTGTGGTCACTGTGAGAGAAGCCAGCCCCTTTTATGGGCGACACTCTCAATATGGTGCTTATTGCTATTTATAAACCCAGAGTCTGTCACAGTGGCACAGAAACCTGAGACGGCGGCGGAGGAACGACGAGCCGAGGGGGTAGCGGCGGGTGAACATCATGTTGAATTTGTGTTTCTGTGTTAAATGGAGCTGGTCACATGATCGATGATCACGTGGTTTCTACCAGCCAGCATGGGCTGCACGGCAGCTGTTTCTTCAGGTGAGAGAGGCGGAAAGAGCATGGCTCGTGTGCCAGGAGAGCAAGATATCAATCCACAGCAATTTGATGCTATCCATGGACACCACCCAGCTCTCTGCTCTCTAAAAAATTAATTCTAAAGTGACATGAAAAGTGGGTAAATCTAACCTCAGTATGATGAACTGAAACCAACGATCCCTGCTGAGTGACAAGGATGTAAAGGTTTATATAACCACATGAAAACCCCAATGAACCTATCTGTGTAAAGCCCGGAAGTTTTATTTCTGAATTTCACCTGCAATCACTATTAAATGTAGCAAATGTTTAAAAACCTTAAAAATCCTACAAATTAGAAACATAAGTGTCCATATGCATGGATTTCATCTTTCTCTTATTTACATTTGAAGGATAATCATCCTGCACCAGGCGTGTTTCCTGGAATTTTTCAGTGAGGTGGCACATGGCGGGTCCAAACAAGTTGAAATTTCAATGTGGTATAAGAAGAAGAAGTCATTTTCATGTGCACAGACCCCCATAAACTAGCATTAGGACACATAGCTGTCCCACTGAAACATATAATTTAACTACAAGAGTTAGGGGAGCACCTCGGGCCGTAGTTTTAGCCACACTCCTGTCCAATACCCCATGGAAATAACCTTCACTAAAATCAGTGACCTAGAAGCTTCTACGGCAGTTTTTAGCCTTCTTTTCTCTTTTTCCATGTATGCCAAATGATCTTTTAGTGGTTACTGTTTGCGGTGTATCCATAGATGTTCAGGCAGCTATTGCAGTAAAATGTAATAATGAAGAAAACAATAAAATGTTATGATTTTTAGGCAACTTCTGAAACATTTAGAAGCATTTTCATTCTCAAACCTTTAAGCACACGTATGGTTGATGATGAGGATGAGGGATGAAGAGATCATTAGAAAGCATAAAGAAATATGATTTCCACCAATCTGCTACCATTGCTGACTACCTGACATTTACTGTATCTTTCCTTCACCCCGGTGTGGGCAGACAGCTCCATTTTATTTACCGTTTATCCAATTAAGGGTCATGGGAGGAGCTGGAGCCTGTCCCAGCTGTCACACGGTGGACACATTAGCTTGCATTTGATAAATGGTGATTCTGCAGAGCACAAAGCCTTTTCAGACACTTTGTTGAAGCTCAAATCATTTAATAGTGACAAGTGAGTCATCTCTACTCTCTTTTGTCCACTGATTAAAGTCTTGTACAGATTTAGCTGGTGGCAGCTACACAAACCTTAACACTAATAAACATTGTCTAGTTTTGCAGGATTTATTACAAAAGAGGTATAAAAAAGTTCTAGAGTTAATTCTTCCCTGAGATTTCAGATGGTAGTCCCATCAGAAAGCAAAATCCAGCTCCTCTCCTTTCACTGCTGTCAGAGATGTATAGAAACAGCCACACCCATGCTGCACTTAAAGTAATGAGTACTCTCAGTCAGATCTGCAGCAGAAGCCAGTCCTCTGCCATAGCTGCTCTTTGTTTTGCCATTTTTGCTGTGTAGCTTCTCGCCGTGGCACTCTGTGATAATCTACAGATGAAGTAAAATTTATTTAAGACTAGATTTTCCTCCAGAAAAAACTGGAAAATACTTTATCTGAGTTTTCCTGGAACTGTGTGTAAGAGCCCTAAAAGAAAGAGAAACAGGCATTTGATCATGAGATTAGAAAAATTGACATGTAAGTGAAGCACTCAGCTGTTTTTAGTGCTGTCCTGCATGGCTGGATTTAGTTTAGATCCTTTATAGACTTTTTAGGTAACCAGGCAATGAAAAGGATTCATGGTTGGGGTAATCCCTTGGTAACCCTGCACCAGTAGCAGTACACAATACTTTAAATAAAGATATCAGACTAATCTACTATGTGTTCTGTGCTATTTGAGTAATGTGTCCGAATAACACACATTTAGTCAGCCCAAGTTTGCAAGTGGCCCCTGCAGACGCCTCCATGTTTCATGCGTCATATAATAATAATGGATTGGATTTATATAGCGCTTTTCAAGGCACCCAAAGCGCTTTACAATACCACTATTCATTCACTCTCACATTCACACACTGGTGGAGGCAAGCTACGGTTGTAGCCACAGCTGACCTGGGGCAGACTGACAGAAGCGAGGCTGCCATATCGCGCCATCGGCCCCTCTGGCCAACACCAGTAGGCGGTAGGGTAAAGTGTCTTGCTCAAGGACACAACGACCAGGACAGAGAGCCCGGGGATCGAACCGGCGACCTTCCGGTTACAGATACGCTTCCCAACCCCCTGAGCCACGGTTGCCCTATTTTTGTATCTCTGTGCTGTTTTTCACACATCCTTTCACATTGGCGCTCTCTTTTGCCTTTTTCTTTGAGTCAGCGCTTCTTCTTCAGTCAGGAGGTGTTCGTTGATTTTTATGGATTTATTGATGAAAAGCGATTTTGAATTAGCAGTTTTTCACGACCTACCTGCACGTCCAACTCACTCCTGCAGTTATAGGTCCACAGAGCATTGCTCCTTGTTAGTTTGCTTCATAGTAGAGATGGTGACTTCCTTTTTTTTTTTTCTTTTTTTTTTTCTTCCAAAAAAAAAAAAAAAAAAGAGATGGTGACTTCCTGTTGGCACACATGAATGAGCCTAAATAAAATAATCATTCAGCTTCCCTAGACTTTACAAGTTACTGGGACAGATGGAATAAATTCTGATCATAAAGAAAAGCTTATAACAGAAAGTAAACCATTCTCCTTTTTACAATCCTCTCCAATAACCACGTTAGGTCACACTGATACAGCAGTAGCTTACAAAGGTAACATCTAACTGTATTAAATAAGACTTAAGACTAGCAGTTGAAAAAACAGATTTACCAGGAATGTGTTTACTTGGAGTCATAGAGTGAGGAAGCAGTAGGGTTGTTTTACCTGAGACCTTTAAGTGTCTTAGGCCTCAGTCACACCGACCGGTTGTCAGTACTGAGTGTTTGAGTGGTTGCCGGAGGTAAAAGTCTTCTTGTGATTACTTTGGTCACTAAGAGATGTCTGTAGTTTACGTAGAAAATGCTGACTTCTGCAAAAACTTGCCATTTGCTTCCCTGAGTTCTGGCAAAACTTGAAAATCTGTGATGCAAAGCAGAAGAAGAGAACATTCACCTCAAGAGTAAAAGTTGTGTCTTACTGGGCTTGACGTAGAGCTGGGCGATATGAGATTTTTTTCATATCACGATATGTTTTTTTCATTTCAGGCGATAGCGATATCTATCACGATATAAGCCAAATAACTATATTTGTAAGATTTAAATGTGCCGTTGCTCACAAGTAAAATGTGAAATAATCAGCAGCTTGTTTTTATTTAAATATTTATTTCCCATAATAAGTTCAACAGGGTAGATGTACTTAAGGAACATGAGACTTTTTCAGATAAATAAAGGCAAATATTGCAAACTACACAAAAGGCAGCCGCTAAAGCGTTTAAGTTTCAAAATAGAACAAACGAAACAGACTAAATTGTCAATTCCACTTAGAAACAAAATATTAATTCTAAAAATAAATCTTAGTTTGTTTTACAGAAGATCAGACAAAACTGACTAACTTTTGTCAATATCAAATAAACTGAGAACTAAAAGGAAATTCTCAATCTCTCCTTGTTGTATAGCTTAGCTTTTCAAACAGTTTTAACAGTTACTTTAGTCTGACAAAAGCCGAATGACGAATCAGCGCTTCCAGTCAGAGACTGAGGCTACGTCCACACGTACACGGGTATCTTTGAAAACGGAGATTTTCCGTTTCCGTTTTAAAAAAATAATCCCGTCCACACATAAAGGGAGAAATGAAGGAAAACGCTGCTATGAACATGCCAAAGCAGCAGGTGGCGCTAGATTCCTAACCGTGCAGAAATGTTGGCCAATCAGAAGTCTAGAAGCCTCGGTGGGAAAAAGTAAACAAAGCTGCGGCATAGAAGCAGAACCGAGTCGTATGTGTGGACGGACAGTAACTGTGTGTATATGTAAGCATTTAAACACTGCAGAGAGTAGAATTAACAGTAACAGTATTGTAGAAATTCATTTCACCGAAACAATAATGTGGCGCACAGTGTGATGCATGCTCCAGTTTATTGTATTTCCAGACTTGCTTTCGGCACAATTTACAGTGCAGGCTACTCTATTTTTTGTCAGACTTGAAATAACCGAAATACCTTCACACTACGGAACTTCTTTGGCTCTTCCATTCGACAATCTCTCCGGCGTTGGAACCATCATCTGTTTTCTCTTCGGTCACGCTCGGTTGATTTTTCTAGTCGGCACACTCATTTCCTCCATTATGCGCTGGCTCCATTACCCGCTGGCTGCTTCCCAAACAAACACACGTGCGGCTTGGCACTTGTGCTGTACACAAGCCACGCGACATGACGCTGCGGCTGTGATTGGTTCGGCTCTGCGCTACTTAATTTGGATTGGCTGACCTTTTTTTTTTTTTTTTTTTTAAGAGGACAAGAGCGGCGAGGTCTATCACGATAGCTTAATTTCTCTATCGAGTAAAAGTTATATCGCGATACATATCGTTATCGTTCTATCGCCCAGCTCTATCTTGACGTATATTCCAGTTGTAATATTTGCAGAAGCATCTACTGAAATGAGTCCCCAGCTGTCTGCAGAAACTGTGAATGACCCTAGACTTACAGTGCCGTTAATGCATACAGTTATATATGCAGTATCTTTTGAAGCTCCTAGCACCTGCAGTTTAGTGTTTTTCCCATCAATATTTTAAATTCCAGGAATCCTGGCTTCTTTTTTAGCTATATAAGGCTGTTAAACTCTTTCAGTTCAAGTCAGCCACACTTATAATCTCCTCGTGGAAGGAGGAGCACTGCAATCCTCTTTTTGCCAAATCCTAATCCTTTTTTTCAACATCGAGTAGTAGCATTGCTGCCCTGTTTCAACATGATCCTGCATCCTTTTTCTTACAGTTGCTTCCTTATCTAAACACACAGGGGGCTTAATTCACATCCCATTATTCCCCCATTAGTATTCTGTGCTGTACTGTGCATTAAGGCCTTTGTTGAATACTGTGGGGATAGCTGGAGACGAGCCCAGTGTTAATCTGTGATTTATGTGGTTCGGTGAGCGTTTGGACCGGCCTGATGAGAGCGTCATGCTCCATCTGCCCATTGTTGGCTGACTTGAGTGGAGAGCTGCCCTCAAGCCTCCAGCCTCTCATCTTCCTGCTTCACTCTGTCTCAGCTCCTGTCTCATTATTCCTCTTCTCCTCAAGTCCACCTCCATTGTGACAAAAACAGCCCACTGCACTGTTTCCCATTGTCCTCCAGCTCTCCTTTCTCTATAAATCTTTCTTCTCAATCTCCACATGTCCTTGTAGAAGAGCACAAAATGTACCTTCTTCCTGCACCGCCATGCGTCACTGCCGCTCTGTGCACAGTGTCACCGATTCCTCCAGCGTGACACACAGGGAAGGAGGGACAAGCAGCTACTGAGCAGATCACAGCGACAGCATCAGCAAGCCGCCCAGTGTGGACAGTCAGAGCAGGGATTTCAACAGGATGATGGGTCAGTTATGATCTTCATGACCCGACTGAGAATATTAGTCATTTTTAGAAACAACATAAAACACTGTTTGGTTGGGTTGTAACTAGAAATATTTCTGTTTGTTTTGTTTAAATTATTGATTTTACGGAGGTGTCTATCCAGAGAGGGAGGAACGGGGAGTACAGCAGAGCCTGTAAAGCCAGTGAAAACAGCTGTATAATCACTGAGGCGTCTGACTTTGCAGACATTTAACAGGCTACACTACAAAGTGTGACGTGGAGTTTGAGAGATGTTGGTGTTGAACGGTCTGTGAGGATCTTGTGCTGCTTCTACATGGGATTGATGAGAAAACAACTAAACAAAATACCTCTCTCAGTCCATCACAGAGTCATCCGAAGGATACTTTAAATCCTTTTCATGTTATCTGCATTCCCAACGAGGTGACACTTTACATTGTCAGGTATGGATCTTGCAATTAAGATTGAAACCCAAAGATTTAGTGCTCTGCTATAAGAAGTCACTTGGTGACAGTGGGGAAGAAAAACTCCGTTCTTACAGGAAGAGATCGGCAGAACCAGGCGCAGGGAGGGGAAACCATGAGCTCGGACTGGTGAAGAGACAAAAGAAAAGCCTAGAGAGATGACGAACATCAAACAGGACAAAACTACAGAGGGAGAGGACAGAGCAGTTAATGGCTCACAAATGCATCAGAGCTCAATCTGGGACAAAGATAAAAAGATTTTTTATATTTCAAAATTCTTCAAAACATGTTTTTTTTTTTTTCATTTTTCTTAATTTGACATAACAAATTTAAAAAAAGAAAGAAAAACTACTAATTCTGATACTAGCAGCAGAAATAGCAAATGGGCTGGTTATTATACCGCTTTTCTGCTCTGCTCGATATACAACATATACAACATGCCTTATTTACACATTCACACACATTCATACAAACAGTTTTTCTATGTCTAAGTGCTTTCAGTCTTACAGTCACACTCTGATGAAGAGCAACTCAGGTTTCAGTGTGTTGTAGAATGATGCAGCCAGGGGTCAAACCTTCCTATTAGTAGAGAGACAAGGATGTTATGGTCTGCGGTGGTTGGCTGGAATTTCCATAAGGCTCCTGAACCTACCTGGGATCCGCCCCTGGGCAGGGCCACCTCCTCCAGCTCCTACACACCTGGAGCCAATGGCAGTCAATCAAGCCAGGGGGATTTAAGCCACATGTTGCTGCGCATTCACCGCCAGTTCGTCATCAACCTATTTGCTGGATTCATCTTGGCTCACGCGCTACCTCCGGACTCAGGATACAAAAGCAATCGTTTTAAAAACCACTCTGTGCCTCAACTGCCTGCCCTCCTGCAATCACACTCCATCTGAAGAACCCGGATCTCAGGTCAGCCTTGCCACGCCACTCAGCTGCCTGGATTCTCGTCACTCCCCTCTCAACACTCTGTGTCCCCTACTGCAATGTGACCGTTGCCTGCTCAGCTCCACTCTGCATCTCAGGCCCCGTTCCCTCGCCCTAGCCACGTTTCCCAGGCCACGCCACGTCAGACTCTACGTCTTATTGTTTTTTGTCGTTGCTATGTTTCTAGCGCTTAAGCCTAGAAACGTAGCCTAATAAAATATTGTTAAACTATCTGCTCTCTCTCCTCTGGGTTTCTGCGCTCAGTTCAGTTCAGTACAGACCACTCGGTCCCGTGACAAAGGATGTGTTTCCACCTGGTTTCCTAGGTTTCCAGTCTAAATGCAAGTAACATTTAATTTCAGTGAAACAAAACCCAGAGCAGCTGTGGTTCGGGGGTAGAGCGGATCATCTGAAGGTCGGTGGTCTGCATGGTGAAGTATCCTTGCAAGAGATACTGCTACGTAAATCCAAGGACTTTTACTGCTTACTGTTGTGAAAAGCAGGGAAATAAAATGCACCTAAATTATCGCACAAACTCTTTGAACAGTAACATGTTTCTGTGTAAGCCCTGAAAGTGTATAGTTAGAAGTATTAGAGTCTCAGATGAAGTCGAGAAACTTGCCGAGCCCCAAACCGGAGTGAGATCATCGTTTTCTGTGGCTCCGTGGGGATGTTCAGCCTGATTTAGTATTAATTACTCCCGTGATTATAACTGTGCAAACATTTTCTTTATTTTAGGGAAGCAAGTTGAAGCAGACTTACACAACCATCTCTAATGTTTTCCTCTCTGTCTTAGCCTCCAAGCCTCATTATTAATGTGTGTGGTGGTGTCTTTAAAAGCTTTAATCTCCACGCTGTGGCTCACCTGCTGCTCCTGTGTTTATTAGTGTTGACAGGAGACTTTTTACCTCTTTTGCACTGAAGCCATCGGGGACTAAATGCAGGATTTTTTCTAATGAAGCTGAAGTGTTGCGTTAATGAAGCTGTCGAGGGCTTCACGGGTTCTCAGGAGCTAGATGGAAAGCTTTTACTGGAAGTCTCACCTCGGAGATTGCACAGTAATGATGACTGACATGACAGCAGGATATCACGTATTTGACAAAAAGCAGCAGTGACAGCATGAGGAGAATCATGTGCAGAGGTTTTTGGGATAATTACACGCTAATAAGCATCACAACTTTATGTTGTTTTTCTCCTTTGTGTGTTGCAGCTCTGCCCCTGCAGACAGACTCCCAGTCCATCCAGAATGGGGACAAATCTTTGGGGAAAGACCTCCTGACTCCAGAGGACTCAGCCGTCTCAGACCTTTCTCCCAAAACAGACTCCAGCTCCAAAACAGAGACCCCCGTTAAGACAGATGCCTCCTCCAAGACAGACGCTCGGCCATCCACGCCTGGCTCAAGCAGCAGCAGCCCTCAGCCCAAGAAAGGTAGACTGAGCTGTCTGGAGCCTTGTTTGTGGCAGCGAGGACAGAGAGTCAGTCTCAGTTTAGCAACTGAGGGGACTTTTATGTCTCTACACTGAAGATGTAAATGGAAAGGTCAAAGAGAGACGGGAATGATGTACAGCAAGGTGGCGGTTTTGTGGACTGTGTACAGAAAAATTTATTTTATACAAGACGACCTTCTAGTGTTACAGGCCCTGGTTTTAGTGGTTTTGGAGTATTTGAGTTCTTCTTAAGATTTTTGTAGGGGTTTGATTATATCTAGATTGAGGTTTTGTTTCTTCTTTTGATTTCATTTTCATCCTGGTAAGCTTGGCTACTATTACTCGTGCTATTTGACTATTTGAGCTGCAGTCTTTAGGAAGTATTTAGCAAGTTTTGCCTCTTTTTATTTTAATCTCTTCATTATTATAACAGTGAGTCTGATTTCTTGTATTACTGGGGTTTTTTTTTTAAGTTTTACTTACTTTTGGGTTTTCTGCTAATGAGTTTGTTTTGTGACCTGTGTTTTGGGTCATGTTTTCTTTATTATTTTAGTATCTCGAGTTTAGTTTATGGTTCCTGTCTAGTTTGCATAGTTTTGAAAACCTGTTATGATGGTTTATTGTTCTAGTGCTTGTGTTCTTGGTCTTTATTTAGCCAAAGACAAAGACGACAAGAGATGATAGCGACTTATGAGCCTGTTGTGAGCGGGTCCAGTGGTTTCCAGTGAGTGCTTTTTAGCCTAAAACCAATGATGTACAGATGATGTCTTTAAGTTACTTCAGAGTGGTATGAGCCCTCACAACTAACAAATATAGAAGAGCAGGCTGTAATTCTCCCTTCACAGTACATGGATAACACTTAAACTGTGAATTATCTTTAAAAAGAAGAGAGGAAGTGGTAAAAGCATATCTGTGGGGGTGATGGGATCACCACTGCTGACTACCCACTTCCTTCAAAGGAGTCAACTGAGGTGAAACACCAAAAACCACAGAAACAATTGTTTTTGGTGTGTAAACAGCTAAACAATAGTTCTAGACAGAGTCCAACAAACAAGGTAACAAAAGCCTTTTTGTATTTGTTCCAAAGTTGGATCAGACTGAAAGTTTTTCTCTTGATTAACTGTGACTTCATAAATGATGAGAGGTGGTTAAGGAAAAATTTAAGGAAAAATTGTCACTGCAAATGGGGAGGCTGCAGAGTTTGTCCTTCAGCTTCCTTAAAGTCAGAGTCTCCTGAGCTCCTGCCTCTGTGGACGTATCGTTGCTTGTTTGTTTTAGACATAAAGGGGAATTCCAGTGATTTTACACATCAAAGGCGGTTTTCGGGTCTTCTGAGAGCGCTGCTGCTCATGTGAAAAAAAGTTGTTTAAAGCGTTTTGTGTCTCCTGAGGGAGCTGCATGAAGTCTGCCTCTGAAGCTGGTGTTGTACAGGCACAAAGAAGGGAGACCTCTGTAGTCTGCTGCATTAGCTGCTTGTGGCATAAATCAAAGGCTGCCAGGTCTGTAAAGCTGTTGTCCCACGTGCACTTTGGCTCTTAATTTTTCAAGAACTTACCTGAAAGATGGTGAGAACAGAAATGTCCAATGGACTGAGATCGCACGTTATCTGGTCTTTAATCTGCTCTAACCAGATCCCTCACTCACAGTTAATCTATATGTCAGAATATTACAAAGTAAGAAGTGTTGACTTCTGTTTACTGCAAAACCACGCAGTATTTGAAGTACCGCAACCACCATTGAAGCAGACAGCTTCCTGCTAATTTGAGTTGTGAAAAATATATTTGCCTTTTCAAGAAATTGTGTGCATGTGCACACAATTGTGTGCTAAGGGGCAATCAAAAATAGCCCAGTACTTAGAGGCGATATCAAAAGAGCAACAGAGGACATTTCAGAGTGTTTATGTGTTCATGTAGAGTCAGTTTTGTAGGACTTGGATGTAAATAAATTCTTTCATTTTAAATATATGAGACATATATTATTGGAGATGCATGAATATCTACAATTTAGACTTTAAAATGAAAGTCTCATGCAGTCTGTCCATGCAGTGGACCTGCCAACCCTGCCTGACACATCTGACCCTGTTCATGTCGCATGGTGAGTAATGTACGACGAGATAATGTGTCTCGCTTTGCAGCCCACTGAGAGTCAGATGGTTTTGCGCCTTCTGTTTTTCACATGAAGATCGTTGCTGGAGTATTTTTAGCCCATCCCACACACGTTGAACAGTTAATGCGAGAACTATTGTGCTTCTTTACAAAGTACAACCAAGATCTGGGATTAACGCTCTTTTCTCCAGCCCTTTCCGTGTTTCCTTCTGTCTCGGTATAAAAAATAAGCTGTACCACTCCAGCTGCATATAAACAGTCACAGTAATACTCTGCTTCTGATTGCTGGTGAATTCAGGAGAATCCACAGTCTGTGGGAGAAACTCAGCTCACAGGCTTTCAGGACACAGCATCAAGCAAATAGGACATTATGACCATTTAGTACAGTTTATACTCGCTATGAAGCCTCTGCAGATCCACCTTTACCCCTCAAAGCACACTTGCACATGCTCCTTACACAGTTTCAAGGTGAATGTCATTGATCTGTGGAAAAACAGGCTGCATTTGGGGTGCTTATTATTACAGTCGAACCCCAATTTCAGGCAGTGCCATTTAAGTGCGAGGTCAGAACTGCTTTAATATAGTGTTAAAATGACAAATAAAAATGAGTTAGAGCTTCAGCATTAGCAGAACTGAACCCTTTTCTTCGCCTGCTGTGAGGCTTTTATTAGTTGTTAAAACAGGAGTCAGCATTTTCTCTCTGCGTCGGCTGTGGGGTTCATTTGTTTTCTGATCGAGACCGGCTCTTCGTGTTCATCATTCACTGCAGAGAGTGGACTATTCATGCTATCCGTTTTTCTCATGTGTGGACATTCACATGCTTTCTATTGTAATGGAAGTTTCACTCTGTTAGTGAGCCATTCCCACAGGACAGCTGGTTGTGGATGAAAGCCGAGTTGTTATTTGTTGTGGGGATGTGGAGTACAGTATGGGGTGGAGGTGGCGATGCATTAAGTGACGTCTCGGCGATACGAGACCTGCAGGCTCACTCTGGAGATTCGCTCTTCTCTGTTCTTATTACGCCTGCATACAGCTATGTAGGATGCTCTCTGCAAGGTAGTGTTGGGGGGGGGGGTTGCCATGGAGATGGGCTGAAGTGGTGCTAGGTCCTCTGTGATTGGTTTAGAAGACGTAGCATACATATTGCATAGCACAGAGAAGAACCACAAAAGGAGACGGGATCGGCGAGCACCCCAGGAGTCCCGTTTTTTTTCCAGCAGCTCTTCAGTCACGGCCTCTCGGAGTCAGAGAGAGCTACGCAAATCCTCACGTTACACCAAAGTGTATCAAGATTCAGGCTAATTACTGCTTCAGATGAGCGTGTCTGAACAGCAAATCACACACGGGAGTTTAAATGTTGACCTTGAAACTGAATCACCTCCTTTTTAGATGTTAAATATTCCCAACATTGTTCAGAATTCATTCTAAAAATCATTATACAGCACAAGATTGAGAGAAACTGCTCTTAAATCTGGTGTTACTACAGGGGATAGTCATGGATCACTTGGCATACTGCAGCAGGTTGAAGACGCTGTATCTGGGGCAGTTATTGTTTTTGGGCTCTGTACAGAAACCTTATCTCATCTATTTCACTGACCCTCAGTAGATCTGTGTCCGGGATATTCTGGGCATATTCTTTTATAGAGATGCTATAAAAAGAGGAGCTGCGGCAGTCAAAGCATCCTGAGCTTAAATCTGTTCTGAAACAGCAAACTTGGAGGGAAATGCGTAACTTTTAGGGAAAAATAAGATTTTTAAAACCTAATTTCTGTCAGATTTGACTGGTTCAGCAGTTCAACAGGAGTGATTATGTCTGAGTGATCAATGAAATTAAAGTTAAATGAGATAATGCTTCATAAAAGCTTCCTAAATGCTTTTCAAGATGAGTGATGAGACTTGTTTTGGTTTGACTTTCTATTTTTCTGGTTACAATGCTTTCTAGAATAAATTTCAGATTTTCATAGATTTTCATAGTGGAGAAGTATGACACAACAACAATCAAGCTCTTTCCTTCTTTGACAGTAAGGCCTGAATTATGCTTCAGCTTTAAATCTATATTGTAACTAAGGGCAACACTGTAACCTTCCACTTAACCTGACCTGCACCTCCTGAGAAATGTAACCACATGTCAGGTCTGCACGACTTTAATAGCGTGGAAGGTTGTGGTGTAAGGTCAAGAGGGGTTTCCAGTTCTGTCATAAGTTTGGACAGAAAGTCTAAATTAAGCTTTACCGTAGGTTGTTCTCTGCTCTCCACACCAGAGGATTGTTGATTCACTCTCAGTATCAGCTCCTATCATTTGAAACTGGGCCACTGCTTGATTAATTGATCAATTGATTGGTTAATTTTTCTACATGTCTTGGGTGTACTGCGTGAACAGGAGTAGCCTGAGCACAAAATCCTGAGGGACTCCAGTGCTGAACATCGAGTGGAGGAAGCGTGACATCCAAACTATTTCTTTATCTTATAAATCTGTAACATAGTAAGAGAAAGCGCATTAAAATAAGTAAATACATGTTTCTTTTGGTGTTGTTTTAAAAATAAGTTGCGTTTTTTATATCACAATCATCATTACGACTCTCAGGATGGCTTTTTAGAAAACAGGTTTCTCATATACTCAAATAAAGTCCATGAGTTGCAAGAATTGTGCCATTTAGTGTGGGTCTGCTTGGGGTTAATAACTCATGACTTTCTTCACACAGTAGGCCAAATGCTGTTTTCTGGGATTCAGATTTTAGCCATTTCAAAGCTGAGACTCCGTAGCAGTAATCAGCTTTTTTCACTATAGCTCTGCCTCTGAAGCTGATGTATATATAGTACTGTAGTATTATACACACAAAATCATAGTAATACTACAATTTTTAGTATGTAGGAAACCAGAAATGTTTTCCTGCTCTCTTAAGTCTTGAGTCTACTTCTCACATACCAGAAAATGATCAATAACTCTGCAATCTTTTAGCTTATTGTTTATAAGTTTAGTGAAGATGAGATGATAAATACAACTTGATGTGAAAATATGCATGTGTTTGTGAAGTAATTCTTTTCTCCCTTACAGACGCAGTGAGCTCGGAGCAAAGACAGAAGCTTGCAAAGGAGCGGAGGGAGGAAAGAGCCAGATACATCGGTAAGAAATGAGAAAGCGGATATAAAACACGATGGACTCAGCTGTCAGCTCCAGAAACCACTGCTACTGGATGCATGAAGCAGGGATTTCTTGTAACCAACTTAATGTGTCGACATCTTTTATCTTTTGTATCCCTCTTTGTGAATCTGTCACTCTGCTCTGAAGTGACTGACGGTTATTGACGTCTCTTATTGTTTCTTCCTGCATGGCGCTCAGAACAGCAAACTCAGCTGCAAGGTAAGGGGCTTCACTAAAAGCTTTCGCAGCAGTCATGCCATGTGGGAGTAATCAGCATCATTATGTGGATCCTTTTTCCTTTCTGCCGTGCCCGTTCTTCTCCCCCCCATCACCGATCGCTTTGGTTATCTGTCGCCACTCGGTGGAAACTTTTGAACTCTGTGATCGGTCTGCAGCCTCATTTTTGGTTTAAATGTATCTGCTCCTATCATGTTTGAATCTATTTTGGCTTTTGTGTTTTGCATTCCCACCCAGCGTGCATGCTCCACACCTATAATTTGAGTTTTACTTTGTGGCTGCAGAATGAAACTTCTCCTTATAAAAACACAGAGGCTGGTCCAAACACATGAGAAGCTGAGGACGTCTCCGAAGCGCAGGCGGCCAATCGGACCAGAGCTTAGTGGGCGTTTCCCAGCAGAGACGTCCCATAGAGCCCAAGGCAGTCGGCGTAAAAAATGAGCAGTCATTACCATAAACTGAGACCAGGCCTCGCAGACAGATTAGATTTAATTACTGCTTCCATTAGTATCAGTTATGTGGTCATGCTGCAGCAGTTAAAGTTAAACGTCGCTGCCTTTTTATCGAGAATATCCCAGGTTCAGATACTCGGAGCTAAGTTTCGTTTTCAGCCGTCTGCCCCTGCGCGTAATTATGTGGCAGTGTTAAGCCTTTCTTCAGTGTAGAGCCTGCAGTTTGTTGCACACAGTATGCAGGTGATGCCTTATATATGACAGCTTGTTATGTAACTGCAACTGTGCTCTAGATATTTCGTGCAGAGATGAGCATGTGAAAGCAAGTTCCGAAGCGTTAACCTGACACATATTTTTCAGTCCTGCTATGGATAATTAGATTTTTTCAGGAATGGGATTTAAGGAGGAGTGAAGACGTCTTTCTCGCTGTTGATGAAGTGCAGACGTGTGCGTGTCGTTGGCTCATTAGCGAAGATGAGCCGCAGAAAACCGAACTAAATATAAAACACGTATTTGTGTCAGACCATTGCTGCATCCTTGCATAGCTTAGTGCAGTTTTCCTGTTGCTGGTTGACTCATAAACAAAGACATTTCATGCCGTTCCTTCAGCTGGATCCAGCCTGTAACCCTCCCGCATCTTCACCCATACTTACCCGTCCATCTTTTTTTCATTCTTTTCATATAAAGTATGATATGGAAGCTGATTGAAGACGAGTAAATGCTGCGTAAGATGAAGGCTCTTAAATTGAGAAACGATTGATTGCAGTCTGATCGTTACCCGGAGAAATGAGCCACAGCAGTGTGTGTGTGCACAGAAAAACTGGCATATGCTGGAGGGTGCTGTAAAAGACAGCAGGGAACTTCAGCTTATTTACTGTTATCAGGATTAAAGTGTAATGAACACAGTGTCTTCCGTCTGTTTTACCCGTTTTGTTTGGGTGCTGCTGTTAGAGGCCTTTAAAGATCTTTAGCTGATTATATGCTATTACAAATAAAGAACTGACTTTCAATAACAGGCATAAATTACATTTTCTTTTCCAAAATAACATTTGAAATAATATATTAATGATACGCTGGCGTCTAATGCTTATGCTTTAGCCAGGCATGAGGCACAGCTCCAGGGATTTTGGTCCAGACTGAAATATTATGACAACAGATGGATGGATTGCCATGATATTATCTCCCAGAGAATACCTTTTATAATTGTGGTGATTCCCCTCTTCTCCCTCTTGCACCAAACGCAGACAAATCTTTCAGGTTACTGGTAAAACATCTCCACAGAGTTTGTATACAGAAATCTGTGGCTCCCGAAGGATGAGCTATTCCTCAGGATGAACTTTAATAACTTTATCAAGCTTTTTATCTGGCACCCTCACAGCTTCAGACGCCTGTAGAATTAATCAGTCTTAGCTCTATTTCATGTTAAGCACAAAGCAGTAAAAATTAGCATTCTAACCCACCAAATAACAAACATACGATAATCAATGGTAAAATGCATTATCCATAAATGTTCTGAAAGAGTTAAAATCACTGTAAACCCACAAAGCACCTTTTTAAAGTGGACTTCTTATGCTTTTCCTTATTTTCTGTCATATAAAGTTATACTGGTGTTGGATGCTCATATTAATCATGGCCGAAGATTCAAATAATGAGGTCAGCATATGTAGAAGGAGCCCAAAGCTCAAGCTTAAGACAGTTTTTCTAGTCTTGGCTGTGTTTGATGTCAGTGAGAGCACTTTTTCTTTAGCCCCACCCACATACTGTCCAAAACGTCAGCTTATGAGGGGCAGCCAATCAGAAGAAAGCTGGCTTAAAACTCGAGGAGCTAGCGCAGTTTGTTTCAGACAGATTATGAACAGAGGGTTTGAACCAAGACTCAAAAAATTATACATTTTGACTATTTTTAAACTGTAATTAATGCAGAACTACTTGAGTCCAAGAGTAAAAAAGATTAAGCCATAAAAGGTCATAGTAGCTCCCCTTTAAGGTGCCAAATAAGGAAAAGGGAGTCATTTGTTTATATAGCAGTAATTCACAGCATTGCAAAAGCAGCTAACACGTGAGACCTAAATAAACTGTTTCAAACTGATATTGTTTTTTGTAAACAATTCTCTTTCTTTCTGTGGTGACCCTGCAGCTGCAAAGAAGGCTCAGTGGCTGCAGAAGGAGGAGAAGGCCCGGCGTCTGAGGGAGAATCAGCTGGAGGAGCGCAGGAGGAAGCTGGAAGAGCAGCGGCTGAAGGCGGAGAAACGTCGAGCGCTGCTGGAGGAGAAACAGAGACAGAAGCTAGAAAAGAACAAGGTGAAAAAGTCAAGCTTCCCATTTATCTGTTTGGTTCTTAAAGTTGACATCTGAATCGTCCAAAACTAGACTCTGTAACAAACACTGCATATTTGAACCCTTTCATGTTATTTTATAGGTTGATTTTGATGATTATCACTCAGCTGTTGGAAGAAGCAACCAATACTCAAAAATAATATTTATGTCCAGTCACAGAATACATTTCTGCTCTGCTTAAATTGAGCGCTAAGTAGGGTAAGGGAGTGTTTATGTAACTAAAACACTCTGCTGTACACAGTTTTTAGTATTCGGTGATTTCCCCTGGGACTTCAGATTGATAAATTTTACTATCTGACTGTGGAAAAACTGCTTTGTTGGATAACAGCATCATACAGCAGTAACTAGTCGTGTTGCCATCACAGAGAGGATGCCAAGCATTCAGCAAACAAGCTGCACATAAGTGTTGGGTGGACAAATTAATTGCTGACATCATAAAAATATTCCCATTATGTAACTAATGAGCTTCAGGGCCTTTTTGCACTCGATCCAGTTAGGTTTGGCTTCACATTGCAATTATGCAAGTGCACTAAGGAACCCTACGTGACATCTAAGCCTCCTGTCTTCCTTGCATATGTTGGCTGCATCTCATTATACTTTTGTGACCTCATTTACCATGCTTTTGCATGCTGTCATTTTGAATAGATTAAAATAAATGAAGAGATTCACTTTTTACAGGTTTACACACTGCTGCTGTGATTTAGCCTCTTTCATTCTACCTGAAAATCCCTGTTAGGGGATCCTACTACACTCATTTAAAGCTCCTTATTACTTTCAGAGTGGCTTTGTGTGACTCAAAATTCAAAATGATCCTTATTTACTTTACACTGGCCCTAGTTGTAACTCCCAATTACATTCACTGTCTAAAACAAGCAGTTTAAGCTATATTTCCCCTGCCTTTAAACCAGGTTTATTTTGATTGGCTGCTGCTGCCAAATGGAAGGTTTTAACATCAGGTGGGTGGGGCTTCTGGGCTCACACTCAAAGTGCAAGAGATTATCATATTAAAGATATCTACTCTAACTGACGTCACATCGGGCCAAGAGTAGAAAGAAACAGTGATTAGCTCGTAGTTTTAACCTTTGGGCATGTTTTAAAAGACTGTGCAGCATTAGTATAGTATACAGACAAGTGACCAATAGCCACGTGACATTAACTTGTCCACTCTTTTGGACATGTGACAATCATGGTGACAATATAGGAGGATCAAGTGAATAAGACCCCAGCCTCACAGACATACAGACCAGTCAGTAACCCCATTGTACCCGCCTGCTGCTAGTGGAAAATTGTTGGCAAAAAACATTGTGATTAGCTTGGTTGTTAGCATTTTGCTGCAATCATAGCTTGAATTGAACTCATGGACTTGCTGAACTGAAAAGTGTGATACAAACTGGAAATGGAGACCGTTTGCCTTCAAAGTAAAAGTTTAAAACATGTTGGCCACAGGGGTGAGGCACAGCTTTTACTTTGAAGGAGAACCTTATCCACTTCCAGTTTCCTTTGCACTTTTCTCAAGTTGTACTTATGCTGGGCTAGTAATTACCTATTAATTCTTACCAGCAGCTGTCAGACTCTATAACACAGTTAAACATCCTTTTGGTTATCGAACACATCAGCTTGTTTGTTCACTGCACATTTTATACATGTCTCCGTACAATATTTCTATACATCTTTCTGTACATTGTTACCTGTATATACGAACTTAGGTTGCTTATGTATATAGGACCACCTTGTGTCTTCCTTTTATATTTTATATTCCCCTTGCTATAAGAGCTGTGTAAAACCCAAATTTCTCATCTGTGGCATAATAAAGGTCTATTCTATTCTATTCTATTCTATTCTATTCTATTCTATTCTAATAATTAAGCTGTTAAGCTGTCATTTCCGGTGCATATTTACTATAAAGATGTCATAGTTTAACACTGACTGTGTGTTTCTTCATGTAGGAGAGATATGAGGCAGCTATCAAGAGATCGACCAAGAAGACTTGGGCCGAGATCCGCCAGCAGAGGTGGTCCTGGGCAGGCGGACTAAACCAGACCTCCCGCAGAGAGAGTGAGTTTCAGATGAACCTAAACTATAATTATAATGATAATAATAATAATAGTAATACAAGCACATATGTATGATTTTCTCTCTGTTAACTCAAGTCTTTGTGCTGCACAGACTTGTGACTCACTGCTTCAGCTGATGCAACTCAAGGAAATAGCTCATGAAGGGTTTGCTGTCACAAGGGTGGGGTACCAGAGGCAGATGACCTACTCAGTGATTTATGATTATACCACTCGTAATTCCTCACTGTTGTTTGGGCAAAAATCAGTCCTGAGCGTCACAGTTGTTCATTTAAACTCAGAAGGACGAGCTTGAAGGTAGCCGTCACGCTCACGTTTCATTAGATCAGAAGTGTGAAGTGTGTTTTTTCAGGGAGCTGTGAACTTATTTCCCCGTTTTCAAACTTCTGTTAATGCTGTGTGACGGGGTGGTGCTGAGGGCAGCACAGTTACCTCTCCTCCAAAGTGTGAAAGGCCCTGATTGTGTGTGGAAACGTGAGTGATATTTTAGTTTTGGTAGCAGGAAGAAAGCTCGAGGTATTTACTCTGAAATGTGACTTCTAACTACACCCCCCCCTCCCACACTTTCCCCCAAATTTCCTCCCCATTTCCCTCCAAATCTGACTCCAGATTAGATGATAGTGAGTCTAATCTCAGAAAACGGTGAGTCCCTGTTCACAGCTGCATGTTCCAACCAAAGCAGCCCCGTCTCTTGTCAGCCCTCAGCTGGGGCCGCCGCCTGCACCCCGGCCGCCTTGTGAACAGTTGTTGTCTGTTGCGTTCTCTCCGGTGCAGGCAGATGCTCGGCCTCCACGGTCAACTTGCCGAGACAGGTGGACCCTGTCATTAACAACAGGCTGTCCAAGTCCTCTGCCACGCTCTGGAACTCCCCCAACAGAAGTAAGGACGACCCGACGTCAGTGTCCACCAGGCTTCCTCTTCCCTCTCCCTTTCCCTTCCAGTTCATCCCCCTCCTTTTCCACCTTCCCCTTCTCCTCTTACCCTAATCTGGTTTTGTTTTATTATAACTGTCGTCTCTGGTGGCCTGCCTGCCTGCCTGTGCTTGGTGACTGGTCATTTACCACCTACTCCCTCCTCTTAATCACGCTCTCGGTCTCGTGTGCATCGTGTTTTTGTTTTTTTTACTTTTTTCTTTAATTTCAGTTGGTGGCTTGTCATTGATTTGAGTCTCCTCTGCATTTTTGATCAGCCTCCCTTTCACCTTGACATCACTGAGCCATATTTTGTGATATATTTTGGTGTTTCATAGGCTTATAAGTTCACATCTTGTCACCTCCTTTTTGGTTGTCCCCTCCACTGTACTGTTGGTGGTTGGCTGTGCTGGTGGTGGTGGTGATGGTGATGGTATAGGTGGAAGGTATAGTGTGATTGTTGCAAGTGAATCAACTTTATCAACTAAATGCAAATATATATTTTTATGCTGCCTTAAACTATACAATATTGGATTGTTTCCTTTGGTTTTACATGTTTATCGATGTAATGGCTCAGTCACACTAGAGTAAAAAAGGACAGAAACTTCATCGCGACTAAGAAACATCAGTAGTGGTCCAGGGAATCTGCAAGTAGTTTTGATCTCAAGGGTTTGACAGTAATAAACACAGACAGATTGCCAAAACATTGCAATCAATCTGTGCTGATGAGTGCTAATTAGCTGGGATGCATCTCTTTGAAATAGAGGGCGTTACTCAACTGGTTGTATTCTGATTATATGAGTGTAAACAAGCAAGGTTGCTGTGCACCCATGTCATTTAAATCGCCATCCAGCAGCAACAACTATTTGTAGAGGAACTTCTGTTTCAAGCCTGTAAGGTTATGGCTGGACTCTCACCATAAGTAGATACTTTGAATTTCTGTGTATGCTGACAGCAACAGCTTTGCAGCTAATGGCAACAGATTTGTTCATAATCACTGAATTGTTACAAATAGATTGCACATAACTGCTAGCTTGACTCTATTCAATCACAAGCTGGTAGGAGACTAATATCAGACTGACGCTGTTTTATTTGTTTTATCGCACCAAAAGCCACTTTAATGATGGCATCTGACTGCAAGACTAAAGCAAATGTTTCAAAGGCAACAAGCTCACAGGGTTAATAGTTTTGGTCATGCCACAGTCTCCGGCCATTATTTTCCCTGCACAATCTGATATCCCTGTGTTGGTGTTATTCTTTTATCATCATAATAATATTGATCCAGGATCAACATTGCCATGACCACTGATGATGTCTGAGCATTTAGTTTAGCATTAGCCAAAATTTTTGAATGACCAAAATGAACTAAAACCAAGCTGAACGTTTGTTTTAGAAGAGTTTTATATAGACAAATGCATTTTTCCCTTTTCCCCACATTGAAAAGCTATGACATCACCAATGTGATTAATCTGTTACAATTTTGATCCTGGACAGACGTTATTATAACGATGCAGCTACAACACCAGCACGCAGATATCAGATACAGTTTTTTGACTGTAGTATAAGACATTTTCTTACTTTTAGGTTTATGTAAAGATACTTTTCAAGTATATATTACATCATTCCTCTTGTTCAAACAGTGCATAAAATTAAGCAACAAGCCCTACAGTTAAAATAAGAAACTCATCATGAAACTGTGCGAGCTAGCTCTGTAAGGTTCAACAACAAGTTGAAAGTTTTTCCTCCAAGATCGTGTTTATGCTTAGAAGTGGATTTTCTAATTTCCTGAATTGTTGGTATAACTTAAATAGGCGTTAGCACGATTATTTCTACACCGTGTGTGGACTGTGCACATAAGTCAAGCTAAACAGCAACATCAGCATGCTAACATGCTCCCAATGCTAACACGCAGACTTTTAGCATATATAAAATTCCCTTAGTTTACTGTGTTAGCATGCTGGCATGTTTTTATTAGTACTTAACACAAGGTTTTACTTCAGAGGGAAAATGATAAAATGGAGTACTTGGAAGCATAGCCATCAACCTGAGTTAGTATGACAGTTTCACTGTAGCTCATCAGTAACATGAAAAAGCTACTCAAATATTTCTGCCATTGCTGTTAATTACATTGTTGTTGTCACGCACAACTTGACAGATCTAGGTTTGCTATATATATATTTATATAAAGCTCTTGCATATTGTCTCAGACTTATATCCGTTATATGTGTACTCAGCTGAGATTTCAGAGACCTTTTACTATAAACAAGCCACATTCACGCCGCCGCCAACCCCTCCAGCATCAAAATGCAAACTTTTTTCACTCTTTAAAAGCAAAAAATAATCATAGACACAAAGTAGTAAATTGAAACAAATTGCCACCAGAATTTGATGAAAATGCACAACAGATTTGGATTTTTCTTTTTTTGCTTTTATCCATTTGTTAAATTTGAAACATTGCTGTAGGTAATATTTTTTCATTCCATTAAAATAATATTTCAAATATCTGAAACTTTTGTTTGAGGTTGTAGAAAAGTATAAGATGATTTTAGCATGCCACGTAACAAATATATAAAAATATTTCACTAAAAATTCTTCTAAAAACTGGATTTTCAGGCCAATTGTAATTGTCTTTCGATTATTTAAGGAGTTAGTTAATAATAACAAGAAATGTTATTTTACAAGAACTGAATAATTTCAGGTAAATGCTGACAATTAGACATTTAATCATAATAATAAATAGAAGTAGTCGCTTTAAGATATTTTTCAGCTTGTAACAAACTGAGCAGTTGTCTTTTTGTCAGCAGTACAATAGTATGTCTAAATTGCTCTATCAGACTTCTTTTATCAATCTCCCGAGTTCCCACATACACACACTTAAGCGACACTGTCTTCATCTCATTTCGTCACGCCTCATGACGTGTTATTATTGATCGTATCACCCACGGTGCAATCACCAGCTCGGTTATCGGCTCGCTCGCGAACACAATACAGATTCAGATTTTGTGCTTGATCATCACTAATACAGACACTCCGATACTGCAGGCACATGAAAGGACGGTCGATAGCAGAGCTGCTGTCTCTGGGCCAGTTTGCAGAGGGTGGCGGGATGGTGACGTTTACAGATGCAGGTACCTCGAGGTGAACGGTCGATCAGCAGGCGGCAGCTCAGCCTCCCTTTGCCGCATTGGAGAAGGAAGAGGAGGAGGGAAAACACTGTTGCTTAGCAACAGGAGGTAGTCGGGTTATCAGTTTGTCATAAAACATGCTGTGAGAAGGATCTGTCCTGTGTGCAGCAGAGGTGACTGCCTTTACGGTGGAGGTTTAAGAGTGGCGGCATCTCGAATGAGTCGTAGCAGCTCTGATCACACTGACCCTTGTGTACATGTGGTGTTTGTCTGTAGGTGAGGTGTCTCACACTCTGGCTGGTGTGTGTCGTTAAAACAGAGGAATGAAAAGAATCTGAACTTCATCGTCACACATGGACGCTTCTATAAAAAGCATGTTGTTGGTTAAAATTACCGGACAACAGACAGGAAGTCGCCAAAAACCCGACCGGCTGTCGTAAATTGACAGACGTCACAGTGAGACTCTGTCTGGCTGTGGGGTTTTGGACCAAACAGTGAAAGCAAGACTGTCAAACTCATTTTAGATCCTGGGTGTGATGTGCAGCCTAATTTCATCTCGAGTGGACCAAACCTAAAAGCGTTTGCTTAAATCTTTAATTTTTTCCCAGTTTTTGTAACAGTAGCCAAAAAAGCTTAAATTAAAGTTACCACTTTTTACATTTAAACAACTGACAACAGAAAGTATTTCACCCAGCTTTTCTCATTTAATAATGAACCACAACAACAACTTCTCTATATCTAAAAATACTTTTAACCTTTCAGACATTTCCACTGTTGAGTATTCGGGTTGGCATCACCACAAAAGGCTTACCATGTTTTTGTACTTTTGTTTTTTACCATTATTGAAAAGTAACAGTAACTAAGGGGTTTACTCCAGTTTTCACACTTAAATGATACAGTTTGCTGAGCTGTTTTTGGCCCCCGGTCTGCATGTTTGACACCAGTACGTGATGTTATTGAGACAATAACAATATCGAATTACCAAGTGATGCTGGTAGAAGTGAAAGTACGAGTTCTGCTTTCTTCTGTCATTTGTTAAATGTGGCATCATGTTTTTAAGGCTGTGGTTTTACTTCAGTTTCTTTTAGTTTAATAATACTATTCACAGAAAGTTCTCTGGAAAAACAGCTGAGTTTAAGCCAGGGAAAATACAGAGTATATTCATCTTTTATTTATTGTGGAAAAACTACTTAAAGCTTAGCTCCAGGAAAAACAGATACATTTACCACACTCGTGGCAAACGAGCACAAGCTTCATGCTTCGTCCTGCTTCTTTACATTTCTCACCTGACCCTGACGAGAGTCTAGTTTCCTCTCAGACCTCTTTAATTAGCAGCAGTATGCTGAAAAAATAAATGTTCTAGAGTTCTACATATTGTTACAGTGTAATAATATGTGTTAGTCATTTAGATAAATACTAAAAATACATTGTTTTTCTTACAATATGCTGCATGGATTAGAAAGAAAACCATCTAAGAAGCAAGGAGGGCTAAATGTTAAAATGTTAACATTAATAGTAGAAATTGTCATTATGTAACTGATTAGATATTTAGATTGTTGTTATTGGTGCTTTAACGCCACACTGTTTACTGCTTTAAATATTGTAAATCATCATTATCTATAATCTATAAATCATTAAAAATGTTGTATTCAATGTTTGCTGTTTTAGTTTCAGCATATACATACACCGCCCAGTTTTACTTTGTTCTGTATGTATTAAAATGCACACCCAGTTATCTGTATACGTCTTTATCGTCAAACCTTGACTCAAACCACGTGTACGTGCGCTCCTGTGAGTGCCATTTATTCTTTCTTTCTCCCACCCTTTATTACAATCTGTTGGATTATATCCTCCTGTTGTTGCACGCTGACCCTTTATCACATGAGACTCGCTAAAGAAGCACGCAGAGCCATGTTCAGGTCGGAGGAGTGCGTCTGTGCTTGCAGGACAAACAGCACAGAACCCAGAAAACTCTGAGGGCCCTTAGCAGTTAGTGTGGGGTCGTGTAAATGGCCAAAGTGGGTCTTACCTTTGTTTTTGAGTGGTAAGTCGTAAAAATGAACTGGGGACACTCCTCTGTGTGTGTGGGTTTTGTTTTTTTTAATATTTGATGTCTTTGTGCACAACATGTTCAGGCGTTCACCCTGTACGACTTCTCTTCAGTGTTGAGTCTCATCATGTCTGAAAGGCAGGCTGGAGTTTGACCAAACATTTCTCAGCAGCAGTAAGACTCACTGGATGAGTTAAACCTCAGCGGTCAGAGCTAAAGAAGCACTGAGCTCAGGAGTCTGGGGATTTCCTATTTTTCCTATTGTTCACAAATCCCATGAATAAACTGCTTTATGGGGCTCCATTGTTGCTCAAAATCTCCGTGACATGCAGTTTTTTTTTACCGTCAGAGTGCTGCCACAAACTATTCCCTCCAGAACACCAAATGAGTATTAATCCGCTGTTGAAAATAGTTCCTACAGTTGCTCTATTTCTTCCTGTTGAAGTTTTACCTTTAAATCATATATTAATTCTTAGGCCTCCAGTTTATCCATTATTATCTACTCTTTGGAGAACGTTCTCTGATTGGCTGCCTGTTGCAAACCAAAGGTTTGAACAGCAGGTGGGTGGGGCTTCTGCACTCGCTTATAGGTGTGTGTGCAGGTGATCGTGTAAATAATATGCCTGTTTGATATCATACAGAGCTTTTGACTCACAGGATGCTGGGAACCAAACCCCAACAAAAAGAACAGATTTTATTGTACAAAGCGATTTGGAATAAAGTATTTATAAATCAAATAAAAATTGAATTTTAATCATATTTAATTTCTTGGTTCCACCTGCTGATATTCGAATCAACCAGTGAGCGTTGATGCTTCCCAGAAATGTTTCCGTAGCTGAGCTTGCATTCAGGTGCAGGTGGAAACTCGTGTAAAATCCTGTGGACTAATCTGCATTTTATTCCTGTCTGAGAATTCAAACCCTGAAGACACAAACACATTGACGGTCTGAGGGTTTGTCTGGCTAAATAAACACACGATGAAGGTGTTTATTTACAGGTGTTTACATCATAACCAGGTAACATTTCCTCATCCGGCTTCATGTGTGTGTTTTCGTGAGGTTTTCAGCAGCACACGAATGCAGCATAAAAACTCCACTCTGCATCGGATGTAGAGAGGGTGTGTGAGTGTGCGTGAAAGTGTAAAGTGGGAGGTTTTTTAGTGTGTAAGAGGAGTATCTGCTGTAACACTAACTCGACACTGACAGCGCCCTCTTGTGTCAGCCCGCAGCCTGCGCCTCAGCCCGTGGGAGAGCCGGATCGTGGAGCGGCTCATGACGCCGACGCTGTCCTTCCTGGCCCGCAGCCGCAGCGCCGCCACCCTCCTCAACAACAGCGACTCTCGTGAGTGTAAGACACCTGCTATACCTTTCTACCCTTACTCTGCTTAACCTCTGCTCCTGTGCACACACGTCTTATTGTCTGTAGTGATTTTTTTCATTCCTTTCATAAAAGGGAAAGAGTTTGTTTGCTGTGAATCAAACAAAACGGAATAAGATCCTAATCTTCCCCCGTTCTTTTTATCCTTTGTGGAGCATGTGGTATGTTTGTCCTAAACTGTGCCTTGGTTTACTTCGTGGCACATTTATGCCGAGTTCTACACAATATCATCACAAAAACTTCTCAGTCTGAATGATACAGACAGAAAAATGAACGATGATGAGGTCGTAAATCCCTTCATGTCAACCAGTGCCAACAAAACACAAAGCTGTTAGATTGTTTTTAATCCTTGCCATAGCTTGGAGTGTGAGCTGCTCCTGCCGAAACATACAAATCCAAAAGTGGTAACATCTGTTGGAGGCCTTGTACTGTTGTCATGGATGTAAGCAGTCCATGACACATTTGGAATGACGGTGTGCTGGAGTGAACACAGCAAGCAACAAGATCACTGACAGTCTCTGGGACACATCGACAGGCAGAACTATTTTCCAGGCAACAATGTTACTTCAGACTTTTGAATAATATCAGCAGATTTTACAACAGAGATACTAGAGCACTATCTGATGAGCTTGCTCCCATCAGGGATGTATGGGAAAGATGTGTGCAGCTCATTTCACGGAAGGTCAACCCAGAGCCTGAGGTGACAGTGGGTGAAGATTTTGCCCCAAGGAAAATGCTCCTTATGGCGATACATGTCCAGCAATCCAAGCAAATACTACATAATCTGATTTGATATGAATACGAGCTATGCATGGAATTGAAAACATGGGTCAAGATTGACCCGTAACACCACAAATGTAACCATACAGTAGTTCATGATATTAAAGTAAAAAATAAATAGAACAAATTTATTTTAGAGAGCTCTATTCTGATACTTCTCAGTAAAAAGAAGTTAACATAACAACTTTTTATAGATCTTTTAGATAATTCCTGTGAGATTCCAATTACCATTTTGTTAGATTGAGAACGAGAGGTATGCTGTAAAGAAGGCAAAAGAAAAATACTAAAAGCAGCCTTTTCATGGATAAAAGACCCGTTAAAAATCAACCCATTAACATAAGAGATAGTAATAGTTTTGTAAGTAGGTACTTAAACAAAGTGAAGTAAAAAGCAAACTCGCCTCTCTTGCGATATTTTTTTGACTGCCAGTATCTGTCACTTGTTGCATAATTGTTTATTTAGTTTGTTTGTCCCTTTTTTTTCTGCTCAGTAACATGACATGAGAGCCAAGCTACGATTGGTTGGAGATCAACATTAATTTATGATGTAACATTCACCTAATCGGACACAGTGACAGAAAAGATATATTCTGTGATCTGAACCTGACATTTATTGTTTTCTTTCTGGAGCTTTTGGTCACACAGTTTGGTCCACAGGGTTTTGGACAGAGACAGTTTGTAATTTCCCCTCTGTACACCACCGAAGTCAAACAACCAGGATATGATCCTTCTATTTAAACATAAGTGAGTTTTTCTACGTACTTTTGAACCTCTGGAAATGAAGGACTACTTATAAAAATGGCAGTAATTGCTTGACAGTTAGTTTTATTAAATGTCTTTAATTAAAGCTGAAAGTCTGCACTTGGCTCACATCTGGGTTGGTTGATTTAAAGTCCACTGACTTGGTGTACAGATGCAAAACTACCAAACATGTGTCATTGTCCAAAACCTTCTGGAAGACATGAGCTTTAAGACATGGCCTCCATCATCTGTGCATTTCTATTACTTTTTCAGAATTTTGTTCTATTTTTAAGTAAAACTCATATTCAGTGTTGATGAGGCGAAATGTAGCTCGAGCTAGTGTTGTCTCATAAAGTGCAAAGATGCTTTAATTAAATATAAAGCTACAATGGAAAGCAATAAAATTTGATTGTGTTTTGAGTGTGATCAATCCGTCACCTTCAGCTCGGCTTCCGTCACTTTGTCGGTCAGCAGGGTCAGCATGTCGTGTTCGCCGTGTGGCCTCACCGTGGGGTTTTTACCACCCTGCATGGTGTGTGTTTGTATGTGTGTGTGACCTCGGCCCTGCTGCCGCTCTCTGCATGTTTGTTTGTCACTCAGACTCTCACCACTGCTCCCGTTCAGCCTCGGCCAGCCCGCT
Source organism: Rhamphochromis sp. 'chilingali' (assembly GCF_963969265.1). Taxonomy (NCBI): domain Eukaryota; kingdom Metazoa; phylum Chordata; class Actinopteri; order Cichliformes; family Cichlidae; genus Rhamphochromis; species Rhamphochromis sp. 'chilingali'. Next base: position 27,105,147 of record NC_137944.1, read on the forward strand.
GAACGCCTGCTCCCATCATCACCCGCACCAGAACACCGCAGAGCGCTGGAGGGTCTCCTCGGCCAGCACGCCGGACATCACCCAGCGCCAACGCCGCCGAAACTCCACCCCGGTAGGAGAGCGTGATTAGGATTAAACAGTTTTTGAGTATATTATCATTTTCACTAAGTAGCCCTGATATCCTGCTATGGTAACAGAAATCTGCATCAGGATTAATCATATTCTAATCAATACTTCATATAAATAATTGTTGTGTGTTGTTCATCGTAACAAAACTGTCATAATGGACCAAAGTTTCAGATCAGGTCAGAGGTCACTAGTCATCATCTTCAGACAGAATTTTCCACTCTAGGATTCGAATGATGAGTGACAGGAGTGACAGCCCTATTATGGTCATCTCAGCCATAGAGGCCACACCCACCATCTGCTTAAACCTACTTGTGAGGGGCAGCCAGTCAGAAGGCAGTTGGCTTAAAGGGGGAGGAGCTAAAATAGCTTGTACAGAGTACACAGAGTAGTAAAAGTTTTAGTTAGTTTTCAGTGGAGTAAAATTAATTTTAACGCTCCAGTTAATGCCATAAAAACAACAGCTAACGAGACATTTTTTGTCCAGGAGGTGATTCGATGAACATGGATGGTAAATGAAGCCCAGAAATAACAAAACTTCCTTTTATAAAAACATCACTGGATGGTGTCAAACATTACATGCAGAGAAAACCTTGAATAACAAATCCAACTTAACAAATAACGAACAAACCCAAACAGGGGAAAGCAAATTGGAAAAAGGTGACTGATTCTATTGTTGAGTCTTTCTACAGCACACAGCATGAATCACACACAAACCTTATGAAAAGTATTATACCTAATAACATTCAGAAGACTGCAGCTATAATGAACTGGGTTTCATTTTCCAGCTCCAGCAGGATTTAAATTACACGATTATATAATAAGGTAAAAACTGGTTATTTGTCTCATCTCTTCCTTCAAGGTGGATAAAAAGAAGAAAGAGAAGAAGGACAAAGAGCGAGAGAATGAAAAAGAGAAGAGCGCTCTCACAAAAGAGAAAGTGCAGAAGAAAAGACAGACGGCATCGCCTACGACCACGATCCAGAGATCCAGGCCAGAGACCAGGTATCGCAGCAGATTACCTGCTTTACATCAGATAAATATGTCCAAAAACTGTGGTTTATTAAGCAAACGGTTAATTAACTCTGTGTTAATTTAGGCGAGAAGCTGGGAGATAGACTGCTTTAGCCTTGGAGCAGATTAATGTGTGGCAGATGGTCGAAGGTGGAGTAACCTAACGTTTAAAAGAGACGCTGCTGGACTCTAGCAGCAGGTCTGTTAGAGTGAGACTTGCAGTTCTCAGACAGAATCGGGTTTTCCTCCTGAATGATCACAGGAGGAAATGACGGCTCTCTGCAGAGATTCATGACGGCTGAATGTGGAGTTTCACATTGAGTCACTCCCAACTTCCACATGACCTAGTTTTGTTTTTTTATGTAGAGCGCTGGGAACCTTTTTACCTTTTCCTGCACTGATCTGAAATGTCGTTTCTCCCCTCTCTCTCATCTCTGGTACTCGTTCTGCTCATATTTCACCTCCTGTCTGCTCCTCAGCACCCTGAGGCCCAAAAACAGACCTCCGTCACCTGCCGCCCCCAAAAGTCGCCCCCTGTCCCCACTGGTGCCAGCAACAGGTGCCGCGAAGACCGCCTCGGGCAAGAAAACGCCTCCTCCTCCTGGCATCAAGACCCGACCGAAACGGGCCCAGACGCCTGCCAGAGTGCAGCCCCAGGCGGTTTCTGCTGTCACCGTGGAAACGGGCCATGAACCCCAGCAGCCCGACACTTCAGAGGAGAAAAAGAGTGAGTGTGGGTATCACGCTGATGATGTCTGTGGCTTCAAGGTGACCTGGAGGTTTTGGCTGACATTCACCATGCAGTAATCTGTGTGTGTGTGTGTGTGTGTGTGTGTGTGTGTGTGTGTGTGTGTGTGTGTGTGTAAGCTCAGCTTACAGTGACCTGAATGCATCAGGAACTGAACTTGACGATTAATTTAGTGACAGTTTTGTGACTCTTCCGTGAAACGTGCAAAAATAAAACCACAATCCTCACCCTAGAGTGTTCACCGATGTCCTGTCGAAATCAAATGCTCAAGCCTGCATCCAGGAGGATGTTAATAAGAAGTTTTAACGTGCATTTCTGATTGAAGCATCCAAGTCATGCTCAATTTGTAGGCAAATCTATAATTCCTTCATTCCCGATTGCATCTATTCAGTGAAAACGATAAAGAAAACAGAAGCTGAAACATGCAGCCATCTTTAAATTCAGCTTTAGTTTTGTGATAGAACGTGATTCAGCTTTGTGGTGACAAATAAGATGTGTGTAAATCACAGAAACAACCATAGATCTAGAAAATGTCTGGAGAGGACTGTCAGTACGCCGTCATGTTGAAGCTGCTCTTTTGTTTAAAGAGGAGGAAAGTGGTGAGGCGTGATTGACGTACTCGCTCATGGTGTCTGACAAAATGTCTTTTCACGCTGTCGCTGTGATCTGTGCTGTGTGGCTTCCTTTATAACACTGGAAGCTTTAAAATTGATTAAATGCTAAATCAGACCTTACTGTTAAAACGTCTCTTTCTCGCCTCTCTATCAGCCCCGGGTAACGTTCCTGCCATCGTGGTGTCCTCCGCACCGGCCACTCCTCTTTCTCCCAGCCCGCCGGTCGTATCAGCAGCGTCTCCAACTGTACCGAGCGTAGAACCTGCGGCGACCACCGTCAGCAATCCCGCTCCTTCTCCTGCACCTGCTGCCGCCTCCACCCCGGCCGCACCGGCCAGCAGCAGGCCGTCGGCAGGCACTAACGACCCAGAGGAGGCCGCTCGCGTCCTCGCAGAGAAACGCAGACAAGCCCGAGAGCAACGGGAGAGAGAGGAGCAGGAGCGTCTGGAGCAGGAGCAAAAGAAGAAGTGAGACCTGCTGTCCACACAGACTGTGTGCCTCATAAAATATGATAACACAATGCATGACAGACCATGTTTTCCTGAGTTTGTAAGGCAGATTTTGGATAAACACTTAACATTGTGCTGTGATCTAAACCCAAATAGACACTCACTAGTAAACAAAACATTAAAGCAACACAGTTGCTTTAATGTCAGCAAACCTACAACATAATAAAATGCATCATCTCAGGCACACGTTCAAAAAAGATATTATTTAGGAGAGGGCGCCACAGACCGCTGATGCGAATGCAGCTTGTAACGCAGAACCTTCTCCTCAGGATCCTGCAGGAGGAGGCAAGGGCCCGGGAGGCAGAGGAGAGGAAGCGCAGGGAGGAGGAGGCTCGCTTCATGGCCGAGCAGCAGCGCCTGAGAGACGAAGCCAGGAGAGCTCAGGAGGAGAAGGAGGCGCAGGAGAGAGCGAAGGTCGAGCAGGAGGAGAACGAGAGGCTGCAGAGACAGGTGGGTGATGACAGGAGTTATTAAGATGCTGCAGATTATGTCATTCCAACTTGAATAAGACCAGTGCATACGTGAGTCCAGGAGGTAGGAACGCTGGGTTTAATGGTGGTTTAGTCCCGGGCTTTAAGCTAAGTCAGTAAAAAAATTAATAGATTCTGGTATAAATATGCTTCAGTACATTTCATTTAGTCCACACAAAGGCTTCAGGAGGGGAACAATGATTCGAGTTGCCTTCCATCACACCATGATAACCGTAATATGATAAAATGCACACATGGGCCAAAGTTTACCACTTCTCTTGAGGTCTCTTGTCTGCCTTCAGCATTGAGCTGTTTCTTCATACTTTGAAGGGTGCAAAGGATCCACTTGTGCATCCTCGATTATGGCTCCTCCTGCAAGCCTCCTCTCCCCTCTGTCCTCCACATACATTCAAGGATTTCAAGACATCCTTTCTGAGATTGATTTTCAGGTCACAGGCAGTAGGGCAAAGGAAATGAGAAGGTGCGACTTAATGAAAAAGGAAAAAGCCAGAGGACATGAGGAGAGAAGGCAGGGATGTGCGAGTTAGGTGCAGAACAAAGCTTTAACATGATGGGCAAAAAATAAAGTGTTAGGTGGGGTGTTCATGAGGAAATAAGCATCACAGTGCAAAAAGAGAAACTTAGAAGCTGATCAAAAAGCAATAAGGCAATAAATTAAAAAATCTCAGTGCTGTGCTGTCTGATTGAGAGCTCTTCTCTCCCTAAATTTAAATGCTCAGAGGCATAATTACTGAGAAAAGTCAAAGGGGAAAGTATGGAAGTCTACTGGATGTATGGAAGCTTGTTTCCAAAGGTTTCGGAGTAATAACTCAAAATTTCAAGTTATTGTGTCAGTTGAAATTTTGAGATCACTGGTTGAAACGAGCTTCCATGGACTTGGGCCATAATGTTCTGAAACATCAGAACATTTTTATAGTATACATCCAGAGTGACCCACAGAGCTACAATGGACACATTAGTGGGAAATACACTTCGTTGAAATAAACCAGAATTATCCTTTAACCCCTTCGGCGTGTTTGTGGTAATCCAGTGAGAATCAGACACCCGTTCCTGACAGATCATCAACTCCACTGTAAATACCCTTTGCTGTGAAACCCCACTTTAATTTTCCATTAACCACCATGAATCCCAGTGATCCCCACATGCAGTAAGCCCATTTACCATCTGGGCAGATTAATGTGCAGGAAACTGTGCTGCTGTGAGCCCAAACATCAGCCTCTGTGACTGTCTGGCATCTGGGCAGATTAAAGAGTATGAGTATGTGCTGCTGTCACTCATGAGCACTAACAGTCAGAGGGCCCTTGTCTGCTGTGGGCACATTCCAGCTGGTGACCTCCATAATGGCGATGAGGGAGCCATTGTGATGGTGGAGGGTAGCGACGGGCCTGTGCTGCCTCTGTCTCGGTCGCCCGGCTCTGGATAAGCAGCGTCAGTGCGCGCCATGCCTGAAGCACTCAGCTCGTCTCGACTCCCCTGCTCCACTCAATCAGGCCATTGTTCCACCCTGACAGCGAGCTTGCTTCACAGTGGAGTGGCCTCATATTTTTTTAGAGGTCATTTCGCTCAAGTGTTCAGCTAAATGGTCTGAAAATGCGCAGGGCTTGGGGAAGATGCAGGCAAGATTTAAAAAACAGCTGGCTGCACCTCACGACACCTTGTGTTGTTTTCACTGCTGCATTTTAAACATATGTGTGTTTAAATATCCAGTCAAGTATGTAATGGGGGTTAAATAATATGAGGTCAGACCTGAAGGCTGCAGACCTGCAGACCACGCTGAGCAGGTGCTGCCCCCTGGTGGTCAGTTGGTTTCATTTGCATGTTTTTTAATGGTGTAAGGAGCCCCATCTCACTCAACATATGATTGCTGATTGCAGCACACATGACAAGTGTCAGATGGTTATAAGAAGTCAGTCTCATAAATATTTTTGAAGCAATTATTGACTCAAAACTGAAATATTTTAGCAAAATGTAAAGATGTGTGCAAGAAAGGGCCTCAAGCATTATCTGTCATGCTCGAAGAAGCTTTTTTCTTTCTTTTTTTAATTGTCTACATATGCAACAGGTGGCTGGTTTAATATTATTTGACAGCTCACAGCCTTTGCAGAGGGAGTTTCTTTCTTCTGGATGAAAGCCTCAAAGTGCCGAAGAGTCGGGTTAAAAAACAGCTTTGTTACAGCCACAATCACCCAGATAAACCGCAGCGTTTATAGCACAAATGAGCTTGTTTGCTTATTTCATTTGCTATTTTCATTATGTTGCATGGTGGCACGGTGGTTAGCACTGTTGCCTCACAGCAAAAATGTCTGAGTTCAGGTCCACCATCAGGCTGGCGTGAGTTTTTGTGGAGTTTGTGTGGGTTCTCTCTGGGTACTCTGGCTTTTGCTTTGGCTTTGAAAATGTCCTTTCTCATGGCTGTCTTCAGAAAGTGGGGATCTTACTGGCCCAGTAGGCACTGCCAGTCCTCTCCGAGGCCCTCCCCAAACTGCAGCCGTATTATCACAGCTTATTCCAGCTGTAGTCACATCAAAAAGTCATAGTGCATTGTTTTGTAAATACAAGAAAATATGTTTCATATATAGCCTCTCTTTTATTTCTACCTGTATGTTACTTTATTAGGTACATTTAAACTAAAGTTTTCTTATTAAATCTACCTTTACACTACCTATAATATGTTGTACAGCTGTGCGGACAGTGTTAGGCTAATATCCCGTTCCCTTTTGAACCCTCGGTCACCTTTAACTTTTACTTGGTAAGATTTAGAGCAGGAGGGACGCTTATTCTTCTTTTTCTTTAGTTTTACTGTGAAAAACGTTTAAACTTGCTTCATATTTGTATCTTCTTTATTTCAGAGGGAGGAAGCTGAAGCAAAAGCCCGCGAGGAGGCCGAGCGTCAGCGCATAGAGAGGGAGAAGCACTTCCAGAAAGAAGAGCAGGAGCGCCTGGAGAGGAAGAAGGTGAGGCCAAAGAGAGAAAAATATCATCTGTAGAGAGTTCAGAAAGTCACAGACAGTTCACAGTCGAGCTGAAAAACAAGAGCACTGATCTCTCTGTCTGATCTGCACAGCGCCTCGAGGAGATCATGAAGAGGACTCGGAAGAGCGATGCGGGAGATAAGGTCGGTGTGATTCATTCGAAACAGGCTCCAGACTGAACACTTGCTCGCCTTTGTGGAATAACACGAGTCTTGTTCTGCTCTTTGCAATCACAGAGGGATGTCAAAGCGTCTCCTCAGGTCAACGGAAAGGACGCAGAGCCGAGTAAAGGTAACCGTCACCCCTCGTCAACCTTTAAATCAGTCACAAAAGAACACATGTACTCATTCACACGTTTCTACTTTGGCTTTTTCAAAGATTATATCCACCTTTGTGAGATTGTCACCTGGGGCTTTTCCAACCCAAAGGTCTATTACTAACCCAGGAAATATACTGTATATAATAAATGGGCATTCTTTCTTTGGCTTTGAGGTTCCACCAGACAATGGAGTGCTAATATAATGCTAGTGCATGCCACCACAGTAGGTTAGTGTGGTGAAACCTGAGATGACCTTATAAAAAGGCAGTTTATTCCTTCTGTTGTGACACGGGAGGGTGTGCTGTTGTTTCGGCTTGTCGTGTACCTCCTCTTTGTTGTAACCGGACACAAAACACAGACATTGGCAGATTTCCCTGCAGGAGATTCCTGCAGATATATACTTTGATAAAACCTCCGGTATCTGTTTCCTGCATCAGCTTCTTCCCTTCCTGTTCCAGGACTGGACTTTTGTCTAAGCTGCGACACCTTAGGCATGAGCAGAAATGTTTTGTGGGCGGTATGTCCACCAGTATGTCCAACCTAACTGGATCATTAGGGAAAACTACTTTTACTGACCCAAAGAAATCATAAAGAGCCAAAAGTAGAAAAAAACTCTCTAAACTTGACCTCTTAATGCAAAAGGAAGCATGAAGTTTTGTCTCAAAGCGATTAGCTGCACATACAATAATCTTGTTATTTGAGATTTTGGTAGATCTTGGCTATTTTAACAGTTTACATATGACAGAGACTAAAGAATATTAAAGAAAAGGCTGCATTTAATAAGTAGATGTGTCCAAATGTTAGACTGATTCTGTAAACATCTGAAAAGGTTGTTAATGTCCTTTACTTGTCCACGAATTTCTCTGCAGCTCCTGGAAACCTGCAGGCCCCCAGTGCATCGGTGCTCAACCCAGCACAAAACGTTTCCAGCCCTGTTGTTGTAAACGGCGTCCAGCCCTCCGTGCACCAAAACGGCGTCTCAGCCAACGGCACTGACTTCGAGGAGATCATTCAACTGAACAACAGCGGCGGCAGCGGTAACCCCAGCCAGCAGCAGAGCGGGCTGGTGAGTGAGCCGATCATGGCGTTCGAGGGAGGAGAGCCCTTCTTGATGAAAACAGGCCCCATGAAGCCTCAGCATGTCGCAGGTACAGAAACACAACATCAAACAGGAATGTGAGCAACAGGGTGGCTGCTTATCAGTCCTGCCCATCTACTCTAAGACATATGGTAAACATTAGCATGCTAATGTAACAAGGCTACAATTCTGTATCTGCCCAACAACACTGTGTTATTGTTGCAGGAGTAGGTTTACTTTTACAAATCAGCTGCACAAGAATGTTTCTCATGGTAACAGCAGCTCCATTATTAGCTAAACTTTACAAGAAAACACGCCACCCTCGGATAAGAATCGAGGACCAAACCCAGTGTGGCAGAAGTGAGACATAAAACCACTGCTAGCTTAAGAACATTAGAATATTAGAATATAGAAGGAGTTTAATATGAGGTACGGAATTCTCTGAACGTGATGCACATCATCTGCACAAGCGTCCGGATCTATTTTTGAGGAATTCCTGGATGACAGTCGCCTCTGATGAACATGTTGGGCCAGCATGTGCCAGAGGAAATTAAATTGAGGTTAAGTTAAAGAAGAGTAGAAAAGAAGACTGAGGTTGGGCAAGAGAAACATTCAAATGACATTAATAAATCATATTTACACATAAATCTAAGAAGCAGCTGCACAGAATTGTGTGTGAAGGGTGAGTTCACCTGTCGCAGAAAGAAGAATTATTGTTCAGTTATATGGAGAACAGGAGGAATGATTTCCTGAAGCAGTGTGGAGTGGAGTGGGTGTGTCTTAGTTAGGGTCCTTTAGGCAGCATCGTCCTGCTGAAACCTGCCACAGGGCCAGAGGTGCTGGGATAAGTGCAGGCTGGAGCACGTCATCTCAGCACCTCTGTTCAGTCAGGTTTCCACCAAGAACGATCAAGTCAGAGATGAGCGTGCAAGGCTGCAGCAATAGCTCAGTCTCAGGCGACTTCAGTGGCACTAATGAAGATTTCAATAAGCAGAGATCATTTGGAGGACTGACCATGATTTATTGAGATAGAGAAATTCATTAATTTGACGATTAAGCTCCTGTGATCGATCATGGCAGAACAGAATCCCAGGATTTAGGACCTAAAACCTATTTTTCAATCTTTGAAAACTTGTCCCCTCATCCGAAATCAATCTGGCACCCTTCAACAACGAGTCTCATTTTCATCGAACATATTAAACATAAAACGAACGATACTCACACTCAGGCTTCTGGTTTTGTTCTTTTCCTCCTCCGCAGAGGTCCTGTGAGTCGCCACACATCCACGAAGACGCGCCTTTCGTCTCTGCTTGAGCTATGAGATTCATGCCACACCACAGCGGCTTATAAAACAGCGTGCCAAACAAAACAACCAGCGTTCACCTGCGCTGATTCCACATCCACGGTATCCACAGCGGTGGGACAGCAAGGAGGAGCAGAACTGGCTGGAAAAAAACAAACAAACAAACTCATCTGAAACATTTAAAAAAAAAAACATAAAAAGCTTAAGTATTCTCTGTCTTCACCGCGTGTTCTGGTGCAGCATTTTTGTCAAGTTTTACCGAAACGTCACATGCAGATTTTATGGTGCACCTTAAAGATGACTGACTGTGTAACAAATTTTAGAAAATGCAGTATAAAATCCTGGAAATACATAATATTTGACAATGGTTGTTATTATTACCATCGCTATGATATTGTTATTGTTACCTTAAGTTGAGCATTGTGTGTGTGCGTGTGTGTTTTGCTGTTTTTTGTCTTGAATTACTGAGTTATTTAACACGGGGAGCATCGGTAAGGACTGGCCACAGTGTATGTAAATGAATAATGAGCCCGGCTGCCTCGGCCTCCTGTTACGGGGGATCTGTGAAATAAAGCTTTATGAAAGGGAGCGAGGTCTCCGTGTGTTTGTGTGCGTCTGTCGGCGATACACAAACGCTCGTCTAACAGACATTTACAGCCCTCGCCACACTGGACTTGAACTTAACTTTTTTGTCTTTCTTTCTGGAGCAAGTGGAAGGGAAAACCTTTGCAATGACTTTATCATTTGTTTAAAAGTGCTGACTTATGGCAGAAACAACCCTTCATAGGTTTGGGTTTTACTATTTTTATGTTCTTTAAGTGACAGGACTAATACAATTTGTGAGAGCAAGATAGCATCCTTTCTAAGCTGACAACTGGGCAGTTAACACCCAGAGACTTGGACTGCAACTGCTATGGTAAAAGTTTAGAGTTTAGAGCTGAATGAAATTAGATTTGCTTACAGAGAGGCCAAAGAAAAACCTGCAGTGATGAGATGATCCTGGATCCTTTCAGTGAGACCTGTAAATATGGATGAAGAAATCTAAACTGTTCTCCCACAGTCCCACATGCATGTTCAATTAAGTGGTGTGAATGTTTGGCTCTTTTGAAATGTAGCTTTATTAGAAGCTGATAAGCCGGAGTCTGAAAGACCAACATTAACTGAAAGTTAGCAAGGAATCAGACTGCTAAGGAACTCTCCTTCGACCGCTGCTCCATCCTACAAGCACCTCCAGACCCATTTATTTGTTCCTTCAGGAGGTGATGGGAAGACAGGGGGGTGGTGGACACGTAGCTGATTCAGGCAATGAGCACTTTTTCTCCACCAGGCCAGGCTGCAGGGTGGGACTCCAGTGTTCCTGCTCCAGGTGAGATCACTTGGATCCAAGATTTCCTCTTGAACAGGATCATCTGAATCTGGCTCCTCACCCAGGACCTGTGACCAGAGGCAAATTGTCCGAGAAAACATAACTCCTGGGATCGCTAAGGCACAAACCCCCTCCACCATGGAGAGGACTAACATACTAAAAAACATGACACATTTCACTTCAAACTAAAACAGGAAATACTCAAAAGGCAAACAACCAACACAGATATGAAGTCTAAAAATGATAACACAGAAGGCAGGAGAAGAAATTAAAACAAAAGACTGAGTAAGAACTCAAATACAGCGCAGGGGTGATTACACAGCAAACGTCACTGTGACCCCAGTCACTGACTTAAAGGTGAAGAAGGTCTGAGCGAGGAATTTGAACCATCACACATTTGTTTAGTGCATTTTGGTGACATTTTATCCTCCAGTTTTCACCTTTTCAGCATCAGTTACTGGTAGAGATGTCTTCATATGGCACAAGATTCACGAATTTAGATAGAAGACGCAGCAGACTTGTGGTAAATACAGTTTGGTGGTGATTCACATTCAGCTCCAGATGGGGGCAGCATTGAGCCTGAACCACAACTGTGATGATTCTCTTATTATCATCATCATCATCATCATCAGAGGCTGATTTTCTGCTAAGTCTAAAATCCATTTCCGGGTTTGGCCTTGCCCTCAAAAGGAAAAAATCACCAGTATCATAGTAAAAAGGTTTGTTTTTTTTAATGTGAGGTGTTAATTATCTATGTTTTTCTCAAATGGCTAGATCTGGCTGCTTTTGTTAGTCAAGGAAAGACATCCGTGGGGACCAATTCTGGTTAAGTGTATTGTCACAGACTAATTCTTCTGAACACAAGCATTGACTCAGATGCACATCTTAAACTTGAGAAACTAGACTTACTGTATGCAGCTTCTCTGATACATCTGAGAAAATCTGAAAACTCACTACAGTAAAACCAGGCTCCAACTATCACTATCCCACTGTTTATTATATTTCTGTCCCAGCTCGGGAATCTGTCTCGATAAGATTAGATAATAATAATTGTCATTTTTCTCTGTATTTGATGCAGGCTGGGATTCAGGAAGTCAGTTAAGCCTTTATGAAACTGAACATAGAAACATTTTAAAACAATTTCAACTCAAAAAATTTAATAAGCTAGAATATTTTAGTGAACACACGAGGACCCACACCAGATTCAGATTGTATTTTTTGTTGTTTATTATAGTGTATACAGTGGTTTTAATGTTCCTCAGCTCTCCAGCTCACTTCCCCCCATCACTAAAAGAAGGAAAAACCCTCATTAGAGTAAATATCTCCACCTGCTCCATCCACCTCCCGGGCACTGTGCCCCTTGAGTCCTCCGCACCACCCCTCCCCTGCAGTGGAGCCAAAGACAACACCCCTGCCACAATTCTCTTCATTTTTTGCAGGATAGAAAGAGCTAAAAGAGCTTTTGGACATAAAGTATTTCGTGTTTGTTATCTCCTCCAGATAATAAAAACTCTGATATGGGATATGTCACGTGATCAGTCCGCAAAGCGCAATAAAGGTGCTGCACAGCTGGCAACTACAGAGAAACTACAGAGAAATATGTGATTCAGTCCTCTGTGTCAGGTGATGTTAAACCCAAACCAGTTAAAATACTTTTAAAATGATCAGAAAGTCCTTGGAAGATTTCCCCCCTGGCTGTAAAAAGTCAGACAACCCAAATAGAGGTAAAAGATAAAACTATGATGTCTGCGCCTGAAATATTTATCAGTCCTGAATTATTTTAGGATCCAAACAAATCCATGAATTCAAGGCTTTTTTTTTGGAGTAGCGTTTTACCCTTTGTGCTTTAATTTGATAGCCAGCAGACCTTTTTCAGTCAGGTTTCTGGGAAAACTGGATTTTCGAGTGGGTGTTCAGTAGCAGCTCATTTGTTTGGCTGTGGCTTGAGGTTGCACAGAAGGGAGAAGTGGCCGCAGACGTTTCTGAGGTGTAGACCAGCCACAGGATCAAAGCTGTTCACATGAGGCTTGCTGCCCACCTGCTATAATGCACTATAGCAACCAAATATTAGAGACCTTGTGGCTGGAGTTTAGGCAACTTTGTTCTCAAACAGCATCCTTATTCTTGCAGCAGTCGTACAGTTTGATCACAGTTGTTGGGGGAAAACTCTGTAAAAAACCCAGGAGAAATAAAGACACAATGAGACAAAGTTACTTTCTTTATCAAACGTGTACACGGGTGAGCTGCTAAGAACAACTCACACCATGCACAGTGGCTTGGTAATTTTTATAGGCACAGAGCACAGAGACAGTGAGAACAGGATAACAAATAATAAACAGATAAAATAAAACAACTCCATATATGGTGCTAGTCTCGTCAGCAGAGAGCTAGGGAAGATAAAACAATCTAAAACAATATGTCCCAGAAACAAGATGTGTTTGCTGGGAAAGTCTAAAAAGATAATTCTAAACTAAACTAACCATAGGCAGAGGGCAGACAAAAGGCATCTTTGTACATTTAAAAGAAGGTAAAGAAACATAGAATCATTTTTCCTGTAACATTCCCTCCTGTTTTAACTTATTTTAAATGTATACAACAATTGTCTGTGAAGGTTATTTATTAAGTATCTTAAGCAATTTTTAATTTTCAAAATGTCAGCATAGCAGAAATGGAAGTCATTTGGTCTAAAGAATAAAACAAAAGAAAATAATAAAAAGAAAAACATAGTAAATGAAAATCATAGTAAATGAAATAACAAGTGGAATAAACAAGAAAAAATAATAAAACTAAAACTACAAAAAATAAAGGATAAAAACCTTATATTTTAAAACGAAAACTACAAAAAATAAAAGGATGAAAACTAAAATGAAAACTTTGTATTTAAAAATGATGAAAACCTAATATGTAAAATGAAAACTTCAAAAAATACAAGGATGAAAACCTTATATTTAAAATGATGCAAACCTTAAATTGAAAGCTTTATATGTAAAATGATGAAAACTTCATATTTAAAATGAAAACTTCAAAAAATAAAAGGATGAGAACTTTATATTTAAAATGAAAAACTTTATGTTTAAAACTGAAAACTTCAAAAAATAAAAGGATGAAAACCTGCATAACCTACTAATGTTTTAATCAGTGCGTGATCACTCGACAAGTCATTTTTAATCACCACGTCATTCATTAGCAGTTATTACAAGTTCTCCTCTAACAGAATTGCAACGGGATGCTGGTCTTCTTCAGGCACGGCAACATAAGCAGTCATTGTAGTTGTTATCATCTTTGAAATCATTACTCTTAGGCATGGCAACACACACAACACTAATATGAGCAGTGCTATCATGATGAGACCTAGAAGGAAAAATGGCTTTGCTACAGCAGCCAGCCATGAACCGCTGAACAGCCAGTCCAGCCAGCCTTGTGCTGTAGCTGCTCCAGGTGTGTGGTCAGTGACATATTTTTGCAGAGCGGTCAAATTCTGCAAAGCTTCATAAATGTCTCCTCCAGTTTCGTATCCATCAGGGATAAAAGTGCAACATGTTTCCCCGATCAGCTTGCAAACTCCTCCTTGTGATGCTGTTAGCAGGTCTAGAGTCAGTCTGTTCTGCAGCACCATCATTCTGATGGCCTTCTGTTCTCCTGCTAAAGCCGGTCCCAGGGTCTTTGTCAAAGTTGATGCGTCGTAGCAGAGCATATCGGTTGATCTCCACATGATCCCGCAGCTCGGCAGCTCCAATGCCGGGGATCAAGCTCTGTAAGAATTTCACTCCTCCTCAGATGCGAAACTCTGGTTCCTTTACTGCTTGGTGCCGTCCGTGCACATCCTGTCTGGTACTGAGTCTTTGTTTGTAGTGGCATCCGGTAGATAGGTGAGTAGGCAGCTCCCCCACTGCCCGCGATCCATTGTTCATCACACATACTGGCAGTTGCGCTGCGTTCAGCTTGTTCAGTAGAATTACATCAGGCAGCGGGTCTGAGACTTGGGGCCAGGTCAGTAGGTAGGTCTGTCCGGAACAGTTCACATTTGTGGGTGATGATGACCTCCAGGTTGCTTTCGCTGGGATGCTGTAGTTGGCTTTGGACCAAAGAGTACCGTAGCCTGGATGTGTTGCCAGGCCCAACAGGCACCAACTGCGATCTTCAGGTATGCTGTACGGCCACAGGCCAGACGTCTGTGAGGATAGGGGCATATGGGTACATGCATAGCAGTCAGTTTTGTTATTCAAGTGAGCTGTAGTGTTCATAAACTGCCACCAGAAGTTAGTGGCGTAGCCATGGGGAAACTTGGTGTACTGTCCTTTGTCATACAGTGTCTGCCTTTTCTTCATATTGCGTGACTTGTTGTCCCTCACGGAAGCAAAGATGAGGAGCCCGGCCATGGTCAGGGCCACTGCAGTTATTAAGAGCCACCACCTCATGACGACGGGACACACCCTCCTGTCGCGAGTAGACCCCCCGGCCAGGAAAGCTGACCCCTCCACCGGGCGAGATCACAACAAGTGGGCAAGCCTGCTGTCAGCTGTGTTTAGATGGCTTCACTTACTCGCCTGCAGTGACTCTGATGGATCCAGGATGGTCGTTCCGCAATTTTGCAAGCGGTCGGTGTAGTGAGGAGGACTTGGTATGGCCCCTCCCACCTGGGTGTGCTCCAGTTTTTCCTTTGGAGCACCTTGATCAGAACCCAGTCACCGGGCTTTAGTCTGCAAGACACTGGAGAAACATCATCAGGTTGTTGATTATGTACAATGATCTCTTTGTTTTCCAATAGCTTAGACATCCATTCTGCTAATGTGTTTTCTCTGATTGCTTTGTCTATTGGTTGACTGGTGATCGGCAGTGGGAACGGCCTGCCATGAATGATTTCAAATGGAGTTAGTTTATGGGAGCCTTGCGTTAAGCGCATCCACATTTTCACTAAACCCAAACATTCAGGCCACGGCCTTCCTGTTTCTGCCATGCATTTCCTGAGCCTTTGTTTTATAGTGCCGTTAGTTCTCTCTACAAGGCCTGCGCTCTGAGGGTGATAAGCACAGTGGTGTTTTATGCTGAAACCGAGTGCTTCAGAGACCTTAGTGATGACATCATTTACAAAATGAGTGCCGTTGTCTGATCGTATCAAAGCTGGGATGCCATATGTGGGTATGAAGTGATTGCACAGACACTTTGCTACTGAAATTGCATCTGCCTTTTTCACTGGATAGATTTCCGGCCATTTTGAGAACACGTCTATAACCACTAGGGCGTATTTCGACCCTTGACATTCGCTTAGTTCAATAAAATCCATATGAATTGTGTGAAAAGGATAAGGTGGAGTGGGAAAACGGCCTCTTTTTGGTCGCAGATTTCCCTGAGCATTATATTTTTGACACGTCATGCACGTTCTGACAAATTGTTTTGCTGAAGTTTCAAAATTTACAGTGTAGAAATGAGAGTTGACAATACAGGTCATTCCCCCCGATGACAAATGCGTATAGCCATGAGTCACTAATGCCGCCATCTTGTGGAGAGATTTTGGCAGCACTGGCTTGCCATAACACATCATTAAGTCGTTTGTCAGAACTGCACCGTGTTTTAGCCATTTTGCCTGCTCTGCTGTGCTTGCTGCTTTTTGTTCATTTTTCAACACATCCAGTGGAATCTGATGTGTGTTTACTGCCATCAATGTGATGTTTGTCTTTTGTGCCGCCAGTTTTGCTGCTCTGTCAGCAAAGTTATTGCCTGTAGCAATGAAAGAGGCGTTGTAAGAGGTTGGCATGCTGAACTGGTTTTCCAGTTGGTGTAATCATTCCTCTGGTTTTCCAGATTTTTTGCAAAATGATGCACAGCAGAGAAAACATACTGGCTGTCTATATAAATGGTTATTTGTTTATCTTTGTGTATTTCACATGCGCAAATCACAGCTGACAGCTCAGCGCTCTGTGCAGAATATGAAGAAGAAAGTGGTTTTGCTTCTATTATTTTACTATCTGTGGTTACTGCGTAACCTACACAATTTCAGCCTGTGCTGTAAGGTCAAATGCTGTTCTCCTAGCTTCCACACTTGCTGATCATAAGGTGGATCTGGGCCTGGAGTTTGTTTAAATCTCAGAATGTTGTGATACTCGGTCGGTTTCTGGAAAGTGGATGTGGCGGGTGTCATTTAGCATGCACTCAGGTGTAATACCAGAAAAGAATGGCATGACTGCTATCTTAAGTTTTGTCAGAGCGTCTCTACCTAGCAAATTTACTGGACACGACGGGTCATATATGCATTTAATAAAGCACCTGCGGCCACTTGCTGTATGTACTAGTTCTAAAGGGGCAGTTAATTGTTGTACAGTTGTGTGGCCTGAAGCTGACTTTACAACTAATTTGTCCTTTGAAAACTGTCAGTTTAAGTGGCTGCCTCAAAACTGTTTTGCATTATTTCTCTGTGGCCTACTCCTACAATCTCGTGTGAAGTGACCTTCCTCTCCACGGTTCTAGCAGGCGTTGTCTCTATGTTATCTGCTGTTTCTGCGTGGCTGTCTGCAGCCTTGGTGTTTGTGACTTTGCTCGCCTCTCTGTTCCTGATAGCTACCTGCGAATTAGTGTTTTAGTCTGTTGTCAACACGTCAGCCTTATTTCTAAGTTACAGAATGCTTCTTCTCCTTTTTTTTTTTTTTTTTTTTTTTTTGGGAGAATAGATGCAACTCTACATTTTCACTTAAGGCATTTTTAGATAATTTCTAGTTCTTCAAACAATTCATGGATCTCACACATTTCAAACTTTCAAGTTAGGGTTGTTTCCCATTTATACAAATATATATATATTTAACTTTGCATTGCTCACAGCTCATAGCTCACAGCTCTAAACCTAGGCATTTTTCAATCATATGCCTAATCACTATGTGTCACTGTGACTCTCAAGTATTGTCACAAGTTCGTTTAAATTTGTTTCCAAAACCAACAAAATAATCAAACAAAAACAAAAACATAAACCTGTCAGGACACAAAAGAAAAAAGAAAAATGCTGCCACCCGAACAAGGCAGAAGTCTGCATATGTTGGCTTTTAATAGCATGCAGCTTGTAACATGGTAGACTAATGTGCCTGTGTTAATTCAGCTCCATATTATTGTGTGAAGTTGCACTGGGTTGGGAGTGGTTTTGTAGTTGTCACATTTTTGGTGAGCCAATGGCTGGAATGGGGTTGGACTAATTAGAGGCAGGTGTACTTGATTGCACTGATACACTGGTCTACATATAGCCCACACTACAAACACTGCTGTGTTGTTTTGTCTCTCTGTGCAGGTATGTAATGTGATGAAATCAGATATGTTTGGGATGGATGGGTTTTGCCCTATGAATTTTATATTAAGTGCGTCGTTTTGTCTCTCTGTGCAGGCCAGGGCCTATTATATGCCACAGCCTAAAGGCAGCAGAGTTCCAGAGGCTTGAGTGACCACTGACTATATGCTTGCAGGGTGGTGGGTCTCCAAGGACAACTTCTAACCCTGTTAAAGGCAACATGTGGGGTGCAACTTGGCCGTGTGGCATAGCTGGCTCTGGCCTTGGGACTGTGTGTTTTTATACAATTCATAAGTGGGACACTGGACTGTTTTATCTTTTATCTCTTGATATATTTTTCGTCAATAAATTATCTTTTAGAATTTTATTGACTGTCATCTTTTTGCCCACGACTGAGACGGTTGGTCAGACCTAGA
Organism: Rhamphochromis sp. 'chilingali'; assembly: GCF_963969265.1. Classification (NCBI taxonomy): domain Eukaryota; kingdom Metazoa; phylum Chordata; class Actinopteri; order Cichliformes; family Cichlidae; genus Rhamphochromis; species Rhamphochromis sp. 'chilingali'. Next base: position 27,123,370 of record NC_137944.1, read on the forward strand.
GTCTTTCTTTGGGTGTGTTACAGCAGCTTCTGCTCTAAAAGAAACAAAAAAGAAAAAGAACATGTGGAACATGCTCATCAGCTTAGCAGTGTCTACATTTTTAATTCAGCTTCTCAATCCTGTAGTTTTAGCTGTTGTCTACAGGGTTTTGCTTATTGGTTGTTATTATAGGTGTGCTCTATATCTCAGCAATGTGTCAGTCTAGGATGATAGGTTTCAAGCTGGTCAAGTGCCTCTATGCACTTCATTAGTTTAGTTATTCTCTGTATTGTCTTCATCTCACATGTCATTACACTGAGTTTCAGCAAACCTTAAGCTTGATGCAGACTACTGCTTAACAATTATCCACCTCACATCATAACCGATTAAGGTGCCTCTTCATATTAATATTATGTCATTGTTAATATTATCCTCTTTGTCTTATATAACAGCAATAGCATATTATAATATTTTATCAGTGTGTACCACTATACTACTACTGAGCCAATTTGATAGTTAGGATCATCTTATTCAGCAAACAGATAATTTAGAATTCATCCAATCTGCGGTCACATTTGTTCTCTCTGTTGCATGGCGGACCAGGCAGTTCTATTATAATATATTATTTATATTTTATTTTGTATCCATCAAGGGCTTCAGATGACCTGCAGAATCATCCTTTTCCCAAGGTGGAGACAGTTACCTTTTCACACACTGTCCTTGGCTGAACAGTGACACAGCCTTAATATACTTTATTTATGTTATTAAAATATTTTCGTGTGAATTATTTGCTTTATATTCATTTTATACATTGTGGGCATGGTCATCATGCCAACTGTGTTTCATTGATAATATCACTTTACAGGTTGTTATCCTTGCTATTATTAATTTCAAATACTCTAAAGATAATTTCTACTGTAATTTTCCCTTTGTTTATCTTTATTTCGTACTTTTTATATTTATATCTACTCAGTGGGGTCTGTTTTCAACCCTTTTAAACTACCTCAAACTACTTTGATCTCTAGTTTTCACTTAATAAGGGATTATTATGTTCTTCCTGATATGGGTGTTGCTGCACATGCGGCTGCAGGAATGAGTGATGGTTTACTAAAAGGATTGTGGACACTGCACAGTGTCTCGTCTTCTGGTTTTACTAAACTGGCAGTTGGATTCTGTTCTTCTGACTGTTTATATTTTGTTTTCTTAAATCTCTCTCTGTTTTTGTCCGGCGTCTGGACTTTTCTTTTCTCACCACTGCTCGTCAGCAGGAATGAGTTTTAATTTCACTTGCTTGATTACCCATCTTATTTATGTATTTATTTTTGTTTATTAAGTAATATATACACGATACAGCTGCTATCACCTTCGCTGGTATTAGAGACGAGAGTGGTTGCTCACACGCCCTTCTACTTTCGGACTATTTCCAAAAGCGGTGTGAACTTTACGAGACGGAACTCGACCGTTCTCTCAACTCACCAGCACGTCAGTGAATAGCAGTAAAAGAAAAACACAGTAGGAGCAGCTCAGTCTCTTATTGGACCGTGAAAATTCAGCTTGCTCCGTTAATTAAAACAATACACACATTCACATTCACACCTATTCGCGCGATCGGAACCCTTATCATAAGGGGAGCTGCCAGTCTTTCTGTAGACGAGCTACTTATTCCCTAGACCCTGTCTAGACCCAGCTGGGGGAGCTACCCAGAGCTCCAAACCTAACCCACAGAAGTGGGGAGCTTCCAGTCGACGAGCTCCAAGCTACCAGCCGACGAGCTACTTTAAACCCACAGAGGTGGGGAGCTTCCAGTCGCGACGAGCTACTTTCGCTATTTTAAATTCCCTGAATTTAAAATACGCTTTTACGCAAGATTGTGTCAGTGTGTCTGTATCTACCTGGTCGGTGTCGCCGGGTCTGGTCCACCTCGATCGGGCCCCACCACCGTGGGTCGCTTTCTAAGACGTTGGCCAAGACCCGAATTTAACGCTCTTGGTCTTTTTCCACACACCTGGTGTGTGGGCTGTCGACAGGGGAACAACGTGGGCTGGTCCGATGGTGGTGAGATTTCAATTGATTGCTACAGTGAGTTACAGAACCTCTACGTTTCTTCTCTCCCCTCCCTCACCTCCGGCTCGAAGGACCAAGAAATGTTGGGGGAAAACTCTGTAAAAATCCCAGGAGAAATAAAGACACAATGAGACAAAGTTACTTTCTTTATCAAACGTGTACACGGGTGAGCTGCTAAGAACAACTCACACCATGCACAGTGGCTTGGTAATTTTTATAGGCACAGAGCACAGAGACAGTGAGAACAGGATAACAAATAATAAACAGATAAAATAAAACAACTCCATATATGGTGCTAGTCTCGTCAGCAGAGAGCTAGGGAAGATAAAACAATCTAAAACAATATGTCCCAGAAACAAGATGTGTTTGCTGGGAAAGTCTAAAAAGATCATTCTAAACTAAACTAACCATAGGCAGAGGGCAGACAAAAGGCATCTTTGTACATTTAAAAGAAGGTAAAGAAACATAGAATCATTTTTCCTGTAACAACAGTGCATCTGTCGATGTATCAAATGTCTAAGTAAACACACTGGACCTTGTTACGCTGTGACCACACTGCCATTTGGCTCAGAGATGTGAATCTGTACAGAGAATCAGGGCGAGGACACTCTGTCTCCTCTGGCCTGGTCATGATTTTATAATTAGAAGGATTACTCACCAGATAACACAGCCCTGCATACAAAAGACTGTGATTAACGGGACTCTGTTTAGTGCAACTCGTAGTTCTTTGTGTTTTACTGTCAGCCTCATTGGTGGATTAAGTTGTTTACTTATTGGTGGTGATGTCTGATGAAGCAGATTGAAGCTAGGATTTCTAAACATCTACTGAATGAATCTACTGCTGTTGAAAGTCTGTAACACAGAGATGATAAGCCTGAGCCACAGGGGAAATTTTAAATGTAATTCATTATATGCAAATGCCAGAAATAAGGTGGAAACAATCTGTGTCCTAATCACAAAACAGGAGATTCAGCATACAGTGTGTTCAGCACCAGGGATTGCTGCGCTACAGACTGGCTCATTCTTACTCCATGTTGTTTCAGAGCCATCATTTTTTGGGGGACAGTGGTGTAAAAAAGCAAAGCATCATCCCGCGATCTGTAGAGACAGCTGAGAAACATCCATCAGTCTGGAAAAGCATTTTCTAAAGCTTTGGGACTCCAGTGAACTATAGCGACAGTAAACTTTTACACAAAAGGAGAGGAGTGGTGAAAACTAACACAGGATTTCAGCAGAAAGACGTTTGCAGAGACAAAACCTACCTGTGTTTAACTTGAACTGTTCCCAGATCAGTGTAAAACCCCTGCCTTTCCTCTTTCCTCCTCTCCACTCCTGTTGTGTTTAAATGCCACCATTACACACCTTACATTTTTTTCTTCTCCTGTCCATGATCTGTTTATCCTCCATGTTCATTTCTCTCTGTTCTTTCCCCTGACCTCCCAACTGGTCATGGCCAATGTCTGCCCCTCCCTGAGCCTGCTTCTGCTGGAGGTCTCTTCCTGTTAAAAGAGAGTTCTTCCTCTCCACTTTCACCAGTATTTTAGGATCTTCCCTAACAATATAAATTACCTTCAGGCCACTGTTGTTGTGAATTGGTGATGTATAAATGAAACTGAACTGGTTTGAACTCAGTCAACACGAAGGTGAGGCGGGGGTATCCTCTTACACTTTGTCAAGGCGAGGACCCAAATAAAATGAAAGGGCATTCAACTAAAGGAGATCGAACTGCTAAGAAGACAAAGCAAAAGTCCAACCAACAGGTTTACTGATAAAACCAGTAGGAAACACGAGAGGCATGAATAGAAGTGGGAGAAAAAACAAAGTGTCAAAAAAGTTGTTTTCACTAATGCACTGCAGAGCCGACAGAGGTCTGTTTGAGAGCGTAAAGACCCAACACAGTCAGACTGGACACGTGTGCTTCCTCCTCTGCTCTCACCTTCTAATTTCTGTATATATAGATTGTTTCCTGTTATTTGCTACATATGAATAAGGGGAACTGAGCAAAAAATACTGATGTATGAGTGAAAATGGCTTCAGACACTAACTGATCAGGGCAAAGCCAGAAAGTAAAATCACAGAAAGCCAGATGAAGATAAATAAACAAAGATAGGAATGAGGGACATAGAATAAAGTCACAAATACCAACATGAAGATAGACCAGTAGGTAAAAGCACAGGAAACTGTGAATACTGAGGGAAAAAAGGGGAGGAGAACAGAGTCAGCGACTTGGATCATCCCCTCACCTCGTAAACCTCCCAGCTACAACCTGGTAACAGGAGTAAGAGTAAAGAAAATGGCACAGTGTTTGACTAGAGTCGCAGATAAGGTGTGTCATCACTGCAGAAGCATGAGGAAGGAGTGATGCAAATGCTGATGTGGATAGTCAAAGCATGGCTAAAAAAACCTGCCGCACACCCGGCTCTGGAGTTATTAAGAAGATCGACTCTGAGAAAAATGTTGCTTCTATTAAACTAAATAACTTTTTTATGCTAAAGTCTTAAACTAAAACTCCTGGCTTTGATATGGGATAGACTGGCATTTACAGAGCACCTTTTCGGTCTTACTGAACACTCAAAATGCTTCACACTACCAGCCACATTTTCTTTTTTACACATTTCAACTCAGAATTCTATTCTGTGCATTTATGTGCATAATTGATCCACACAGGGAGGCCCAAAGCGAGATATTTGAACCAAGAGACAAACATACTTTTGTCTATTTTAACCCTTTGAGATCACAGTCACAGCTGGTACACTAACATGACCGATACGCTGAAGAATGTAAATAGTTTTTGATCCGTATTAGTTAGAATTATTATTTTATTTGCTCCCTGATTGCCTTGGGATTCTCTGGGGGTCGCTACAGCATGCAGCCCTGCATTGAGAACAAATTAACAAAAGCAGTAAACTGCATATTCTGACTACCCAGGTTCAGCATTCGGCCTTTCTGGTATTTTCCGTATTTGTGAGTCGACTATGATCCGCTTGGTCCTGAGTGATGCAAATGTTGTAATCAGGTGGCGAGTGCGAGTGCGAGGGCCTGAGCAGATGTCTGTGTGTCTGCCGGTTTTTCAATCATCAGTGGAGACTCCATTATGGTCCATTTGTGCTCGCCACATTGGTCATTTTGTGTGTTAGGTGATGTCATCATCACACAGCCACATCAATTTATACATTTTATGCCACTTTGTGTCCACAGCAGAGTTTCATCAAGGCTTTAGTGTTAGGATTGGGTCATCACTGATAATAATGGGATTTATACTTCTCAGATAAATCTATGTCACAGCTACACTGTAAGCCTTTGGTGCAGCTTGTGCCGTAACCTGATTTCGATGTAACCCCCACAGGTATAAATTCTGCAAACAGTGAACACGCAGCTAGAAATGGCTCACCAACAGGATCCAATCTAGCCTACTGGACGCTTTGGCAGATAGAAAAGGGATAGAAAATGAGATTTTTTGTTTTCAAAATAATTTAACAGGAAGTGTTGTGTAGCAATTGCTTATTTCACAACAGGAGATTATCATCTTTAACCTTCTCATTGAGAGAGACTGTTGTAGTCCGCCATAACACAGTGAAGTTCATCTTTGATTAAGGTGAGGATTTTCTCTGATTTATCAGAGTAGCGTTTAAATTTGAATAACAGCAGATTGGCTGGATGTGGAAAAGCTGATTTTCTGAAGAAATTTCAGGCTGTTTATCATAAATTTTGTCGGTGAATCATCTATTAAGTGTGAGTGTTTTCAGGAAGGAAATGGACACTCTTGTCTTAAACTGATAATGCACTTCATAGCTGCTAGACATGAGCATGCTAGCATTTATATCAAAGTGACTCAGTGCCTGAGTGCAGCCTCCCAGAGCTGCTGCCTTTCCGTGAACTCTTTCTCCTGTTAAAGCTCATTTTTGTCAAGATTTCCACCTTTAGGTAAATAAAGCGTCCATCAACGCCCTTCTCAGGAATATTTAAATATAGGATGTAACTCGGAGAATAGAGTCATAATAATAATGTGCAAATGCTTTTCCTCCTAATGCTCCAGGACAGTTTGATTTTTGCATAACCACTTGGCGACTGTGATATGAAAAGCATCACGGTCTGTCCAGGTTTGTGTGCTCGCTGTCAGTTTGTTATCTCCGGTGCCACACAGACCCATGTCTTTACGGCCCAAACACTCTGTGAGCTGAGATAAAAGACGGACGCTTCTATCTAAATACGGGGATAAAATACGACCACTAGCTGCTCCGTCATGAGGCAAAACCTTAAACACAAGTCATCTACTATCTGCAGCTCAGTGACTCACCCAACTTAGCTTTCACATGAAAAATAAAGTGATATCATTATCATGTTTATGTGATGATGACCATTTGATCCATAAGTGTGCTCACTGAAAACAACACATGCAATTACATTTGCCTTTTTTCAAGGTTTTAACACGCCATCAGGCTCCGCAGGAAGATTTAATGTGTGCCGGCAGAGGGTGAAAATCATCATAAGCTGCAGAAAACATTTTTGAAAACTCTTTCAGAGGATGAACTATTTATAATTCAGATGCGATTTCTCCAAGTGGCTGTCAGACGGTCACAGGTTGTTGGAGTCTGTGCACGTTTCACTGAGGTTTCTTCTTCAAGCAAGGATACACAGATGTCTCCCGCTTGTCTGTTTTAAGCAACTTTCACTCTTCGCTGCAAGGTGAGCCCTTTTTCTTTCTCCATCTTTATTTTTTCATGCCTGAATGAATTAAGATGTATTGAAGACCCGCTGCTGTTGTCTCTGGTTGATGCACAAAAACAAACTAACCCTCTTGTGAAGAAAAAGTAAGAAAATTCAAATGAGTGATTTCATGTGTGTTTTTAAGTTTTCCTGCTGCTTGAGTTCCTCTGTTTTGGAAAATGACACAAATGCTCCAGCGGGTAAACAAATCCCTATAATCTCACTGACTTTACATGAATTTCATGAGCTCACTGGTCAAAGGTGTCCTCTGTCCCTTGGAATTTAAACCTCGACCGACACCATAAACAGCTCGTAACAGACGGTGACAGACAAGGAGCGTCGTGTGGTCTCACATTGTGGCCGAAGCAGAGATTTGTCAGGTTTAAATTTAAGTCCGACACATATAAATGTCCAGCACCTGTGCTGCAAAGGAAAATGACAGTGATTAGGACGTGTTTGCATACCTTTGTGGAAGGTCAACGAGGGATAAAGGGATCTCAGCGTGCCAAACTGAGCTGTAAAAATTCAAACCAGGTTCTTTGTGCATGTCGAAAGACACACAGTTGGCTTTGAGGATCAGAAGTTCATAAGACTTTGATAAGACCGCAGTTAGATCAGCGATATAATCCTTATTTAAATTGTGTTATCTGTGTTTAAACTTTGTTTGTTTACTGAATTGTTATTTTGTTTTTCCTTTTCTCCCCTCTCCGTATTTCCTTTCTTGGACTCTATTAGAGTAGCTTTGCATGATTCACAGTTCAACATAATCCTTGTCTAAAACAAGCTGTATTATTAACTCCTCTTCCTTTAAGTCACCTTTCTTCTCACTGGCTACCCTCACAAATTGATAATGTTGCAGGTGGGTGTGGCTTTTGTGTTCAGAGCCATATTAGTATATCTGCTCTTTTTGACATCATTCAGAGCCAAAAATAGGAAAACTGCCTGGAACTGAGTATTTAGAGCAGTCTGAAGCCTGAGCTCATAGAGATTATTGCCAGATGCACCAATTATGCACCTCATTATGTGAGTTTTTGGCCATATTTAATATGACCAGCCACCATTATAACAGATTATAAATGACAGAAAGGAAGGAAAAGCTTGAAATGGGCCATTTAGAGCCACGTGTTGCTTTTGAGAATGTGTGGAAGAATTCTTAAAGAACAGTTTTAAATAATTTAAATACAATAGATGGTAAACAGCAAGTGTCATCAGATAAAAGTGATGGTTTAACAGTCACAGCATTGACATCCACATCAGAATCAGCTCAAAGACCCAAACTTTGGATCAATACTGTTCATAGTTACAGAATAATTCAGCAAATGCTTTTTTTTATTCTGTTATGATGTACCTAATGTTGATGCAATTCAGTTATCCATTTGCAGAAATGCATTTTTAGGAAAAAGTAACAAAGATACAAAATATGCAAGAAAAAAAAGACAGAAATAAAAAAAATAAATGCAAAAATTCAATTATACACAATGACAAAATGAATACTGTCACAAATGTACAATAACACTGTATTTTGCCAGACCTATTACCATATTATATTCCTGATCCAATTGCTTTTTCAACCCATCCACCCATTCATCCATCAATTTTCTTAACTGATTATCCAGTTCAGAGCTGCACCATCTATCCCTAGTGCCAAAGATGGGCTACACCCTGGATAGGCTGCCAGTCTGTCACAGGGCTAACACAGAAAAACATTCACTCAAATGTTGTCTGAATCACTAATTAACCAAACATCCAGCATAACTTTGGACTGTGGGACCAACCCACGCTGTCTCAGGGAGAACATGCAAACTCCACACAGAAAGGCTGATGGCAGGTTTGAAAATAAGAGCCTTTGTGTTGTGAGGTGACAGTGCTCAGCACTGCCCCACTGTGCCACCTAAACCCATAAATAATAAATTAATGGACTTTTCTTGTTGTCACCACCTGATATTTCAAGTCCAGCAGGTCACAAATGGTCCAACAAGAACATCAGGATCAGCACTGCTCAGTCCACAAAATCAAATATGATTACTTTAGACACAGTTTTAACCAAAGAGCTTAAAACTGACCTCAGAATAGAAAATTGTTGTTCTTTAACAGAAAAGACTTTAAAAATCAGAAGTAAACTGTTATTCAATACGTGCTAAAAACATCTTATTATCTCAGCAACTTTATATCTTTTTTTCATGGTGCTTTTGATTAGCTGTGACGCCGTGATATTTAACATGCACACTTCAAAGATATAAGAGCCATTTTTATTTGAAAATTATTACTATTATTGTCAATGCTTATATCCCATACAGTGATGTCATGCAGTATTCCTGCACTAGCAATGAGGTTTTGTTGTGTGTTTTCTCATGTTTGGATTTTGGTCTTGAGTTTATTATTCTAGCGTTCCTTCTCCCACTATCTCTCGGATTATTTCCTGTTTCACTGTGATAGTTAGTTGTCTCTGATGTTTTGACTCATTGCTCCAATTACCCCATTGTGTATAAATAGTCCTGTGTTTCCAGAATCTCTCTTGATCTTGTGCTTGCATTTTAAGCTTTGCTTGCACTTTACATCACCCGTGTCCTGTACTTGAGTCCTCCCTCCTGTACTCCACACACACAGGGACGCTGTTAGTGTTGCTTAAATTAAAGTTTCTCCAATTATTATTGATGCATGCAACGGATTCTTAAAGACACCTGAACACACTGCAGTTGTAAACATTACATGAACATTTCAAAATTTGTGAAATTAAGGTCAATAAGGTTCATCCATCCATCCACTTTCAGAAAATGGCAACTCCACTTTCTTCCATACTCCACTATCCCAGCTTGAGCTGACTGCAGTTCCAACTTCAGTACCATCAACCCAGACTTCCTGGTTTGGGACTTTCACATCCTTTCTGTCACTGGAGAAAAGACTTTCAACTAACCACCCCCACGTGGTTAGGTTATGCTCCTGCCTCTCTCCCTTCCTAAACGTTGTGTGCTGAGTCCCTTTTTTTATGTTCTCCATACCTAAAACTGTGTCCCTTCTATGCTATCAGTTACAGCATCGTCTACTGAGAAGAACCTTGGACCGAACGCCACCAAAACAAAATAACTCACAATACATTTATTAAGATCACAACCCAAAACACATCAATGTTTTTGGGCATGTTGCATATTATCAGTCCTGATCCACTAAGCTTACAGTGGTAGTTAAGAGGGCACAACAGAGACTCCACTTCATGAGGTTTCTCCAGAGAAGCTCATGGTGTCTTTATATTGCTGCTCCATTGAGCACGTTGTCAGACTGCATCTCTACGAGGTATGCCAGCAGCTCCGTGGCAGACAGGATAGCCCTTTAGAGGGTCATAAAACTCTGCCCAGAAAATCACTGGCTGCACACTGCTGTGTTTGGAGGAACCTTTCAGTTCTCACTGCCTCAACGGAGCTGCAAGAATCACAAAAGATCGTCCCAAACCCATGGTTCACTACCAACTCTGACATCTCCAGCAGAAAGGACACAAGAGAGAATCTAACTTTACTGAATGTATTTGTGGAAAGAGGCTAATGGTCCACCAGCAGCTGCGAGCTGTCTTTATGTGGCTCACTCTGATAAAAATAGAGCACAATCTGCAACCAGTGTTTACTTCACTGATATAAACATGAACCAGTGGAAATGCAAAACTGATTCATTTTCATCACCTCATTGTTTTTAATTCATCGTTTTGGTCGCTCAGTTGTCATCGTCTGAAATAAAGTTAATCAGATTTTCAGTCTTACTTTTTATTTTCATATTTGATGGTTTGATTATATTTTGTCATCATTTGTTTATTTACATTCAGGAAGAATAGCTACTCCTACTCAGTATTAATCAGAACTTAGTCAAAGTTGCAAACAATTATTGTATTTTTAACAGCCAATTTCCCATTTTTAATGAAATTAGATTCATTTGTCCTGGATCTAATTATTTGTGAACCTCGATGACTACTTGGTGGATTTAAATGCTAATTTCTTTGTGCAGTGAAGCCAAATAGCGACAACAGAACTTCTCACTTACTGTACTATTACATCAGCGATGTTCGCTTTTTTAATGTTTATTTTCAATCTTGTTGTAAATCATGTTTGATGTTTGTTCTTCAGATCAGCTACAGTTTGTTGTTGCTGTTGCTTCCATGGTAGCACTCGTTTTGTGCAAGACTTCATGCTTCCACCAATTTAAAATGTTTAACCAATGTTTTAGTGCGTGTGAATTTTAACTTTATTGCATGTGGACTGTTAGTGTTAATTTACTTTAGTTTCCCCCGTATCCTCAATGTGCATAGAGTATATTTTATAAATGCAGTTTACAAGTTTAGGTGAGGTAAATGTGTAAAGGATTATGCTGCTAATAAATGTTTAATAAGGTTTTTATCTGAAGCACCAAATAAAATGATGCAGCGAGATCATGACTTTTGATTGAGTCCTTTATAAGGTCTTTATGTAGGGGGTTCATGAGCACTTTGGCCTTTGGTTCTTTGCGCTTCTCTCTTGCCTGTCTTCTGGTAAGTGTCAGGCGTTTTGGTTACTGTGAAAGGTTTTACATATTTGAGTTTCATGAGATGCAATTTCATGCTACATGTACAGGCAGGTAAACACAGTGGGCTCAAACTCTGCTACAGAGAAGCAGACACATGGACTTAAACAGACACACAAATCTAGTAGACATGTTTTCCATCTATTTGTTTTCATTTTCATCTCTTTTTCCTTTGACCAAAGTTTTTTTTAATTAATTAATTAATTCATTCATTCATTCATATTTTTAGTGATTTTGCAACTTTCTGGTGGTTTTATGTGTCTTTGTAGTCCTCTTATGTAATTTTGTGTTAACTTCACATGTCTTTTGTGTTGCTTTGCATCTTAGTCATGTTTGTCTTTGTGTCTTCATGCAGTTGTTTTGCCTTTCATTTGCATGCAACTCACCAAGGCTGGTTTTGCTTTAAAGTTATTATGGATTTATCTCTTTTTCTGTTGTTTTTTCTTATTTTTTGGAAGCTACATTATTACTTTTGAAAGTGCAGCCTATATTTATAGTTTCTTGTTGCTTTCTCCCATCATTTTGTATTTCTTTTTAAACTGGGGACTGGAGACACTCCATTTAACCTGTTTTAAAGCATTATTTGGAACATGGTTATAATAAAAGTGTGTTCGTTAAATTTCCAGTAAAACAAGGAATACGTGCAGAACATGCAAGGAATGCTTTGTGACAAGAAAAAGAAAAACGTGTGAAACGTGAACTTATACAGGAGGTATAATTAACTGAGTGTCCAAATGATGCTTTACGTTTGCAACACATTTGTTTTGTTTTCTCATATTGTAGTTTATTTTATTGAGCTACATGCTATTCACCTTATTTAAGCTGTTATGAATTTTATATATATATATATATATATATATATATATATATATATATATATATATATATATATATATATATATATATGTATGTATGTATTTATTTTTCTTAATTAAATAATCTTATTCAATTTATTTTATTTTTTATTCTTTTGACGATGTCTTAATATATAAACAGACATCTACTGCTTTCCATGCCAAATAGTAGCGTAATACTTTTATAAATATTTTATTAAATTGTGTCTTTAATCTTTCTTCATATATTTGTGCATTTTGTGCACTTATTTAATTTTTATATATTTCATGTATTCACTGTATATATAATTTTTAGATATAGTACATTTGAATTTATTTTTTATATATATTTATATTTTATGTTCTACAGGTTTCTCTGCGTTTATGCATCGTCACAAAAAGTCTCGCGTGATCTGGACTCAGCGTTAGCGTTAGATAGCGTGAGGTCGAGCGTTAACTACCCGTGAATGTCGACAAAGCGCACTATTTAGCACAATTAACACAGAGAGAGAGATGTCTCCGAGTAAATATGTTATGCAGTGTGAGCGTGTAGTCCGAGCGCCTTGCCTCTCGTAAAGGTACGGTGGGCCTGTTTTGTTCGCTAAGTTGGTTTCGGTGCCGCTGCTAACAGGCTAGGTGGCTAACACTCGGTCAGCGCACTAAACCAGGAAGGAGGGACCCGACGACCAGGCAGCCTGGCCTCAGAGGTTGGTCTACTTCTGCAGACATTTATTCTTAAAAAACGCTTCTCGTCCATTCGTGTGGAAACGCGAACAAGGTAAGCGAGTTTGATTTTGTGGTTGCGCTAATAGGTGGCGAAAAATTAGTAACGTGTTCATTAACGTTGTTGCCTGCAGGGGAAGTATCGATAGCTGCAATCGGTTTTTACTGGACTCCACGGTTGGGGTTGTACATTAAAACAAACCAATCGTTAACACATCGATGTTTAATGTCATTTTGTAAAGATTTTTCTTTCTTTTTTCCATCTCTGTGACACCTGCTCTCCTAACCTCAGGCAGTCTTCTTGCTTAAAAACGCATTCTTAAATGGTAATGGTTAACAAAATTAGTGAACCGATCGAACTCGAGGTTAAAGATGAGTGCTAGTATCCACGCTGACCACGCTTGTTCAAGCGCAAAATGAAATTTGGCTTTTTATGGAGTAGTTATAGGGCTTATTGGTGCATATTGTATAATGCAAAGAGTGACACAAATCCAACACTATTTAAAGGTAACTGAGCATAGACATATAAAATAAATGGCTATAGGCTACGCCTAAGGGTATTTTAGTGCAATCTTACCAACTTGCATTACTCCCACAAATCCAGCCATGTTGTGAAACCCCATTAATTCTCGCCCCTGAACAGCTAACAAGGTGAGGAGTTGACCCACAGTAACATATATTCAGGACTTACCATGAAGTCCTGTAATTTGGCTCATTTTCATGAAAGATGCCTCCCTTTTTTCCTTTCTCTATCTAAAAGCAAAGTTGAGCCACACACTGTAGCTCCTGCAACCTCAATGGTATTAATAAGCTTGTCCTCCATTTCTTACCCCAGCTTGTAGGTTTACACTATACATAATGAAATAGATGTTTTTTTTACTGAAGTTCTAATATTTTAACCCACACTAAATGCGTATTCACCTCTATTGGAGTCAGCCGTCATGTGACACCAATACAAATGACTACCAAATTTGCCTCAGTTTACATTACTGCACATACATGCATTGCATGCAACTGCATTGTCTGCTAGTCTTTCAGTTGCTGCCTACATTGGATCTACATTGTTGATTTGACACAAGTTTTTACGCCAGATGTCCTCATTCGTCAGGGCTTGTCGAACCAGGTGTTTCATGTGTAAGTGTTAACTATTATAGGTTAAAAGACAAAAAAAAAAACCCCACAGAAAACCGAGAACAGTCAGTTCGACAAAGTTTAAAATAGGGAATGCAAATATTGTACATGTCTTTAGGATGTATGTGAAACCATTAATCACATTTTGCATGTCACTGTGCATGCCAAATATCCTTCCACAACATACTAACTAGAGATGTCCGATACCGATACCGATATCATAAATTTGGATATCTGCCGATACCGATATGAATCCGATATAGTGTTTTTTAATCAACAAAACTGTTTTTTAAAATATCTTGCTGCATTTTGCAAGTCTGCAAGTTCATACTCAAGTTTAAAACAACAACTACACTAAAGCTATTCTGTTATACCTATATACAAAAAAAATATTTCATAGTTCAGCAATACTGATCAATCTAATAAACTTAAACCTACACCATCCTCACTATTCTGGTATTTTAAAGAGTACTTAGCGTAAATATTAAGCAACCTAACTAATAGGGTTCCAACTCCCAGCAACAACAAAAATAAATAAATAAAAAATAGGGAACCACCCCTCACGCTCCACCTCATGATGCTTAATCGACGTAATCAACCTTAATTTGATGAAGTGTGAAAAAAATGCACAGAAATCAATTATTTTTCAAGAAATATTAAATAGATTCAACATCTTTCTTCAACAAAATTGCAGACTGCACAGATGGTACCTTCCCAAAGTAAAAAGTACTATAGCTTACTAGGGTATATATATTAGACTTAATAGTCACTATATACAGTAATTGACTTCTATTCATTTTACATCAAATTAAAACTTTGGGTGTCAGATAATTATTTATTAAAAGCTCGACATTTTAAATGAGAATAAGAAAGAAAAGTATGTCTTTGTGCCCCCTTTTCCCTGTTAATGCCCTATCGGCCCCCCTGGCTAAACTTTGCTAGATCCGCCCCTGCACAGTTACCAGCCGTCAGCTACGTAGAAAAAGATCCTCGAGTAGAAAGTAATATTAAATAAATTCTAACAACAGCTTATCAAGCTTAAACGTGCTGCTGTTGTTCAGCCGCTGGTTTCCTCTTTCTGGTGCAAAGTGGGCCAAAAACAAACAAGAGACACGGACTCGCGACAGAAAAGCCGATCAGCTGATCGTTAAGCAGTTTCACGATTGAAGTAGCAGCCGGAGAGCGAGAGGCAGTCGCTTGTTAAGCTTAACGCAGGAATGCTTTACAAACATTCAGAGATGGACTTACACACTTGCTTTACTTCTCTCGGGATAACTTTGTCGGAGATGAAATGCCGGGTTGCTAGCGAAGCTCCACATGCTATCCAGACCACCGACAGGTCCCGCATGCCACAGCCGCTCTATCACGTGATGCATACTGCTCCGACGTGCTAACGTTCTGAGGTGAGTTACGGCGTGTTGCAAGTTTTGTGAGGTGCTTTCGTGATATTTAATGGATCGGATTACATTTTTTATTTTTCTCCGATATCCGATCCAGTAATTTAGGTCAGTATCGGACCGATACCGATACGTAATATCGGATCGGTCCATCTCTAATACTAACCCCACGTTGCTTTTCGATGCGTCTGCTGGGGTATGAATGTGTGTGAATGTTAGCTAGAAAGCAGTTGGTAGGAAAAGGCATAGAACAAAGTGCTTCTATGAAGAAGTGAATGAGGCAAGTTGTGTAACACGCTTTGAGTGCTCAGGTAGAGTAGAAAAGCGCTGTATAAGAACCAGTCTATTTACCATTTACTTTGTATTTAAAATTGCACAAAGTCAGAAAAGTTTACCGAGTGCGGTTAAATGGTTTATTATCCAAGTTTCTGTGCAGATGGTGATTATGCATCCCTTTGGTTGTGCGGTACCGTTGGATCAGTCTGACAGAGCCAAACCTTCTGATCTTTTTCTTTATCATAGTACAGCATAACAGTTGGCATGGCTGCTATCATTGCCAATGAGAGAGGGAGGGGCTTAACCTGTCTGGTGTTGCGTTTGGATTGTAATATGTGTGAACCAAAAGGTAACTGCTGTTTGCGAATTAATAAAATTAGAATCAGTTATTTAACAAGACTAGTGTTTCTTGTGTTGACTAGTAACGCACACATCCCTAGTTTAAAGTAATGGTGAATAAAACATGAAGTTTATTTAGTTACTTTTTATTAGAGTCAGAAAATAGGATGGTATAAGATTTTCTCGTTGGTAAATATCCTGTCAATTACAAGTTGTTAGCCAATAGTAATGTCGTGTCTTCAGTTATACAGTCAGAGCAACCCCATGCACGTCCAGTGGCGTTCAACAGCGCCAGGCTTCCTTTGCTTTAGCTTGTTTGACCCCAGTTGGAGAGAAGAGGTATCACAATGGTTGTTATCAGTTTTCTTTCTGCTTCAGGCTCTGTACATGCTCACATAAAAAAGGGTGCTTTGCGGGTCATGTGACCCTTGTTCTGAGCAAAATGATCAATGTGAGTGTCACCGCCACCAGTCAGATATGTTATCAAACGGTTATTACCAATGAAATTCAACTCTGTTGCAAATAAGACAAAATTAATGCTGCTGAAAATTGTTAATCT
Source organism: Rhamphochromis sp. 'chilingali' (assembly GCF_963969265.1). NCBI lineage: Eukaryota > Metazoa > Chordata > Actinopteri > Cichliformes > Cichlidae > Rhamphochromis > Rhamphochromis sp. 'chilingali'. Next base: position 27,139,920 of record NC_137944.1, read on the forward strand.
TGAAATTTATCATATAGAGTGGTAAAATAAAGCTTTTGATTTAAGTATTTTTGTCACTGACTGCTCTCTCTGCTGCTGCTGTTGATTTCTAAGTGGTGGCTGCAACTTAGATCCCTGAAACTTAAAAAGTTGTTTTCTCTATGTTTTTTAGGAGCAGTAGCTGCAGCAGTGTTTAAAAGAAAAAGAAAAAAGACGTAGCAGCAAGTTAGAATCAAGTATAAAGGCATTTATTCATTTGCTCCTTCACCAATTTAACACCTTGTCACAGCAAGACGTCATTCAGTGGTTTTAGTGATGTATTGCTCAACACTGAAGCTCAGTACTGAAATACTTAAGAGTGAAGACGCCATTTTGAAATCACCTAATTTAACATGATTTGTTATTCTGGTTCTTCCAGTTTTCACCCATGGATATTTTCCCCTCGCAGCTTCAGTTAGTTTCATTCTTCGCTCATCGTGCTTATAACCGTCAAGCAGCACTTTTTGCTTTTCAGAGTAACCCCAAACCACTTCTACATTATTTATTGCACATTATCTGATAGTTGAGTCGGGGCACGAGAAACACTTTGACATTCAGAGATGGTGTGCGGTGAAAGAGCTGAAGTTATTTGTGCTTGTTTTCACTTCCTTTTTTTGGTCTGGGCCAGTGTGGGTGACGCTTTAGTAGCATACAGTAGGTAATGTTGTGAGAGTCACCTTGCTTTAATTATCATTCAAAACATACATAAAGTCTGCAAAGGGGGCAGACTCAGGGGTGCTGCTTCTGTGAATATAAACTCTTTATAAACTCGCAGCTTTTATAAGCTTAGATTTGCATAAACAGTTTCTTAATGAGAGACTCACTGCTTACACAGGAACCCTTTCATGCAAGGAGATTGTTTTCTTTCCTTGGTATTAGTCTGATTTTTTATTTTTTTTTCACTGAAGGAATTTTTTGGCTGACCTGAATATTTATCTTTGTTCGAACCGTGGGAACCTCCCCTGTAGGATTTCCTTCATAGGTTTATTCAGGGGACAAAGAAGTATCTGATAATAGGTAGATTCTTCTGAGCAGCCTTGAAAACAAAGCATGCACCAATATCTGATTTGGATCGGATATTACTCAGATTAGGGCTGGGCGATATGACCCAAAATTCATATCTCAATATTTTTTAACTAGATGGTGATATACGGTATATATCTCGATATTTTTTTTAAAGCCATAAAGTAGGAACAAAAAGAGGGTTCATAGTCAAAGCTGTGTCCCAGATGTCACACAGGCACTTTTATTAACATACAGCATAGAAAAAACTACTCAAAATTGTGAGCATTTATTAAATAATAATCCTCCATAAATAAAAGAAAACTGCTGTTTTTGTGTATAACAAAGAGCTCACAATTGTGCAGTTAAAATGTAAACTAAAAGACGCTGAGCATAATAACATAGGCAGATTTCACAGCTGCTCTGTTCCCAACTTCTACTGCGTGACTGACAGCCTGGAGTTTGAAATCCGCTTCGTAACCATAACCATATAGTAACATAGACTATATCGATATAAAGGATATTGTCACATCTTATATCTTGTATAAAAATATCGATATTTTTAAAAGAACTCGATATATCGCCCAGCCCTAACTCAGATCCTGACTTGGAAAAGTAGATCAGACATCACTGTCAATATGCTGATCTTTTAATTTCCGTTCTGTGTTTACTGGCCACCAGCAGCAGGACATTGGTTACTTGTAGGAGAGCTCACAGCAGCAGTTTGGAGGTACTTTCTGCCTGCTACACGGACAGCTTTTCACATTTTTCCTAAATATGCTCATCTTTCTCTCCTCCACACTGTTTTCCACCAACAAAAACACTCCATGGGGAACGTTGAGGCGAGCGAGATGAACAAGCATTTGTTCAAGTACAGTAAAATTAAAAGCTCTGAATTAAAAGTCAAAACCAGCAGTCAGTTTTCTCTCACTTGACGATGATGATGATGGGTCAATCTAACCACTCCCACACACACAAATAATTTTCAAAGCAAGCAGAGGTCCAGGCATGAACCTGTATTGATTATATGTATTGGGTAGATTCAAATAGGAATTATGTTAAATTTAACACGTTAAAGAGAGGAAGTGACCACCTTGATTGATGAGCGATCTCCAGTCACTTTGATTATTTGGATCATCATACATCGCTGCAAGCTGTTGATTGACTAAACTGCCACAAGCAAAAACCCAGCAACCTCGTGGTAGCCAGGGGTGAAAAACAGGGCAAATGGAAGAGATGAAAAATGAAAGTCAGAAATGACTCATTGACTCAGTAAAGGCTTTATGGGCTTATTGCCATGGTTTAAGCCCTGAGAAATTTAACATGAGAAAAACAAAGTAGTGAATCAGAGAAATAATGCGCCAATAAACTTCTCCTCCTTACAACCCTGCAGGAAATTGCTGCTTTTAACTGAGAAGCAGGCTTTGTTTCATCTGCTGTCTGTCCCACAGACAGAAAAAAAAGACTGAGACAGGCAGCCTTCAACCTGGTCACTACTTTTTACGATGGCCTGTGTAGATAAACAATAATCTTTGTTTCACAGACAAATGGAAAAATGGAAACAAAACAAATTGCAATTTGAAGGAACCCTGAAAAGGGAAAAGGCATGGGTTCTTTTGAAGTAAAATCAGCCATTGAGCATTCTCAAGTTTGGGGGAAAAAAACAAGTGAGGACCTTTTGTGCCCTAGATTTGCACAAATGAAGAAAACTCAAGTGGTCTGCAGTGGTGGTCTAAAAACCTGCATGAAAAACCTTTGTTTAGCAGGTAGAAAGTGGCGTCTCTTCAAACCACAACATTCGGTTAAACCCCCCCCCCCACAGTTGTCATTTCATTGCTGTCTCAAAGTGAGATCTTAAAGGCTTCAGACTTTAGAGATGACAGTTTGACGTGTCATTATCACCCAGGATGCTGCCTCTTAAACATCCTCCTTAGTTCCTGTTGCTGTAAACGAGTTCTCTGCGCTTTACTGCACAAAAGCAGCTCCGCCCGCTACATGCCTGCTGCTTTCTGAGAGTTTGAAAAACACTTGAAACACCCCTGCACCCAATTTAAAGTTAGTGGAGGGTAAAAATACTTGTTACTTTATCAGAAACTGGCTTGTAGATGAGTTAATTCACAATTCACAAAGTGTGGGCTGAGAGAGGTGGATTACAAAAATCTTTTATGTTGTTGATTAAATATTTACGTCTAAAAAAATACTAATGAAAAGTCATAAAACAAAAGCAAAGCTGTTGATTTTTTTTTTTTTAAATTTACCAATAATAATCCTGCTTATTGATAGGAAAATGGAGAGGTGGCTATCAGCAAGCAAAAAGAGCCATAAACGGGGAAAAAAACTGAAAGAAATTCATCATAACATCACAATAAAACTGTGGCTTGTGATTAAAGTAAATTGGGACACGGCGTACTTAAATTTAGGAATTGTTGCTGTAGATAAAGAAAGTCTCATCGTCTTATCCTGCAGTGTTGGGATAAAACACCATCTGCATCCCCCAAAGGCTTCTTTAATCCCTCACCTCCTCGGAGGTTTCTGTCAGCGTTGATTAATTAGTTATTTTTGGAGTTGAGGTTACTTAACAGGAGACGGCGTCTGTTTACTTCACTGCTGCTCTTTAACTGTCGCACAAAACAATGTTTAGTAGAAGTGGTAAGATTAAAAAAGAAAGAAAGAAGTAATTCAGCGATGAATAGTGTTGGACAAGCTGTCTTAAAGAAAAAATCTACTTGTTGAATTCAGAAGCATTAAAAACCCTTGTTATTATTGCAGTAACTATGGCAACAACCTTTAGGGGTGCATGATTAAACTACCAATCAGTTATTTTGGGGCAGTCTCGATTACTGAACATGATTTTTCATTAACTCAACAAAAGATTAATTTTCAAAGCGGATTTTCTTGAACTTCAGCTCTAACTCGAATAAAGAAGTACTGAAGTCACAGGTTCGCAACGCCACTCCCTCAAGAGCAACCGGTGCTCTCCTGGCCTGCAGCTGCTGCACGAAAATTTTAAGAGCAGGTGGTAATCATGAATTTCCCTCTGGCTTTCGTAACCCTTCTGATAGATCAGTCGTGTTTGAGATTAAAATCACCCAGCCCTATCATCACTGTGTGTTTAACTGTCAGTTAAGACAAACCTTTAAAGGGTTGTTATACATCTAGAAATTTGATCCTTTATTAGAAAAAGGCGATGAAGGAAAAAAAAAAAGAGCTTAAAGTTTGGAAGGTCTTAAAACATTTTAAATGTCACCTGTTATTTTTCAAAATTTGTAATTTGCAGTCTTAAATAGCAGCAATATTTATATTTGTAGCTAGTAATGATTAGCATGTTAGATTTTAAAAAGGACGAGAAACTTAAATAGTGATCAGTTGATGTTGATTTACTTTCTTTGTATAATTATTATTATATCGTTATAAAAAATAATTTTGAGTAATTTTTTAACCCATCCATATGTCCCTTTTCTGCTGCTTATCTTTCTGCTCCTCTTCAGCAACAGCCTGAATATCTTTTGTGCACAGAAGCTCTTCTCCTCCTGTCTCATATTGCTGCCGGCTCTTGTGTATATGTTTACACCTTGATCCAGCTGTCTGCTGCGGTCTTTAAGCTGGCCCATTGGCCTTGGTTTGTTGCCACTGAGTTGGTTGTGATTTATTTTCATGACAGTTCAAGGTCATGGGGGGCCGCAGGGTCTTGGTGATGGGTAAGAAGGTGTTGCGCACATTATTCAGTGTCTATCTGTCAGCAGGTTTTGAAGTGTTTAGCTGCGTAGTCCTGATATATGTTTGTTTCATTTGATGTTTGCCCGACATTCTGTGTTCAAGTAGCTGTGTTCTGTGTTTTTTTTTTTTTTTTTTTTTTTTTTTTCCCCAGGAAAGCAATACTTTTACTGGCCTGAGATCAAAGATGTCAAAGCCTCCAAATTCTCCTGCTCGGTCCCGCTCCAGATCCAGGTCTAGGTCCAGATCCAGGTCCTACTCCAGATCCCACTCTAGAAGCCGCTCAAGATCCAGAAAACGTCGTTACAGGTAAACATTTGACTGAACCTTTGGGTCACAAATATCAGTTTTTACATACTTTGACCTCATAATTAAATAAATAATTGATGGATGGATGGATATCAAAAACAAGGAAAGCATATATTAGGTTGAATATAAATAAATATTTCAGTATGGCTCAGCAGGGTGGCGTTTTTCTGATATGTGCTGCTTGTGCTGGATATTGACACTTATATGACTCCAAATTGACACATTAGGAGGTGCATATGCTTGCTGCCAGCTGAGTCAACTAGTAAGAGTATAATATATAAAGAGCATACTGTAAATGTAGGCTTGCCAAGAGGTCACACACATAAATTACGGTATATTAAAAAAAAAAAAGTTGAAGTGAGATGAAATTAAAACTTATAAGATAAAAATATTAAAAATAAGACCACTCTTTCCATTCCGGCTGCCAGATAAGATCAGTTTTAAGTTATCAGATCACTTGAGTCTTAAGATAGCTGGTATTCTCTTAACTTACTGGTTGTAAGTTAAGAGCTGGTTTTGTTTAGCTGGCTCTTCTCTGCTGTCGAGTAAGTCAACCAGTAAGATTGCGTGTACAGTAATTATTGTCGACAATATCGGGAATAAATAAATGTATTGTGTTAGAGCTCTGACTTAAAAGAGGAGGAAGAGGAAGAAGTGGAGTTGAGTAAGAAGAGAGCGCAATGAGGAAGAAATACATGATAAAATATACAAATGTTAAATGGTCGAATATAATTTAAAAGGGGTGATCTTTAAATTAAAAACGAACTCATAATTAACACTTTACAGCATTTTTTTAAAACTATATTTCGTGTAAAGTTCATCAGATCTCATTTATCCTTCATAATTCTCGGGTATCTGGACTATCCCATTAGAAATCCATTGTGGTGTAGAGGGTTAGATGATAGAAGGCTTAGAGGGGAGTGTCTGCCCATTTCTAAAGGAGGTCAAAGCATTCATTTCCAGTAATCTTGCCTAGTTTGACAAACTGGACCTTGTTTGTTTTGGAACATATGATGTTTGGCATATGATGCAAGTAATAGTTGCTGTCATAGATTTTGGCATTTACTATCTAAAGAAAATTCAGTCAAAAATGAGTGCAAGTGGAGTGTATTTGTGTACAAAGGTCTTTGTGGCTTTGGTGTTTACTGAGTACGAAGTAACAAGGAAATGCTCGGCTCGTGTTTCACTCACTATCTGATTCGGCTCATCTTTCAGTGAAGCACTCATGCAAAGGGCTGAGCGGTTTCAGTGAAGATCGTTTCTTCCTAAATTATCTCTCACAAATACAGATGTTTTGCAGCTGCATGTATTTGTGTAGTATGCAGCATTTGCTCAGGTTCACTCTGTGGGTCCTTCAGCCTTGACTCAACGCAGCTCATTCTAGGTTTGATTTGCATGATTTGTTTTTAAGCAGTTTGCATCAGCGCACCTTCACTCTAAAAATCTACCGGCGTGCCTTTCTATTTCCAGTCTGCCTGTTTTTGGAGCCAATAAACACATTCAGAGACAGTTGTTAGATTGTTTTCTTTTTTCTTCTTGCCGTATTGAATATCAATGATTTTTCAAAGCAGGAAATAGAAGATAAGTCACCACTCTTGGCCTTGTTGTTATCTCCCTCCCTTTCTGATGCCTCCTCCCTCTGGGTCTACTCGTTTTTCCGACACATTCATTAAGGCCCTCGTGTGCGAACAAGTGTTGTTTTTTTTCCCGTCTTGTATTTGATGCAGCCGAGTCCACAACAGCTCTGTTTCAATGAAAAGGTCCAAGGGGTAAGCAGAGAAGATTTGTTTTCTTTTTCCAGGAGAGATAATCTGTGTTGCATGAGTAAAAGTTTGACTTTGATTTTATCTGGAATGTGTAGGTGAAGTTCCTTAAGTAATTTTGTTGTTAATGTAACCGTTTGCTGAAATGGAACTCTTTTAATCACGGAGATCTTTAATGTCTGTTTTAGTTTACATGTGAGCAACCTGCTGCTCCTTCCAATCAGGCCACAGTGCTCAGTAACTGAGCTCCTGTTGGAGTGTGCACCTACATTAGGGTCTGTGGACCACTATGGTCCGTTTTGTAGCCTCGGAGATCCACGAGTGAATAAAGGTTTTGTGTGACATCCGAGTCTCAAAGGTTACCAGAGCAAAAAGACCTGTTCTTGATTTGGGCTCCATCTGCTGGTCAGGCTGCTGAGGTGTTACTCCTGTATTATGAATCAGTATAAATTTAAGCATTTAACTTGGAGGGCTTCAACTTATTGCTTTCAATGTCTATTTTCTGAGTTGGTTGTTTTTGGCTTGTAAGATGATGATTGTTGCTTAATTTGTTCAGCAGCAGCCCAAACAAAATATAAAGTTTTAAAGCAGACCAGGAAATAATCACATTAAATAATAATTTGTGCAACGGTGACAGTTTTTCCTGTCTTAGAATGGGACTTTGGGAATGTCTATTTACTGTGTGTGTTGGGATGATTCAGTCCTCCTTTTTTATTCCCTGTTTCTCAGACCTTTAGTTTTTATTAACTGGTGAAAGACCTAAACCTCTTTGGTGGATGCCATTTTTTTTTTTTTTTTTTTTTTTTTACGTGCAGGAATAGATGTTTGTTTTCAAAGCTTTTTGTAGCACCCACAGACTACTAATGCACTAAGATTATAAACCTTTAGGTTTTCAGAAGTTTTCATTCAAATCTTGTATCCACATGTCAAGTAGACCCGGTTGAAATGTGTGATACTTTCCTAAGAAGACAACAGTTTGACAGTGATCTTTTTGTGTTTGGTGTTGTGTGAATTACCTGTACTGACTTGTTCTTAATGTTATGAACAGCTTTTCACATGTATCTCCTCTTCTCTCTCCCCCCTCCTTTTATTCAGTTCTAGGTCTCGTTCCCGTTCTCGCTCGCACTCTCCGTCCTATAGAAACTATCCTTCTCGGGACTATCAGAACAACAGAGGTGGCTTCAGAGGTTACAACAGAGGCTACCGTAGGCCGTACCACTACCGAGGTAGAGGCCGAGGCTATTACCAACGCGGCCATTACCAAAACAGAGGTGGAGGAGGTTATGGCTATAAGGGTAATTGGCAGGGTGGTGGTGGTGGTGGTGGTGGTGGTGGTGGAGGAGGAGGTGGCGGTGGTGGCGGGGGCGGCTGGCATGATCGGCATCATGACCAGGACCACCATTCTCACAGCCCCAGGAGGGGCCGCTCACGCTCCCGTACACCCAGGAAGCGCTCGGGCAGCCGGAGCCGCTCCCGCTACTCTGATCGTTCGTCTTCTGGACGATCCCGCCATTCTAGGCGCTCCAGCTACTCCTCTCGGTCCCGCTCCTCATCCCCACGCCACCGCAGCAGCAAGGGAAAGCCCAGCAACAAGGATGCTAAAGACAAGCCAGTTGAAAGTCAGGTTGAGAAGTCTACTCCGGAACCAGATGGCAGCGTCATCGAGAAGACTTCTGGAGGCAAATGGATTGACTACGACGCAAGCCCCAAACCAACCAGCCCAGAGACTAAGAAAGAGGACGCGCCTTCTGGTCCTGAGGTCAAAGGGCCCACCAGTGGTGGCACTATGTGGAAAACCATCAGCAGTGCATCACCTCCAGCAAAGAGCCCCACAAAGTCTGGACAAACGGCCTCGTTCAGCGGATTTGGATTCTTCTCAAAGGATGATGTCAAAACTACAGATAAGACTGTGATCTCTGCTGCCTTCAAAAAGTATGTCCAGTACTTTATTTTAGATATTGAAATGTAATTATATTATTTTCTCTTTTTATTTTTCCTAACAAATCATGAACGTTATTTGTCTTTCAAACATGTTTAGCTTTTTTCAAAGATCCTTGGAAGAATACAGTTTAAAAAGGAATGAAACATAAGACTCCTGATTTTAAGTGAATTGAAAATGTAGCCGGCTGTTTTCTGAGAGGAAGTTGTATGAAATCCCACTTACTTAAGACGATGGTGTTGACGTGAGTATATAACCATGAAAATGTGAGTCATGGTCTGTACTGTTTGCATTGGGGATGGGCTTTTTTTTTTTTCCATAAGGTTGTTTAAGTCAAATGATGACAAGCATCCTGAAATTTGAATTGGCAGGTGATCTCCAAATTTGGTTGTAGTGCTTGTGTTTGTCTGCCTTCAGTCTCTTGAGGAAAGTGAAGGGTAGTTCAAGCTTTTATTTAAAAAAAAAAAACACACTAACTGGGGAATTAAATTAGTGGTCCTGGTTCTTAAAAGCAAATGTAGAAGTGCCTTAAACCTGTTTTAAGGCACTATTTTTCTAAATGGCCAGCAAAGGGTGATGTTTAAGGTTGCAATAGACTTCTGGTTCTATAGAAATATGTGAGAAAACAGCCTCAGCCTCCATTATTTTGTGGTGACTTTATGATCAACCCTCAGGCCATGCTGTTTAGAATATGAAGCCAATTTGTAAATTATAATAATTTTTGAGTTAGAAAGGACAATTGTTCAGGATTTGCATGTTGGCTCACGAGTAATTAGCCCCAGGTAATTAGCAAATGAGCATGCTGTCAGATCCACCCCTTCACAAACCAGTGGGAGATGCTGCTGTCTAAAACCCTTTAAGCCATTTTTCTTCAGAAAAAGCAAGGTCTGCTGATGGATATTTGAAAATGAAGTCATGAAATTCAGTAATTATAGAGCTCTGAAGGGGCTTAGTAAACAGCCTAACTGCTAAAGTTGATCTGAAATTAGGTGCTTTAGCTCCTGTCCCTTTAATCGAGGAATTACCTTTTCATATTCTGACCTCAATGACTTTAAACTTTGGCGATGTATATTTGAGCACTGACCATTGTAAAAACAAATGGAGACAAAAATAAGGCCGTACCGTACCAATATGCTTTTATATTGTAAGCTAAAGACCCTACAATAACAGACTCCACTTTGGTCATGTAAATGGAGAGTCTTTTTTTTTTTCACACATTAAGGTTAATTATGGACTTTGACCATTTCTATTTACATTATATATTCTATAGATAGATAGATAGATAGATACAGAAAGAAGGCATACATTTTCATTGCTATGCAGATGACACCCAGCTTTATCTTTTCATGAACTCACACAAGTTAGCTGAACTACAGGAATGTATTAAAAACATTAAGTTTCTCTATGACCTCCAATTTCCTGCTTAGAAGCAGTACAATAACCTCTGATAACTGAGGTTTTTGTATGCGACTCTAAAAATCCCTAACCAGATAGTTACTCTGGGTGGCATTAGCTTGGTCCCCAGTAACACTGTGAGGGATGTTGGAGTCGTTTATTAGACAACTAAACAAATGTGTAGGACTATTATATAATTTGGGCAGTGTATCTAAAATGAGCAATATCCTGTCTCAAAGTGATACTGACAAACTAGCTCATACATTTATTACTTCTAGTCTATTTCTGCCTATAAATACACATTCAGATTCATGATTCTGTTTTATTAAGTGTCATTAAGCGATTTTTCTTTCAGAATAAAAGGTAGTTTCAAGATTATTTGTGATACACAAGTTTGACAGAAATGAAAATGAAAACATTAAGGAAGGACAGAAGGTTGGGTAACAGGAAAATGTCTAATGTTTCAGTAAATAATCTTTTTACAACCTGGTTTTAAGCATGCCCATCCCCAGTGTGTATTGTACCTTTCACTTTCAGCTTGTTAGAACATGTTGCACTTGTGTGGTCTTGTTTTCCCTCTTGCATTATTCATCCCAGTCTGAAATTATTAATTTAAATCGTATTATTGGTTCACTTGGAGGTGCGGGTGCTAAAGTTCACTTTGAATTTCTCTGTTTCAGGTTTATGGCTGAGAACAAAAACAAAAAGCAGGCAGCTGAAAAGGAGAACAGTCGTGAAAAGGAGCAGATCACTGTAGATAGAGAACAAGAGAAAAGTGGCAAAACTGGAGAGCTCTTCAACCTCTCGTCCTTTGGTGACATCAAGGAAGACAAGACTATGCCTTTCTTTGAGGCTGGAGAAGAAGAGTTCCTCAAATCACACGGGATGAAAGAGAGGGACCTTGAGGAGGATGCTGAGGTAAAACCTGCCCTCGTAGCTCGGGACATGTTCGGGAAATGGGGGGACGAGTCAAGCTATTCAACATCTTACCCGTCCATTAAGGAGAAAGTCCGTGTAGACCCCGAAGACATAGACCCCATTGATGATGTGGAGGAGGAGTTGTACCGAAGCCGCAAACATAAGAAAGAGGAGAAGTCCAAGAAGAAGGAGAAGAAAGAAAAGGAGAAGGCCAGAAGGAGTTTGTCCCCACCAACCACTTCAAGAGAGAAAGACCGGCCACTGTTCCCTGGAGCTTTTCCTCCTCGTGAACAATCGCCCGCACCGCGTCTGTTTGCATCAAAAGAAGACTTTGAGCTCAGAATCGCTTCTTTAGATGAACTTCCCAGGTATGTGCAAATAAACTACAAATAAAATGCAACAGCAAACGCGCTCTAGTGTGAACCCTCATGCGCAAAAGAAGACGTCACACACAACGCGCTCTGTTTAGACGCAGAGCAAACAATATTGTTTGACTGATGGCCCTTAATATAAAGACTTCGGACTTTACGTTTCCCAATTTTTGCTTTAAGTTATTTTGTTATTTACATAATAATGTAAATAACCTAATAATTATCCTTATTGCTGTTTTAGAGGAGCGGCGCTTCAAAGGTTAGCTGCAGATTTCTGTCAGAATCTGCAGATTATACAGTACAAATAAAATGTTCACGTTGTCTTCCCAACAGTTTCACTGACATCTACTCTGGATGGCCAGGAAGCGTTCGCGATGTCTTCTCGGGCGCTTCTCCGGAGCTGATAATTGGCGTCTGTCTTGTGTCAGTGATGTAAAAGACGGATTAATGCGACCTGACTGTTCAAACAGCAGTCGCTTTCTAAAACATCAGATATGTATCGGATTCAGTACCACTTATGAAAGTGACCCAGATCGGATTTGAAAATATCGGATTTGTGCCGTTCACACTGTCACACCATGATCGGATATGGGTTGCATAGGGTCAAAAAAAAATCAGATTTGATGCGCTTTCGCCTGCAGTGTGAACGTAGCCTAATGCTCACGGGCAGTAAAGGTGGCACCAGTAATCTTAAAGCTTAGCTGGACACTTTTCTATTTTTAAGATTTCAAACTACCAAACTAGCAAATCTCTCAATAAGGAAAGAAAGAGATGATTTTTATCGGTGTGACGTTTGCATTTTAAACTTCACAGCTTCTTTAAAAACAAAAAATAGCGTCTGTATTTAACACTGATCTCGAAATTTGGTGATTTTAAAAACACAATATTCCAATGCCATTTTTCTTTCTTTCAGACACTTGAAACATGAACAGACTTCCCTAACATTTGTTAGATGTAGTTATTTATTTACTGTTCAGGGAAGTAGTAGACTACCATCTGGTGGACACGCTGTGCATCGTAATTACATGGTTGAAGGGTGTTTCTCTCTTTTTTTTACTCTTGAGTTTTCATTTGTCAGCCATTATAAATGCAGATACCAAATAGCAAACATTTCATCATATATTTGTTCAGCATGTTTGCATTAATCTTTGCTCCTTCCTTCCTGTTTGCTCTTAGCTCCTCCCTCTCTAAAGATCGCCACCTGCCCCGGGAGCTGCTGAATACCACTAAGAAGGATCCAGAATTTCGCTCCATTTTCCAGCACATTCAGTCCACACAGCTCCGTCGCAGCCCGTCTGAGCTGTTCGCTCAGCACATAGTCTCTATTGTGCACTACATCAAAGGTACAGTGTGTTTGCAGTGTCACGTCCGCGCAAAGGTTTGGGCAAACTGATGAGCTCCGACGATTCATTACTTGCATATTAGCGAGTTATCAGCGTTAGTCTTGTGTGTATTTGGAATAATACCTTTCTGTGGTTTGTCTGCAGCTCAACACTTCCACTCCTCTGACATGACTCTAAGTGAGCGCTTTGCCATGTACCAAAGAAAAGCTGCAGAGGCAGAAATGATGAAGCCAAGGAAGAGCCCAGAAATCCACAGGTAGCCTCCAGAAACGACTATCTGATCATTTTTGATTAATTCATCCAAGAATCTCTGTTCTGAAAACTTCCTACAATCACTAATGAGGCTTTTCCCTCGTCTTTTAGGAGAATCGATGTTTCCCCCAGTGCTTTTAAGAGGCACTCTCACCTGTTTGAGGATTTGGAGGAGGCAAGCTACAAGGTGACGAGCCCTTTTGAAATTTGACGTATGTGGAACAAGCAAATCTGAGACAATCCAGAGCAGCAGTGGTTCAGCTTTGTGCTTTTCTTTCAAAGGATGCGTATTTCTAAATCAAAAGAGCCCAATTGTGTTTTATAAGTGCCAAGCAAGCCCCCCAGCCTATGAGATATGGTTATTGATTGGGTATGTACGAACCCAAGCAAAGGCTTAAAGGAAGTGAATTAAGATCCCGAGTCCAAGCCTCTCAAGGGACGATTATCAGTGCCTTTACCTTGTAAGTATTTTTCCTAAAAAGAAAAAAAATCAAGCCACAAAACTGTAAAATTCAGTTTATTTAAATAAGCTACATGCATGCTGCTGGTTTCCACAGATACTTCCACAAATAGCTGTAAGATATAAACATTTTGTTATCATAGTTTTTCTACATTTGTAACAGTTGCAGATTACGGTAACATGTTTCTTGACCACCTGAGGGAACGCAGTATTTGTATAAGTTGTATACAGTGTGGTGCTCTGTGCATTCATTCAAAAATTTCCCATCAGCCCTGTGAACGGCTGCTTTAACTGTTTGCTAAAATCGAATCTCTGCAGGACCCAAGTAAAAAGTTCAAAGGCGACGTGATGGACCTTCGCCTGGATATTGAAAGACGTAAGAGGTTTGCTGGGAAGGAGCGCGACTTCAAGCGTGAAGGGGCCAGGAGCCCGGGAGGCTCCCAGGGACTGAGTAGAGAGAGGTCCTCTGAGAAATCTGGGAAGCACCACAAGAAATCCAAGTTTGTTGTTATTTATTTGACACAGATTCATAACAGCAGTATCAGTATATCCACTGATTCATAACTTAGTTTTAATGACGCACGTCCTTTATTTTTTGTCACCTGCCTTACAGGAAGGGTAAGAAGAAGCGGGATCGCTCTCCTTCCTCTTCTTCCTCCTCATCCTCCCAGTCCCCTTATCCTCCGCCATTCCGAGGCAAAGAATACATGGGGGAAGGGATGGAGCACCCTGAGGAGGGCTTCAGCCACACACGCTATCCACCGCGGGACTACGCTGGCCCTGGTGACCGAGGCCCTCGAGATTATGAGGGCCATGGCATGGAGAGAGGCCGAGGCCGTGGATTTGTAAGTTCCCTTCATCTTTGAATGTCTCCTTGGCTGTTTTTGTTATTGACATGTCATCTTCTTGCGATTTCCTATCCTAATGGCAGTAGACAGTAGACTGCGCTTGTCTGCTCTGTTCCTTCCTCCTAATGCTACGGATCATAATGTGGATGATGACAATAAATGATGATGATGACAGTCTATCATACATATTCCATGCACTACATGGTTTTTATAAAGGTAACGTAGCGCCAGTCAGTGGAAAGTCAGCTCATCACTAAACTCTAATGCCTGTAGTCCGTGTGTGTGTGTGTGTGTGTGTGTGTGTGTGTGTGTGTGTGTGTGTGTTCTTGTCTCATTGTCACAGGACCTAGTTATAATCTTCTCCTCCATCTCGTTAGATATCAAAGAGTTTGTCTCAAGACTGCGAGTTTCAGTCCTGCCTGTTGTTTTTGCTTTCAGTTCCCCAGAGTCAGAGGAAGAGGTTGGAGCAGGGGAAATTACCCCGGCAACAACAGCAATGGAAACCCTGCCAACATAAATCCTCCAGTGCGGCCGCCTGACGAGGAGTGGGACCCTGAATACACCCCCAAGAGCAGGAAGTACTACCTGGTGAGTCTCTGCAGCTGCTAATTGATTTACTGGTGTATTTGAAATGGAGGACATGCAAAGCCGAAAAAGTAGTCCAGTGAACAACAGCTGTTCAGTCAGTGCAAGGCATAATCCAAAATATATACTCACTGCTTTATTAGGTACACCTTTCCAGTATTGAGCTGCACATTCTTTGGCCTTGAGAGCTGCTCTGCTGGATTGTGATTTGGTGACTGGGATCATTTGAGTACTTCTGCCGCTGCAGCCCATCTATGTCACGTGCATTCAGCGATGCTCGTTTGCACGTCTTGTGATTGCTTGAGTTATTGTTTTCTTCCTGTCAACTTAACTCACCAAGACCATTCTACTCTGGCATCAACATGACATTTTCATCCAGAGAACTGCAGCTCGCTGGATGTTTTCTGTTTTTCAGACCGTTCTCTGTAAAGAAAATAGTCTGTAGAGACAGTTGTG
Source organism: Rhamphochromis sp. 'chilingali' (assembly GCF_963969265.1). Classification (NCBI taxonomy): domain Eukaryota; kingdom Metazoa; phylum Chordata; class Actinopteri; order Cichliformes; family Cichlidae; genus Rhamphochromis; species Rhamphochromis sp. 'chilingali'. Next base: position 27,155,293 of record NC_137944.1, read on the forward strand.
TGTAGCTTCTGAAATACTTGAACCACCAATAACCATTTAAATTAAAGTCACCTAAATCACTTTTATTCCTTATTCTGATGCTCAGTTTGAACTTCAACAGGTTGTTTTGACTATGTCTAAATGCCTAAGTGCATCGAGTTGCTGCAATGTGATTGGCTGACTAGATAAGTCTTAAAAAGAAGTTGAGGTTTGCCTAACAGAGTGAGTGCTATTCCTACAAAGTTGATTCTGTTGATCTGGATGTCTAATGTTTTTTATTTGTATTTCTTTTTAAGTTTCTGTTTTCAGTTCAGTTTGAGTGAGTTTGCTCGATCCTGTTCAGCTTTTATTGTTTTCAGCGGTTCAGTTGGTTTATAAATATGATGTAGGAGTAATTTGCCAGAAATTCACTGGAGTTTGTCTGAAAATGTTTTAGCTCCTTCAGAAAAGATTTCAGGTGCTTTGGACTTCTTTGATGTTTAAGCGTGTGTGAATGTTGTGGGATAAATAAATCACATCTTTACACTTTCAGCACGATGATCGCGATGGAGAGAAAACCTGGGTTGATAACCGGGGCAGAGGCCGCGGCTCCTTCCCCACTCGCCGAGGCCGCTTCGTGTACCGGAAGGGAGGCAGCAGCCCGAAGTGGACCCACGACATGTATCAGGGAGGAGAGGAGGGGGAGCTGGCAGACGACAGCCTGGAAGTCGACCATAAAGAAGCCAAGGGCGCCGGGGATGCGCCGAGCCTGAAGCAGTAAAGCTCTCGCTCCATCACCTACATGTAGAAGTCCTATCAGAGCGGTTAGAGTGGTGATGAAGGGGTTAAATTTCTGTTTTTTCCATCTTGCTTCATCTCATGTTTTAACGGTTAACATGTTCAGTGAGTTCTCTGTGTAGAAGCGAAAAGAGGAGCGCAACTGTTACTGTGATTGTTTTTTTTGTTTTGTTTAGGTGTTAAATGGTGAGTTTTGATTTGTGTTTATCGCATCGGCAAAGATTCGAAAAGGTAAAAAATGTTTCCGCGGACACGGCAAAAAAGAAAAGAGATTGTGCCTTAGGAAATAATACGGTCACGTGTCCGTCTGATATGTTTGAAGGTGAAAGCGTGTAGGAGAAATCTGATTAATCTGTTTTGGGGGTTTTTGTTTTGTTTTTTTTAAATGCATGAGACATTTGATTCATACGTTGCTCAACGGGACCAATCGGAGGCAGCTGCCCGGCTCGCTGATTCGCAGACGTGGCGGTCTCCCCGGGCGTTCGTCACTTCTGCTTTCTGAGCTTTTACACGCAGCTCATCAGCAGCTGCTGCATATTCTCGTTGGTTTGTGGATGTTTCCATAGTAAGACGGATGTGTTTTAGACAGAAAACGCGTGAACATTTTTCCGGCGCCGTCATATCTGTTTAGATAAGAGGCCATGTTTGTCTAGATTTTTAATTAAAATAAAATCAGTAGTGTTACATGACATAATCCATGTATAGAATTAGATCTGAAGCTTTGTAATCCTGCAGTTTTACTTGTGTAAAAAAAAAAAAAACTAACTGAAGAGAAATGTGAAGATTTGTGGTGAAAAAAAACAAACATGATGTGATGATTTTAAATGGAATCGACCTGAACTAGCAGAACTAGTTTGGCCACATCTCGCCGCGCCCTTCTCGTCCACGTTCGACTGTACATACTGCATGAATCAAACAGGACTGATTTTGTTCGGTCTGATGCTGAAATCTTTTTTACTGTTCAAGAGCTTTGAACTACCCGTCTTTTAATTTTCAATAAATTTTTCTTTGATTCGGGGCATTTTTGTGAGTGTTTTTTCTTTAGAAAAAGAAATAAATGCAGTTTCAGGGGTATATGTTATTACATGTGGGTTACAGATCACATTGAATATACAAAAACACAAAATCTTCACATAAAGTGTATTATCCTAGAGTTATTTATCGACATCTAAAAACATGTTAAGATTTTTGCATATTTTCATGCCTCTGTGCTAATAAATTCTTGTAATTGCTGTGCATTTAATTTAAAAACTATAAGTATTATTCACACGCAGCTAACTCTAAAAGCAGTACAGTAATCAATCTAAAAGAGACATCAATAATTAAAAACTGCAAAAAGTCTCAAATGACATTATAAAGCTTCTCATTTTTCATGAACACACCCCCGTCGTTATCGATGGTAACTAACAGCGCTTAAAACTTTAAATCTCATCTGATATATATATTTTTTGCGTAAATATGTTTATTATAATTTTAAAATTAGGATGCAAGATTTCTGAGCTCATTGAGTGCTGTTTATTTTTGCCTGGAAATTAGCACCACAGTATAATTTGCAGAGTAAATTGTTTTCAGCAACTAAACGAGAAGAATGAGGAGATGGAGCCATCTAGTGGTGACAGTGGGTCAGCTCCTGAAGAGTGAGGGTGAAAATACAGAACGCACCAAAGAGCAAATGTATTTTTTTGTGGTGACCCTTGTGACAAGGGAGCTCTCAGTGACAGATCTAGGACAGGACCAGAAGGAAAAGACCTGACAGTAGAAATCTTGTCTTAAAAATGTTTTTCAGTAAATGGAGACGAGGGCACAAAATACATCGATTTATAAGAGAGTTATGTGTACTAAAAAGAAAGTGACGTTTGTGGCTATGATTTGATACAAGTTTTGACAAAAAACAATAGTGTTGTGTTGCAGCTTTAACAGGTACTTTAGTAGGCTGTTTTTATAATATCTAATTAAACGGTTCCACCTTCTCTCTGCGCATCAGCCTCAGAGCAAGAAAATGTCTTTAAACTGCCATTAACACAAACATCCACAAAAAATTGCTTACTGTGTATTAGGATAAAAACCTGAAATGGATGGGAAATGCTCATAAAATCAGTAAAATACAATACAATTACAATACAATACAATTTTATTTATATAGCACATTTAAAAACCCGAAGGCACACCAAAGTGCTTCACAGTAATATGGAGAGTCAACATAGGTCAATAACAGGGTACAAATCGGGCACAAGCACAGACAGGATAGAGGCACTAACAGACCAGGAGAGTTAGATAAATACAAAATATGCTAAGAAGACAAAAACAGCAGTAAAATTAATAAAAAATAATACATTTAATAAAATCTAATAAAAGATTTAAAAGTTTAAAATTTAAAAGATTTAAAAGGGTATTAACTGGTCGGGAAAGCAAAGTCAAATAGATATGCTTTTAATCTTGATTTAAAGGCGTGGATAGAATCCAAGGCTCGAATAAGGTTGGGTGCAGCTGAAGCAAAGGCACGATCGCCTCTGGTCTTCAGTCTAAACTTAGGTTGGGCCAGGAGTAATTGACCTGATGATCTTAATGCACGACAAGAAATGTACAATTGAGGAGGTCAGTGAGGTAGCTGGGCGCAATGTTATTCAGGATTTTAAAAGTGAGTAGCAAGATTTTAAACTCAATGCGATATTTGATTGGTAACCAGTGCAGATCAACAAGAGCCGGAGTAATAGGGTCAAATTTTCTAGTGCCAGTAAGAAGGCGAGCCGCAGCATTCTGAACGAGTTGCAGCCTTCGAAGAGAGAAGGCTTGGAGACCACAGTATAGAGAATTACAATAATCTAACCTGGAGGTCACAAAAGCATGGATAAGTTTTTCCAGGTCCCTGTGTGCTATATAATGCTTAGCTTTAGAAATCTGGCGCAGTTGAAAAAAACCAGATTTAACTACAGATGATACTTGCTTATCGAGCTTAAAGGAGCTATCCAAATAGACACCCAGGTTACGCATAGAATCGGAGAGAGAGTTAGCAAGGGGCCCCAGCAGAGCAACAAGCTGGTCTCGAGGAATATGGCTGTCGAACACCATAACTTTAGTTTTTTTCTCATTTAAAACGAGAGAATTTTCTGCCAGCCAATCTTTAACCTCTCTCAGGCAATCGTACAGGGAGTTCAGTGGTGCTGCCAAATCATCAGTCAGTTGACAATAGATTTGAATGTCATCAACGTAAAAGGATGAAGAAAAGACCTAAATGAGTGCCAGTTGCCAGCTTGTGGAAAGCAGTTTTCCCCCCCATCCTAAAACAATCTCCAGTTCAGGCAGTGCCACTTAAAACATGACAGCTGACAGACACGGGACACAAACTCCCCTGCTGTAGCATAATCGACCTTTTCATGGCGCACGAGAGAAATTCAGCCAGCAAAAAACGAACGGATCTCCTGGGAGTTTACTGGGATCCACTCTGAGACCATCTGCATTGGTAAAACCTACAGTATTTTTGAGCTAAATGGTTTTATTCATACCTCCAAACAGACACGTCTTTACCAGAGAGAAGGTGCTGTTGCTCAAACTGGGAGGCAGGGAAAATGGGCTCGAAAGGTTCCGAATGTCTAAAGACGAGTTCTTTAGAGGTGTGTGAGAAGCTACGTTTTTAGAAGTGACTTTTGGCTGATTTTACTTATAGTTCATTCTCATTAGAATTAACCCAAAAGGATTATCTTCTGATTCATCTTATATATATGTGCATCTTATCCTAAAACACCAGCTATCAGTTCCCTTTAATGCAGTCCCAGGCAGATCAGCCCCCATTTCAACCTTGACCCATCTGATCTCAACAACTCGCATGATGGTGACCCGTAACGACCCATATGATTACTAGTGGGTCAAAAACCCTTGGGACCGTCTCTAAGTCTCCAATAGTCTCAATCAGTTGCTTTACAAGTGAAGAAGCGTCTTAGACTAAACATAAAACATCTTCACAAACCAAGAAGTCCAGATACCTTTAGCTTAAGGATGTAGTCTAACATGACCTGGGATTACTAAGAGCCTGCATAGACTCATCCTATAGTCATGTAAGAATTCAGAAGGTACCACTAAATATATCTATATCTATATATATGTAGTTAATGGGTTCTCAAGACCAACCTGCAGTACCATCATTGCCCACTACAGGGGCCACAGCCTAGCATGAAGCAACCCCAGAGCTGAAAAGCCTGGTAGCCTCTGTGGATTTTCTCCTTTATAATAATCATGAATAGACTGGATTTAATTGTATTTTTCTTACAATCATCTGTCTAGATAACTGAGTTTAAATCAATAAACTCTTCGATGTGTGTGTGCTGTTGGAGTGTTTTGGAGCATTTTAACAGCTTACTGTATGTGACTAATAGTGTGGATGCTGTGGGGTACTGACGATCCCAAAACTGATTGAAGCTTCATAATGTGTGGGAAAATCAGAGGCCTTCTTTTATACTGACTATGTTTTTTTAATCTCCCTTATTTCACATCATTGTGATATGGAAGCTTGTTTCTACCACATAAAGAAATGTTTTTTGCCATCATCATTTTGGGTTTTTATATCAGCTTTGACTTATTAACTTGAAATGTGCAGATAGAGCAAGATCAGCATATTCTTAACAATTTTTCTTCATTTATTCTTTCTTTCTTTTTAAAAATTGTTTATTCTTCATTTTGGAAAACAGTGACTATAAGACCATTTGTTTATTAAAAAGTGGTTTAGCTTTAATTATTCACATTCCAAAGATGAATACACATGAAGCCAACCTTCCCCCCAAAACAAACACTTGTGCATAAAATCTGTGATAGTCCACATTTATGGAGGCCCAAAGTGTCCGATTTTCCATAATAATAAATTAAAATAATGAAATAAAAAAATTTATATGAGGAGATACGCAACATGCAACCCCAAACCTCTAAAATAATTTGGTGTGCGTTTGTTTGTTTTTGTAATTTTTCATAATGCCACTACATCTTGACTGAGAAACACTTCAAGCATGAAAAAAAAGCTGATTAAAAATAACTTTTATGAATTTTTAAATGGTTAGCTTGCATACATATTTTCTCTCTTATTATTCATATTTATTTTTGTAATACTGCAATTTATTTAGGGACTTTAAAAATACTAGTATTTTGTTTTGAGTAGAGTGGATTTTCTTCTAAATTTCATTTTACATGATAAAAGTTAAGTTATTGCAAACTCTTTAATCGGTAAATAATATATATATATTTTTAATGTTGCGATTAGTTTGCGTCCATTTTTGTGCCTCCATACAAGGCACGTTTCTCTCCATTGGTTGTCCCTTACAGGTTTTTTAAAAGCTCAGTCCAAGTCTCTCTTAGTGGTAATGAACTCGTCCAATCGTCCCGGTCCCCGTAACCAGGATGTCCGGCTGCCCGTTCCTCCAGATCTCCCTGACGATTCGCTCCCTCTCCTCCAGCCGTCGAGCCTTCTCCAGCTCCTCGGCCGAGGTGAAAACGTTCAGGCTCCTCAGAGTGCCGTTAGACTGGCTGCTGCGGTCACTCAGAGGACCCACTGTCACTTTAGGGATCTCCGTATCCACCGCCCTCTCCTCTCCTACACTCTCCTCCTCTTCTTCCTCATCCTCCTCCTCTTCACTGGACTCCTTGAGCTGTCTCCTCGATGGAGACGGAGGTGGTTTTCTGTGGCGGCGAGCCCTGCAAGTGATGCCGGCCACCAGGAGGCACAGCGCCATGAAAAGCCCGAAGCAGACGCCCATCATGAAGTAGAGGGCAAAGCTCTCTGGATTGGCTGCACAAGAAGAGGGAAGAAAAACGAATTTACTGAAATAAAAGCATTAAAAAGTGGATTTATTAAGCTTTTCTTTATTTTCTGTCATCTCTATACTGTTAGAGTGGTGGATGCTCATATCAAAGACAGCGAAAGTTTCAAATACTCAGATCAGTGTATGTTAAAGTAAACCCTGTGAGCCAAAAACTCAGGTTTCAGACTCTAAACGCTTGATTTTCACCAGATTTTCTACTCTTGGCTCTTTGTGATGTCACTAAGAAGGGATATCCCTAATATGGCCGCCTCAGGCAGAGCGTTATTAAAGCAAACTATTATGGCTCTAGGTGTGAGCACAAAGGCCCCACCCACTGTTGTTAAACCCTTCTGTTTGCACGAGGCAGCCAATCAGAATGAAGTTTAAAGTATAAAGTTAAATAAAGATTTCTTTGAACTGTAACATGCAGAGTTACTCGTGTAGGAGCTTAGAAAGAAATATTCATGTACAACCTACGTAAAGTCATACAGTGTGGTGTAGCAAGCTGCCTGCGGTTTTATAGATTCATCTAATAACCCCTTGAGGTTGTCCCCAACTCCATGGTGGAAGCCACACTTAAAGCCCTGCTACGATTTTACCTTTGATGTGAGCGTAGGTCGCCATGCTGTTACTCAGCAGCTCCATATCTCTCTTAATTGGCTCCATCTTGGTTCACTGTGGGTTCAGACACGCACCATCTCCTTTTACACGTTTACCTCCTGGATAACCCGAGGCAGATCCTGTCAGAAAAACAAGAAAAACAAATGCTTTCAAAGTCATCTCAAAAGAAAAAAAAGTGTTTTAAGCCTAAAAATTGCATTGCTCCAAAGCACCACCCGTCATTCTTCTGATCTAAATGGGTGTCAGAGGTCAGGAGACATTGTCTTCCTCTGACGACACTCAAGCCAGGCAGAGAGGACGGCAGCGAGAGGTCTGCTGAGACCGATGGGGATGTTTATATTTATGAGAGGGGCGCCTTTCCGGCTACGCAGTTTTTATTTTTTTCCCACAGAAGAAGTGGCATGTCAGGTTTCACATGTTCACTCCAAGAAACTCACACTCGTGATGGGAGACCGGCAGGAAGTGAAAAGGTCGGGTTCACAGAAATGTAGCAGTGAATTTCTAATTTCTGCCTCTTCCCCAAAACAATGGAGCTGAGAGGAGTTGTGTTTGTTTTGCACACAAGGTTTCACAGCAAGTTATTTCATTATTTAATTGGTATTTATATAAAGTAGGAGCATTTCTCTATTGTTAGCTTGTGATAATCTTTTGGCAGGTGTTAGATTTTAGTAAGTCATTAAACTGGATGTAATATTCTTTTGTTTATTATCTGTCATATGCACTCACTGGCCACTTCTTTAAGTACACTTGTTCAATGCTCTATAACATAAATATCTATTATATATCTAAATGGTCAAGATGACCTGCTTAAGTTCAAACTGAGCATCAAAATGTGGAATAATGGTGATGTGAGTGACTTGGAATGTGTCATCATTGTTGGTGCCAGACTGGTCTGAGTTTCTCAGAAAGTGAAAAAGAGAAAGTATGCAGTGAGCAGCAGCTCTGTGGGCCAAGATGTCTTGTTGATGTCTGAGGTCAAAGGAGGCCAGATTGTTTTGAGCTGATAGGAAGGCCACAGTAACTCAAATAACCATTTGTTACACCAACGTATGCAGAAGAGCATCTCTGAATGTTAAAGCAGTTGGGCTACAACAGCAGAAGACACAGATCCACCTTGGCTTGTATCATGGTGCAATGGTGGGGTGGATGTTTCCTTGACGTCTTCCCTTAGTGACCACAATGCACTCATCTTCTCATCGCTGCTTCCAGCAAGACAATGCACCATGTCACAAAACTCATGTTCCCTGTACTTGAATGACCTCCACAGTCAGCAGACTGTGATCCAACACAGCACCTCTGAGATGTGGTGGAACAGGAGATTCTCATCGTGGATGTGCAACCAACAAATCTACAGCAGCTGCGTGATGCTGTCATGTCAGTATGGACCAAAATCTCTGAGAATGTTTCCAGCACCTTATTGAATCTGTGCCACAAAGAATTAATTAAAGTGTACCATGAGAACACAGAGTACAAACGTGGCAAACACGCCGTTGTCCCTCTTTGCAATGCATTGAGGAAGTAAAGAAGCTGCTCACAGCTGCAAAAACTTAAAACTAATTGTTTTAATGGGGGTTAAACAGCCTCAGGGATGCCTACAAAAACATTAAGAAAAATGGCACCTAAATCTCCGGTAGAGACATTCTGTTTTTTGTTAGAGATGTTTAACAAGTATTTCACTGTTAGCAAATTTAATTATCATTCAAGAGAGTAATCACAGTTAAAAAAAAAAAAAAAAAAAAAAAAAAAAAAAAAAATATATATATATATATATATATATATATATATATATATATATATATTTATTATCCTGAGGACAGCCACGGATGTCAGCACAAAACGACCTGACATTTCCCATACAAAAAAAAGCTTCTCAGAGCGACTGCATCCTTCTGTTATTTGGGTGAATCGACCCTTTAAGAGAGCGAGGGGCTGCATTAGACCGCGGTAGATGGATTTGCTCCGGACCCGTCTCGCAGACGGTCCCACGGTTACAGTAAGGATTGATGTAAACATGATGACTGATACTTCCCACCCCCTCACATTCCCTGTCACTACAAAAACAATTTCCATGGGAGCCGAATGTTTTTCTTTCTCCTGCTCTCTCTCTGGGGAGGACCAAACCGTGCCCCGTTCCAGTTGCTGCTGCTGGGGGTTTGGGTCGCTCTCCCACCCTGATCTTTATCCCAGCGACTTTTGGCAGCCCCAGTGTGCTCTCAAAGGCTTTCTTTAATTTGCTTTTGGGCAAATTAAAGTTGTAGTTGCTTTGTGGCTGGCTCGGGGTCCATTTACTCATGGGAACTGGTGGTTCCCAACCAACACTGCCTTCTGTTTGGGATTTAATCAAAGAAGAAGCGTGACTACTTCTGCACCCTCAATTTGCTGCCCCCAGACCTTAACAACATAAGTGAGCAATTTAGTTTTCAGCTTAGCTCGATTCAAACGATTAAAGACTGACTTTACACCCTGTACTTTTACACAGCTTATCAAGACTGCAGCATTTATCACAGCAGCACATATCACCTCATTCTTTCTAAGTTTTTTTTTGTTTGCATCAACACTCACGTGTCTGTGGGCAAAAATATCAAGCAGATCTCAGCTTAGGTTAACTTGAACTCCATCTGCACAGAGGTTTAACATTGAGGTTACATTTTATTTATTTTTTAACTTAAATTTTAAATAAAAACGAGGAAACAGTTATAAAGTGTTATGCAACAGCAGGGAGCAATTTGTCCAGGGATTGGGGGAGGATTTCCTTCAGTGTCTGCTTAGTTATTTTTATTTTTCCGGTGGGGATAAAAGTTCTTTCCATAATCTGATTTTTATCATTGCATCTTGAAACAGTCCACAGCACAAACAACAATCCCAAACTGACTTTCACTATCAGCGCTGGGAAAGTGAGATGACACTGCAGGAGGCCGGATGATCCAGATCCACGCTGTTCCAACTTTTCACGATGCTGCCAAGCACCGCTTAGAACAACAGCTAGAATGAACTTAAATCTTTAAAAATGATCCTTTATTTTTTATCTATTTAAATTATTATTATATTTTTTTATTTTATTTTGTTTACCTATTCTTATAAACTACCATTAATGGAATAAAAACAGAGAAAATCAAAGACTCACAAAATTAAAAAAAATTAATTAAAAAACATCCCCAGGCCTTCCTGCTCAGTTCATGTTTCTACTTTCAGGTCATACAGAATAAAATAGTTAATTTTGTAAATTTGGGGATTTGTAGGTTCTCAGTTGTCCAGGTTGTGTGAGTCTTGAGCACAGGGAGGAGCGTCCCCATGGGGGTGGTCCTGAGGGTTGTTGATCATGTGAGCAAATTTGTGACAAAAGGCGTGGGTCATTACGATCAGACGTTTCAGCTCTTGAGACTAAATGTCTTCACAAACTTAAAAAAGTCCATCTGGTCATTCTAAGAGTCAGAGAGGAGGATTATCCAGGGTATGTACAACAGGCTGTCGATTACAGCTTGCATTCTATAAGCCAGCGAGCTTGAGGTTTCATAGTCAAATTCACAATATGTGGTCGTTTCACCAGTCACTATGTTAACGACTGCAAAAACTTATAGGCTTTTTGTTAGGTCTATCTTTTGGAAGTAACCATGAGAAGACTAAAGGAAAGCTGCCAAAACTCACTTAATTATATATTGAATATGACCTGAAGTGAGTGATTGAGGCCATAAACTTAGTGTTTACAAAGGGCTGTTCTCTGATAGAACTAGAAGTCTTTTTCCAACCACACATTTCCCCCCTGGTGGTCATGAAAAAGAATGCAGTTTTAAGGCACTTTAGTGTTAGCATCACCTTTTAAACCTTCATAGTTTCAACTGTCTGTTTGCTAATCAACACACATCGCATTTGTTCACTTGGCTAGGGTTTTGCAATTTATGTATGAGGTTATTTTTAGGGCAGAGACCTTTTATCTCAACTTCACTTTAATTACAATTTTTTCTTTTTTTCAGTGCAGCATTCAGACTTTGTACGTTTTTTGGAAAAAAGTGCCCTCCATGAACTTTCTCATTTGTTTTAAGAAGGCGACGTTTTTAATACTTAATTATAAGGAGAAATGACACAAAGAGGCGCCTCTTTTTCTGTTTTCTCGATTACAGAATGAAATCGTGTATAAATATTTTTTTCTTCATGGCTCCAGGACTGGCAGTTTGTGGTGAGCTCGAAGCACCACACAAATACCAGAGGGAGGGACACATTTTGTGCAGCCGCAGTCTCGGGCAGACAGATTTAACACCTAACATTTCCAGACGAGTCCAACAACCTCCACGCAAGCATAGCCCGGCAGCTGTTTATGTGAAACCCTGTAAATGCACTCCCGCTCGGCCCTTCCTGCTTAGATAATCCTGTTTAAGTCCAATGAGGAAACTTGAAACTGCTGAAAAAAATCACTTTTTAACAGTAGTCAAAAAAATGAGAAATGAGGTGGAGCTGCTGTCAAAAACATTTAAAGAGAGTGAGATTAAGACTGATGGAAAATACATGTGACAGACTGGGTGACAACATACTCACTGTGCTATAATTTTGGGCATGTTGCAGCTCCTCAGCTTGTAAAAACCTTTAATTGTCTGTGGTGTTGTAAAAAAAAACCAGGAGGCCATGCTAATAAACTACTGAGTTGCATGACAGTAGAGCTTTATATTTGTTAAGGGGTGTAATAAAATTTAAAAAATCTTTTTTCCCAGCAAAGATAAAGTTAAATAAAAGTCACTCACCTCAGTCATGCACAGATTGACAGATTTAAAACTTCCGTATGCAAAACAAAGAATTCAGATCCACGTTTGGAGCCGGTCACTTAGATAAGACTCCCATCTTCTCTCGGGCAGAAAAGCAGCAGCGAGAGGTCGTGGGTCACTCGGCATACGTGACAGCTGAGCAGACGCTGCTGGACTGAAGAGCGAGCAGCTCTCCACTGTGATTCACTCCCTCTCATCCCTCAGAGGGAGGAGGACCAGCCAGTAGTGGTCCACACTTGTGTTTTGGAGGAGGTCTTTCCTTTTCCTGAGAGAAGTGAAAGCCATGCATGCTTCACTGCCATCGAACTCCAAAATAAAAATTCCACACTGCTCAAGTCTTTTATTTTAGCTATTCTATCCTCTCCAGGTATGACCCACACACTCCTGACCAGAGGGAGGTGATCTCTCTCCTGCTGGATGCCCAACACTGAGGTCTGTTCACAGTTAAGCCAGGAGGGTGGAACAGGAAATAGCTAGGTGGCAGCTGTGGGCATGGGGCCACGCTGCTGTGGGGGCTCCTGGATTAATTGAGCTCTTTGTGTTTTAATCTGAGCCTGGAGGGGAGTAAAAAGAGCTCAGAGTGAGGTTTGTGGAGCAGGAGAGGAGACCGATGAATAGATTGATACTTCATGGGGAAATCTGACTTGGACTTTACAAAGCTGGAGCTTTCCACACGACACCAGGAGATACAAATTTTAAAACCTATCAAACAACCGAAACAGGAGGTGCTCATAGTTGATTTGAGCTACACTGCAGTGTCACACAGCCGACACATTGTTAATATAACTGATCAAAAGAGCAAAATAGTTCTTAAACCAGTCCAGTTTGCACCTTTGAACTCAGTCCAGCAGTCCAGAACACCCAATCAACATTACATGCCAGGTTATTGTGCTTTAAGGAAACTATATGGTCACTAAGATTTTTGTAGGGCTGCACTTGAGTAATTGAATAACCATGGGACTGTGGTCGTCAATGTGTGTGTCAAAAATAATCTCCTCTGTCTTTTATTACATTTAAAAACTCATTTCACTTTCGCTGCTTGATTTGAGCAAAACCATACAGGCTTGGAGACCCTTGGAAACCACTGGTTGCTAGGGACAAATAAGGATTCCACAACTGGTTGGCAATTGATTGCCTACAGTTGTTAGGTCAAATGGAAATTCTCCTTGCGTCAGGTTGCTAGCAGTTTCATGGAAGACACCAACTCATCTGTAACCACTCACCAGCTACTTGCAGAGCAGCAGTGAAACTTGAAAAGGTGCGATGCAAACCAGAAATGGAGAACGTTAACCTTCTAAATAAAAGTAAAGCACTATTTTGCTCTGAAGGTCAAGTTTGTGTTGCACTTTTCCAAGTTTCATTACAACTCTGTGAATGTTTGCAGACAAGTTGGCATCTTCCATACAAACTACAGGCAACCACAGCAATCTACAAGCAACAAAACGCAATCACAGGCAGGTCTTTGGTTCAGCACCCTGTTGGCAACCATTTTCAAATCAACTAATACTCAACCACTGGTCTGGGGAATACACACATTTCTTCTTAGCGACTGGAGACTGCAAGGGGGTTGCCAACTGGTCTATAGGCCTGTGTGACTGAGAGCTTTGTCAAAAGGCAAGGCAAGGCAAGGCAAGTTTATTTGTATAGCACAATTCAACAACAAGGTGATTCAAAGTGCTTTACAGAGACATTAGAAACAAGAACAAATAAAAAGCATGATTTAAAATTGAATAAAACAAGCAAATTAACTAACTAATTAACAAACAAACAAACAAACAACAGTATATAAAATCAAAACAGATAAAATCAGAACAGTAGATAAAATCAGTAGTTAAATGTAAGTTTTGAAATTTAAGCTTAAAGTGTGGATTTGGTGCTTTATTCAAATGCAGCTGAGAACAGGTGAGTCTTCAACCTGGATTTAAATAAACTGAGTGTTTCAGCTGATCTGAGGCTTTCTGGGAGTTTGTTCCAGATATATGGAGCATAAAAGCTGAATGCAGCTTCTCCGTGTCTGGTTCTGACTCTGGGAACTGATAAAAGACCGGATCCAGATGACCTGAGGGATCTGGATGGTTCATACTGGGTCAGGAGGTCATTGATGTATTTTGGTCCTAAACCATTCAGAGCTTTATAGGCCAGCATCAGAACTTTAAAGTCTATCCTCTGATGGACAGGCAGCCAGTGTAAGGACCTCAGAGCTGGACTGATGTGGTCCACTTTTTTGGTCTTACTGAGGACTCGAGCAGCAGAGTTCTGAATGAGCTGTAGTTGTCTGACTGATTTTTTAGGTAGACCTGTAAAGATGCTGTTACAGTAATCAAGCCTACTAAAGATGAATGCATGGACTAATATAGGTAAGTCTATATTTTTCCATTCAATTCAACTGAAGAAACTAAATTCATTTAAGTGAACTGAAGTGAACCTGACTCTGTGGCCTGCTGGGAGTGAATTTAAACCTCAGCCGAAGCCAAAATATGAATAATTCCACAGAACTGGATATGAGCGCATTCATCATTTTAACAGTATGTGCGACAGAAAATAACAAAAACCAACACAGCCCCCCTTTAATTTCTAAAAGTACGAGCATATAATTCTACAGACTGACTACAGCGATGAAAGCAGGGCTTGTCTTTCTTATTTATACTGGTGCTTTTTCCTGTAACACTAACCCAGACTCTTAAGTATTGCAAAAGACCTGTTTATGCGGTTGTAAAGTACTATTCTGAGTCTAGTGAGCGTTGATGTGGCACTCGCTGGTGTTTTTAGCACAGCAATAAGCGGTTATTATGTGGTTGCTGTCATTCAAACACTCAGGGTTGGTCAAGAGAAAAATATGTCCCTAAAATCACTCTGAGGCTAAAGCCCAAAACAATGATCCAACTGCTGAGGGACATTCCTGCGTGCATATTCCTCCTAATTTAATGCACTCAGTAACGGCTGGTGAACCTCCGCCCTTTTTGTCCACAGTGCGGGGTTTATCTGCTCCAGCTGCCTGTGTTATGTCAGGCCTGTCCTCTTCCTGATGCTGTGTAGGAATAACATAGCACTTTGCAAATTCCCCAGATTCCCGATCGCAACTGCGCACGGGTAGAACACCAAGCAAAACACTACCTTCCTTTCACCCGCCACGCTTGTCTCCACTGGCTAAAAAACAAGAGTGGATGTCACTGTTGTGACTGAGAGCGACTTGCTCGCTGATGCAGAGATGTTTGTGGAGCTGTGGAAACAGGTCAGCTTGTTTTTCCCCACCAGTGACTAATGTTTTCCTGCATACAGGCAGTGATTAACTTAGGGCTGTTTTTTTTTAACACACAGAAAGATGGGCTTTGTGATGCTCACCATTTACCAGTAAATACACTGGCCCTCACACCACAACCGCATTCAGTGTCAGCTGCAATATGAGCTATTCAGTTCTCATAAAACTGAGCTGGAGCAGAGAGATTAACTTTGGGAATAATTTGGTAAGAGAAGACAAGTCCCTCAAAGTATTTTTACAACTAAATTAAAATGATAACGTACTGAAAGACAGACAAAAGAGATCTTTAATAATGCGATAGCACAAAAGTTAGGATAGTTAATTAAGTTGCTGGCTGGAGGGAGCTATTAGAGAGCGACACATCAAAAGGCCCAGAATGACAGTGAGGAGCTTAATAAGTTGAGTCATTTTGTTGTGGGGAGCAAACCACAACTGTGGGAGAAGTTAACTAATGCTTAAATCCCGCTAAAGGGAAACCTACTTAAAAAAAAGAAACATGGGCCAAAATAAACAAGCTGCAACCTCTGGCGGTGGAAAAATTGAGCCTGTAGTTGCTCCAAAAGCGAGTCAAATCTCATAAGACCCCCAAGTTTAAATTTCGTCCTTTATAACAACAGTGTGGAGGTGACTTTTGTTTTTAGCTGATCCGTCTGGTGAGTAAAAAGCATGGCTGCTTACATTGACAGGTGTACCTCACTGGTGTTATAATAGCAAAAAATGTAGGTGTCCAGATTCTGCAAATGAGGTGTAGAAAATACTATAAAAATTAGGAGAAATGTATGATAAATGTATTTTTGCTATTTAGTACAAATATGAGGTGCAGCACCTCAAAAGGCACAAAAAGTGACTGCTTTAGGGTATTCTCTATGTTTAAGAGATAAGACTCTTCACTGTTTCTAAGTCAGCAAAATATGAGAGAAGCTGTGGTGTCGTTTAAGTTAAACCCTTTGTGCAAAAGAGGATCTATCATTTAGTTGTTATAATTATATTGAAAAAGATTTCACTTTATTCTCAGATGGATTTTTTTTTTAGCATTTTCATCATATCTCATTTAAAAATCCCCCTAAATAGTTTGTCTTTTTTTTTTTTTTTTTATCTCAACCAAAGAGCTTCTTTGAGTTGATACAAGGAAGATGCATCAATTAATCCAAGAAATAATCCGCAATGTATTAAAAAGAATTGTTACAGTGTTTACATAGGGAAACAAATCAATCTGTGGAGTTTTATTTTTAAACATTTAAACAATTTACTGATATCAGCCTCCAAATACTCCAGCCTTTCGAGTTTGTGATCCTTACAAGAAATCAAACCCAGATTGTGGCCTTTCATCCCAGGTTCCAAGCTGTTCAGTTTTTATAGCACTAAAGACAGTTTCCAGTATTTTACAATGAAAAGGAGAACTGTAACTATATCTTACTGTACCTGAGATCTCTCTCCCTGTTCTTGACCCTGGAGTCACTTTGTGGGCCCTCAGGATGTAAACTACTGGTCTAGACTGGTGTTTGTCCTCTAATCTCTGAACCTTACACAAGCAGCGTCTTTTCCAAATGTAAAAAAAAAAAAAGTCATTTTGTTTTCTTGGCAAACTCTTTCCTGCCTCCGCCTTCACTGCCGAAGTTCCGGACGCGGTGAATCTTGGCCAGCTGGCTCTCTATGGTCTTCATTATGTCCATATGGTCGGGGATGTGGACATAGCGGATGTTCCTGCCAGTGATGAATAGGTCCTGCAGCTGTGTGAGCTGACCCAGCCGGTCCCGGTACAACACGTCCTCTAGCCGTACGTTCATGAAGGCATCTACGTTGACCACGCGTCCACGTGCCGTGCTCTCGTTCCTCAGGTCCACCGTGGTCACCTCTCCCTGAAGGCCCTGCAGGAGGATCACCATGCTGTTCTCTGTGATCGTTCGCTCCCGAATAGAGTTCACCACCTCAACCGGCCCCACGCCGGATGGCTGAGACTCAGCTCCCTTGGGCTCCATAGTAACCTGCAGAAAAGCAGAAGATTGATAACTCTGGATTAGAGTCTGTCATGCAGTGTTGGTACCTGAGACGTGTTTCTGTGGTTTACTGATTCTGACCTTGAAGCAATAAAGCAAAAATTAGCAAAACCTTGCACACTTTGTGGACAGAACATTAGAATCAGAAAATGAGAAAACACAGGAACATGTCAAATAGAAAATGTCCTGCACAGCTTAAATGCGATTGATCTCATCTGTCACAAACCAATCCTGCATTTAATAAACGTCAGACGACGAAGAGGCTGTGGTCAAATCGTTAAAAAAGATTTCCCTCCCTCCATCTTTTCTTAATCACTTTTCTGATTGAAAATAAGGTAAAGGAAGAAGAATTTCTGAGGACTTAGGAAAAGAGCACCATGCCCAGACAATGTGACTGCATCAACGTTAGATCCTCTTAGGCTGTTAATGGGGCTCTACTGAAACTGCAATGTAGGGACCAAAAAGGCTGTCTTAGATACTTTCTTACTGCGTTTTTTTAATGGAGCTCACAAAAAACACACATAAAAAGAATGAAGTGAATTAAATGTTTCCAGTCTTATTTTCTTTATCTGCTGGAGAGATGATCCAATGTAACTCTGGAAACTGTTACAAGTTCTGAGGAAAAAACAAAATAATTTTATTCCACTGTCACTTATTAAAAATCAGGGGATCAATACCAGCTGACTTGACGTAAAGTCAATTAATGGTAATCCTAATTGCCAAAACAACTACTTCTTCTCCTCCTTTTTTCAGCAGCTCACTGAAGGTTGCTAATCTGCCTTCATCTCATCCTAACCCTAACGTCCTCTGTCACCACCAACCATCTGCATGTCCTCCTTCACTACATGAATCCTTTGAGGTCTTCATATTCAGCATCCTTTCTGCACATATCCAAACCACGCCAGCCTCCTCCTGCCTCACTGTCACATCAGCATCTCATTCAGACACACGTAGTCTGTTTTGCATCTCGTGACTATCATATCCCGTAACCGCATTTTCTTTATTGGTCCAAAAAACACTTTCATATTTGGCTTTCAAAGTAACCCCCGTATATGCACATTACAGCCGAATATAAATGGTAATACAGAAGATATAGTGTCATATACTGCAGTGTCATCTTAGCTTTAACTAAACCTACAGAAAACATAAAAACACGTTTAAAATGACACTCAAATTTGTATCTGAAAGCACAAAGTTAGTCTTCTCTGTTAGCTTTTCTTTTTTTAGCGTTTCCTTAGCTTTAGCAGCGACTAAATAAAGCTCCAAAATGCGTAAAACATGACTGTAAATCAAAGCTTCTCCCTCCGCTGATGTCTGTAACATTTACCTGAATTATTTAAACACAGGTTTCATGTAGAAGCGAAACACCGACCTGCTGAAACCTCTCAAAACATCTCAACACGTTCGTTTTCCCGCAGAAACCCGACAGAGGAGCAGCGACGTGATGACGTTTCACCGTCGTCTTTGCGTCAACCGTTTAAAAAAAATAAAAACTTTATTCACAACCAGCTTTAATACAATACAATCCAGGACATAAATGAGGAACCCGAGAACAGGACGTCATCACAGCAACATTATTTTTCACATATATGCTGGATTTCAAAGCTGCAAAGTATATATTAAGATTAACAAATTTGCTCTCTGGAGTGTAAAATTTTATTAATTAAGCGAAAATTCTACTGACAGATTTAGAACATCATAAAACACCCAATATGAAACCACACAAAAGAAATACATTAAAAATGTTAATCTTATATGTGTTTAAATTGGTGTTTTTGTTTGTTTTGTTTTTGGATAAATTCAAGTTATACATAAAATCTTCTAAACTACTTAAAGGAAATAAACCAGAAAAATCATACGATATTCTAAACTGTTTTTCCCACCATTGCCATTGTATTGTATGCATGTATGACTCTTTTATTTAATAGTACACCTTGTTGAAAGGATGATGCTAAATGATCTTATGCCTACATGAACGTTTATACTCACTGCTCTGTTCCCTTTTGTACCTTATTGGATTCATACAGTACTAGTTGTCATATTTAAAATATAAGTATTAAAATTAATTAATTAATTGATTAAAAGCCGGATAAACAAAGAGCAAAGACTCCGAATCAAAGAAACCTTCATGAGATTGTTCTTTTCTTACAAAGCGAAGACAACAGCACCCCCTACAGGTTGCTGCTGCAGAAACGAAATCGTCTCAATGAACATTTATTTTCATTATCCAAATATTAATTTATAGCTTATTTAAATTAGTACGTGTCCAATTAGATGTCGTATTTAAAAATATGATCAATCCTTTTCATTTAATTTCTTCCCTGCCTCACAGCAACATTTGCAACTCATTTTGTTTTACAGCATGTAAACACGAGCCAGCCTAATCATGTAAATATAAATAAATACTTTTATTTAACATTAAATTGTTAAAAAGAAAATGAAACCTCAAACACAGCAGGTGTTACCGTTTAACATCCAAGTCAGTTCAGCTGCAATTTAAACATAGAAAATAGTTTCTGTCTATTGTAACTGTGTTATAATGTTGAGTTCTTGCATCTGTTTCACTGAATACTGCATATTTCAGATTAAAGTTCACAGTGGAGATTAACCATCCGATCATCAAACAACCACAGACTGGATAAATGAGTCAGAGGTCGTCCATCATGGCCAGGAGCTCTTCTCCCTTGTTGTTGCTGGGTTTTTCGGGTTTCTCTTCTTCTTCTTCTTCAAACTGTCCGGCGATGCGAGCCAACTCTGATGCCGCCTGCTCATCCTGAACCAAAAACTTGGATTAAGTTCATCACAGATGTTTTAAGAGAGACATGGCAGTCATAACAACAGTCCAGAGTGTAGCCAGACACTCACACTAACACACTTTTTTGCCAGATTTTCTGTTTATATTGTTAGGTTTGTTCACGTGCTCAGCAGTTGCCTTTTTTTTTTTAAGTCAAACTAAACTGTTTTCTTGACTGTGGTTTAGTTTTAGTTCACTGAAATACCCCAGAAGAGTCTGCATGATCATACCTGCATTGCTTGAATATTTATCACTCCATACAAGGACTCCTCAGCACTAGCTGATGCTCCTCTGTGAAACAAGATAAAAAGGCCTTGATGAGGAAATTTATGTTAATGTAACAACAGGGAATTAAAATAGAAAAGAAGAACACCCACGCTTCCGCCTCCTCTTTGTCTGTGTTGAACAGGTTGATTCGAAAACCTGATTCGTCTTTGGGCTTGTTCTCTGTCTTCATGCTGCCCATCAGACGAGCCAGCAGGTTCAGCTCCTCCTTCGCCAGCGGGTTGGGAGAGCCGTCTGCCTGCAGCACGATGGAGGTGCAGAGGCAGGTTATAACAGAGCTGTGAAAATAGTATTTGCCCCTTTTCTGATCTTTTTCTATTTATTATAGTTATATGTTTCAGGTCATCAAACAAATTCTAATAATAAAGAAAGAGAACCAGACTAAATACAAGATGCAGTTTTTAAATTATATAATTTATTAATGGAAAAAAGTTCTCCAATGCTACCTGGCCCTCTGAAAACTCCCCCTAAACCCAATAACTGGTTGCACTGCTGTTGGCAGCAAGAACTACAATCAAGCGTTTGATTGAAAAAAACATCTTCCTTACAGAGATGTTTTTAATTCAGCCAAACTGGAGGGTTTTTAAGAAAGAACAGCCTGTTTAAGGTTCAGGGCAAGAAATGATAGCTGGAGATTCTCCTTCAGGTTTCTTTTAGTAGAAATCAGAATTCATGGTTCCACCAGTTTTTGCAAATCGTCCAGCAAACCTGCGTCAGACCATCACGCTGCCACCACCATGTCTGACTGTTGGCATGATGTTCCTTTTAATAAAATGCTGTTAGTTTTACACCAGATGTAACGGCATGCAAAGCTTAAAAAAATTCCAGCTTCTTTCTCATTATCAAGATGTTTTTGGCAAATGTGAGATGAGCCTGCGTATTCTTTTTGGTCAGTGGTGTTTTTCTCTCATGGATGCCACTTTGGTCCACTCTGAAACAAGTGAGCCCTGCAGTTCTTTAGATGTTGTTCTGGAGTCTTTTGCAACTAATGCGCTCCTGGGAAGCTTCACAACTGTTCCAAGTTTTCTCTATTTGTGGATAATGGTTCAGGAAAGGGAGGGGTGCAGTGGCAGCACAAGAGTTACTACAAGTTTTCAAACATTATTAATGTTAATATTGACTAATTAAACATTACACTGTCTAACCAGCCGTTTAATGTTGATATGGTGATAATATAAGCAGACACAAACATTCACAGTTACTGAGAAACACTATTATTATTATTTTTGACACTTCATTAATCTGATTACCATCTTCTCTTTGTACAGCAGTAGCACTGGGGTGTGGTTTTCTGGCTCAGCTGTAGAAGCCAGGAAACCACAGTAGTGTGGTTTGGGCACACCTGTCTTACACACCCAATTAAGCTCTTCTCTTATAGAAGGTGTGAGGCTGTAGAGAGACACACAATGATGAGCCTACACCAGTGAGATGTTTTGAACAGCGGGGCAAGTGAGGTGAGTTTAAGTGTATATGCAAAAAGTGTGTCAATAAAGAGCTGCGTGTGCAAACCACAGGGAACGGGCCACTGCCATAACAGCATTAACGGCTTTTACTATGCATCAATGTCCAGGCAAGCAGGAATTTCTGGGGCTAATATACGAAGCCAACACAGAAGTACAAAACAAACTAAAGTTCCTTGAGTGGCCACTTGAGGCAAGCTGCAAAAATGAGTGAATCCCCGCAGACCTCCATTACAAAATATCCAAATTTACAGCATTTAAATGCATGTTCACAGCCTGGTATAAAAAGTGATTTGGAGGCACATGGACAGTTTCCCACTCTATAACAAATGTATGTTGGGTTCCTTTGGCGTAAGAAATATCTAAAAATATGTTAATATATCAAGCATATGTCTGTTTTTTTGGGTTTATTGCTGCAGCTAGATAACCTTAGCTAACTCGGTGCCCTACCATCTGATTCAAAAATTGTCACTTCTGGCTCCAAACAAACTAGGAAGCATCAGGTTAGTGGAGTGAGTGTGAAAGTGGTGCAACATTTTGAGCCCCTTGGTGCCACCTGAGCATCCTTTAAACACCACTATCAAAGGTAAATATCACCTTGTAGGAAAAAAGCTCCATATGATATGATTTGCTATTATTGCTTAAACATAATTTCATGGTTTCACAACAGCAAGAGCTCAGGTGTAGTTCAGGACAATATTAAGTTATATATATATATATATATATCACCAACCATAACTGTAAAATGAAATCTGTGACCTCCCTGACATGTTATTACCTTTACAGAGGGAGCCCTGGACGTGTGTGTCTCCTCTGGATGA
Organism: Rhamphochromis sp. 'chilingali'; assembly: GCF_963969265.1. Classification (NCBI taxonomy): domain Eukaryota; kingdom Metazoa; phylum Chordata; class Actinopteri; order Cichliformes; family Cichlidae; genus Rhamphochromis; species Rhamphochromis sp. 'chilingali'. Next base: position 27,177,823 of record NC_137944.1, read on the forward strand.
TCCACAGTGTACCTTTAAGTCATGAAATGCAGCAGTGTCACCCACAGGTTCAGTGTGTGTGTTCACCATGTAGTGTCCAGCAGCATATTTACATACATGTTCATGCCGAGTCTGATCACTCTGTTTCCATGCAGCTCGAAAGACCCCTCTCTGATGGAGCTGGTGTAACTCCCTCCAGAGGGGAACTCCCTTCGTCTCACTTCTCTGCCGCGACAGTCAAATATCCTTTGAAAACAGGAAACAGATGGCGACACTCTGGATTGTGGACACATTTTTTTTAAAGAAAATTGAAAGTTGGGATTGGTCAGCCTTTTGGCGGTGACTTCAGAGTTGCATCAGACCACCAGGCCACAGAGTGGCCACATCTAGTGCCGTTAATGAAGTGGCAGATGTTAAACCAGGTTCAGTGTATAAACATTGACAGTAGAAATTAATTCTGCTTATAATGTCTAAACTTGAATTAGAAGCAAATATGTGATAAAGACACTGAGAATCTGACAAACAATGGCAGACTCATTAATGACAGACATTAATAAAGTACTCGCATGTGTATTAGTTTGCATGAATGATGCTTACAGCACATGCTTTTAATCAGCACTTATGTAAAAATATCACATTGTAGAAGTAAAGGGATACGTGGTACAGAGGCAGGAGGTGCTTTTCTGATTCAACAAAGACAAACAAAGGTTAAATTTTGGTCTTTTCTGTGCTTGTTTTTCATTGTAAACAAAATAATCCAAAGAAATTAGTGAAAGACTGATGAAATGACTGCTTTGAATTCTTTTGATATGGTCACTTTGGCACACTTAAGACACATATGGGCCAAAGCACAGATCTGATACCGTTGTGGATGTTGTGGATATATTTGAAACAGGCAGTATGTGCAAAAATCCCCCAGAAATCTTACAACTGAAGAATGCATGTATACAAAATGTATTTCTGCTTAAAGGGGGCACATCTGAGCGCTTACTATCAGGGGAAGGATAAATGCGCTGGCCATAGCTGACCTTTATTACTTTGCATAAAATGCTCTATTACATTGACAGTGACAGATATGACTGAGGACATATTTTTGATTTACATTTATGGATTCCTTGAAATTCATTTCAAAACTATATGTAAACCATCTGCACACACTGTAACCTACATACCTAATAAGCCCAGGAACATCAGTCCCATGAGGCACTGGGCCTGACGTCGTCAGGGCGAACCGTCCGTTGGGATTTTGGATCTGATCTTTTAGGAAAAGTGATACCTTAAAAAAAGAGAGAGCATTAATTGAAAGCAGAAAAATGAAATGTTTAATTTGATATTAATATGTTTGAGGAGGATGGGATTTCAAGCAGGGGACTCACACGAACGTGCATGTCTTGGAAAAATGTGAGGAGAGTCTGTCTGAGAAGCTGGAGTTCACCCTCTGATAAAGACGAGTATGCCTACATCAAAGAGAGACAATGGCTGCAGAGGATGCTTGCACCTTATAAATACAAGGTTTATATAACTTCAGTTATCTGAGTCATACCTCAATGATTTTCCTGTGTGTCTCATCGACTTGGTTCACGGCCATGGGAGTGTCTTTCACGAATTCCCTGATGGTGTCCATGTGATTGTATGAGATGAGCAGCAGGTCTTTTGGCCGCAGACAAAGGAAGACTTGATATTTGAAAGCCATGACCATTAGCTCATAAAGCTACAAGAACAAAAACACAAATCTACACCTTAAAAAATTAACAGAGCTGTAAAATGTTTACATTTTTTGTCATGTTATGTATTAATAAGATACCAGAACAATCTGACAATCAATTATCAATCAATATCTGAGAGAAAGCAATTTGTGTAGGACTTTCCGTGAGGTTAATGCACTTCAAACTGCTTCACATGACTAATATGACAGAGAAAGATGCAATTAAAACAATAACATTAAAAGCTAATAATAATAACAAAGAAATTATAAGACAAATCAAGAAAGTAACAAGTAAAAAATCATCTGACCCTCAATAAAAATTAAGAACTATCAGAAACAAATAATACAATTATAAAATATATGTTGAGTTACAGTCCTGTGAGAAACTAACTACAACCCACAATTCATTTGCTCGTTGAACTACCTTTAGAAGTAATAAGTAGTAACTGCTTGACTTCATCAGTCTCTCACATCGTTGTGGAGAAGTTTCAGCCCACTCTACTTTACAGTGTTGCTTCAGCTCAGTAAGGATTGTGGGAATTTGCTTGTGCAGAGCAGTTCAGTCACCTGAGATTTAGACTTTGACTGGACCACTGCAACATTTTGATTCTTTTCTTTTGCAGATTTGCTGCTGTTCTTGGAATCATCGTTCTGTTTTATGACCAAATTTCAGCCAAGCTTTAGGTAATGGACAGATAGCTTCACATTTTACTCTAGAATACTTTGGTATACACAGAAGTTTGTGTTTGACTCGATGACTGCAAGCTGTCCAGGTCAAGCCCAAACGATTACCCGTCCACCACCGTGCTTAACAGTTGATGTCAGGTGTTTTGCTGGTATGCTGCGTTTGGCTTTCCCCAAAAGCCAAACGCAGTGGTGCTGTGGATTTTACCGAAACATCTCCACTTTGGCCTCATTCGTACACAGGACACTTTCCATCTTGTGGTTTATTCAGATACAGCTTTGCAAACCTGTGCTCTGCTGCCATGAATGATTTATAGAGAAGACGCTTTGTTTTGGCAACTCTTCTAAACAAACCACTTGTTCAGTCTTTTTCTAGTTGTGCTGTCATGAACTTTAAAATTTAACATGCCAATTGTTGGCTGTAAAGTCTGAGATGTAGCTCCTGGGTTTTCTGCACAGTCTGACTTCTGAGTGAATTTTCTAGGACATCTCATCCTGAGAAGATTGTGGCATTGTGTTAACACACACCTGAATGGTCCTGACCTGCAAAATGTTGTTTTCCAAATGCATTTTGTTAGACTTGACAAGTGGACATACTTGCTCACATTAAGTTTATGAAATGCATTTGATTAGCAGCACCTGGCTGCTACATACAGTATTCCCTATGGAAGCAGGAAGGTTTTACAGGACTGCTTTCTTTTTCACATGACTATAAGTCCCTAATGACTCGGGATGTGCATAAAATCATTGCTCCATTAAGTAAAGTAAATTTTATGGGTGCAGGTTTGACAGTCCTGCATTATAGGGAGAGGTAATGAGTAAACTGTGGAAGCTTATTTCCGAACTTCAAGGACTGAGTCATAGGTTTGAGATCAATGAATCGACTCTGTTTTTCCTGGTATTTTTTTCCAGTAAAGGGAAAAACTTTCATTGTGAACAAGGGGAAGATTTTTACTTTAAAAAGTTTTTCAGTTCACTTGCTGTTTATAATCTAGTGCTCCTGTTCCTGGTATTTGGTATTTACCCTGTCCATGCTGGCCGGGTTCAGTCTCATGATGGAGGCGTGCGCTAACCGAGTTAGCACCGTTTTCATTGTCCTGTGAGAATACAGCTGCTGAGGTTTGAGAAGTTCATCCATGAAGGCTTTACTGAACATGGTCCCAACGATGTCATTCATGACTGTGAAATGGAGAAGCAGCCAAACAGAAAGGTGGAGAATTTTGCTTTTGAATTGAAGCTACTTCTTTCTTAGTGCGGTCGATAAACACAGAGGTCATGAAAAAGGAAAAAAATGGTAAATTTTTTTTTTTTTTTTTAAATGGTTGTTTACCATTGTTTTATGCATTTTTTTTAATTTATACAACTCCAAATATATATGGGAGACAGTCTAAATAAACTCACTGGCCACTTTGTTAAGTACACCTATTCAAATGAAGCTTAAGTATAAGTTAAGGAAAATCTGTATTAATTCATCTGCCTGAATTGCTTGGTGTTTGGGCTGATTGTCTATTCTTTACATCACTTCCTCTTACCCAACCTGTCAAACTGGTGACATCATTGCTCTAGTCCAATCATTTTCTTGTCCACCTTCTGTGAGCAAATAGCCTCATATGTGTTTTAACTCTGAGTGCTCTTTTTTCAGACTCTCATTCATGAATGGCAAATGGGCAGTATTTTGTATAGCACTTTACTTAGTCCCTAAGGACCCCAAAGCGCTTTACACTACATTCAGTCATCCACCCATTCACACACCCATTCACACACTAGTGATGGCAAGCCACATTGTAGCCACAGCTGGCCTGGGGCGCACTGACGGAGGCGAGGCTGCCGGACACTGGTGCCACTGGGCCCTCTGACCACTACCAGTAGGCAACGGGTGAAGTGTCTTGCCCAAGGACACAATGACCGAGACTGACTTAGCTGGGGCTCGAACCGGCAACCTTCCGATGACAAGACGAACTGCCAACTCTTGAGTCACGATCGCCCCTTATGCGCATAGATTGATCCTTGTGTCTAAGGTTCAGGTATACCAATCTCTTTTTATGGCTGCTTCCAGCTTTGTGCCATGTCTCAAAGCTAAAATCATGCCATACTTCACTTACTCAAATAGCCTCCACAGTCACCAGATCTCAATCAGATAGGGCACCTTTGGGATGTGGTGCAATGGCAGAGTCATATCGTGGATGCACAGCTGACAACTCTGCAGCTACTGTGTGATGCTATCATGTCAATATGGATGAGAATCTCCGAGGAATGTTTCCAGCACTTTGCTGAACCTGTGCCACAAAGAATTAACACAGTTCTGAAGACCAGAGTGCAAAAGTGTACCAAATAAAGTGGCTGGTGCACTGTATATACAAATTTGTGGTAGGTGTCTAGCTACTTGTCTGGCTCTGTGTGACAATTTCACATGTGTTTTCAAGAAAATTATATATTTTCTGACTTGTTAAGAGAGCTCAGAGATGCTGGAGGAGCTGACTAAAGAACATTACGCTCAAGTAATACCTCTTTTCCTGTCATTTTCTGACCACACTCCTGCAGCCATGTTGGGTTTCCAACAAAAGAAGAAAGAAAAAGAAGGAAAGCAGATTTGTAATTTGGGTAGTTATGCATCTGACATAAGAAAAGCACTTTTTTTTAAGTTTATAAATTGGCATCAGACTGCTACAGCTTGACACAAACTGGGAAGACACATCTACAAAGATGTCAGCTGCCTCTACCTTTCTCTGAATTGTCCTCTGAGGTGTTGTGAGCTCGCAGGCGTTGGTCCAGTATGTAAAGCATCTCTCCACCCAGATTAATGAAAACCAGGGGGAGAGTTCTCATAGACATCTTGCAAAGTCAAAAGAAAAGGAGGATTAGCTCCTTAGCACAAAGCTGTCGCAGAGGTAGGCGTCAGAAGGAGAAAAATCCTTTGCAGCTGAAAAAAACTCTGCTCATTTCCACCCAGTTAACTGATTGTTCCTCTTGTGGATTGCCACTGTTAAGTGAAATGTTCATGCTAGGTCTTATCTGATCATTCTTCTGCTCACTAAGATGTAACAGGTGGCCAACAAGAGGATAAGGAGTGTACAGACAGAAGCTTATTGGACAGGATAAGGATGACGTTACAGCACATTACAACCAAACACAGAAGGTAAATGGGTATGCCATGTGCAAGATTAAACAGACTAACTAACTAACCCTTTATAAGCAGGTTACATTTAAAGGGCTATTCAGTGAACCAAAGTCCAAAAGTGCTAAAAGAACATATGTGTACGTGTAATTGTTAAATTTTATTCTACACTCTCCTGTGGAGACTTTCCACCACATCTTTTAACCTTCCAGCTTGGATTTGCTCCCATTCAACCAAGAGAATGAGTGCGGTTGGCAACTAATGTTGAGAGATGAGGCCTCTCTTCATTGCAAAGCTCTCAAAACCTCATGTAGACAAGTCTCCCCCAGCACCAAACATGGAAACAAAACATGTTTGTAAACAGTAATGATAAAGCTTTACCAGTCTTTAATTGTATCTTTTTACCTCATCATTTAGGTGTGTAGCATAGTCAGCTTAGCATGATAACTAGCCTTAGCTAGCTTAGCGTATTTGATCTGGGACATCTTGTACATTCCTTGTACAAAAATCTAGTTCCCCCCGTTATTTCTTTATATTTTACTTCAAGTGAGCCACAGTTTCTTGTAATTTTTTAAAGAAGTCTTGAGAAATAGTTCTCCTGACTTTCTGAAGCTTTTCTTTTGGACATTGGCTGTTTTTTCACTCATTTTTATACCCACGGTGCACTTATGTGTATCTGCACTGACCACAAGCTGAAGTGGAAGATCAACATATAGGTTGTGTACAAAAAGGAGATGAGCAGGCTCTATTTCCACAGTATTCTGAGTTTTATTCACATTCTGAGGCAGATGATTCATCCACAAAAGCATCGTGCTCTATACTCCTCCTGCTGCTCATCACTAATAAAAGAGTAAAATGGTAAATGGCCTGTATTTATATAGCGCTTTACTAGTCCCTAAGGACCCCAAAGCGCTTTACATATCCAGTCATCCACCCATTCACACACACATTCACACACTGGTGATGGCAAGCTACATTGTAGCCACAGCCGCCCTGGGGCGCACTGACAGAGGCGAGGCTGCCGGACACTGGCGCCACCGGGCCCTCTGACCACCACCAGTAGGCAACGGGTGAAGTGTCTTGCCCAAGGACACAACGACCGAGACTGTCCGAGCCGGGGCTCGAACCGGCAACCTTCCGATTACAAGGCGAACTCCCAACTCTTGAGCCACGATCGCCCCACACAAGAATTTCTCTCCTTCCCTCTCCTACACTACTCTAAATAAAAGATAAGAGAGCAGAAACATGCAAATCAAAGTTTATCTTCATGTTCACTTTACCAGCAGCTCACTTAAGTGCACACCATTGTCTATTGTTACAGTCATGTCTGCAGCTAACAGCTTTTTAAGTTTTTGTGAATTATTTCCCTGCTGAAACAATAATTTAAACACATTTTGGAAAGAAATTTGGAACTCAACTGACAAGCCTAAAACCTTATTATGGAGTTCTATCATTTCCTCTGGTTTTTCTCTATGTAAGTAAAACATAAAATTATAAATTGTGCTGTGTTTTTAATAGTTCAAACTAGTGTTACTTTTAAGACTAATTTGTTGTGATTGCAAAAACATATATAAATAGCAAATATTGCTAATATGCCTTAGTTTGGGGGGGGGGGGTTCTGAATGAAAAAGAATTAACAGAGTAAAAATGTCTTCCTCTCATCAGAATAACCTGCTCAAGTTCACAGTCAGCTTTCAATGAAAACCCAGTCCTGAGTCAAAGCTCTTATAACCGGGAGTGGATGAAGTCTATACCTGAAGAGACCCCACTATCTGCTATCGCTATCCCTGGAACACATGAAAGCTTAACATTGTACAAAGGACTATTTGCAAGTTATTTGCAAAGTCAAGTTTGGAATTTGAAAGACCAACTTAATGTAGGAGTACGATATTTTGACTTGCATTCTAGAAATTGGATTCCTAAAAAAACCATTTATGTTGGGGATAGTCACTGGTTGATTGGGAAAGAAATTCCCTTAGGTGAAGTTCTTAGAGATATTCTTGATTTTTTAGAAAACCACAGGAATGAGACTGTGATTCTAAAAGTGACATTCCATAAGTTAGTTTTTCATAATAACAAGGATGCTGAAGACTTGATGAAGACAATAATTGACAAGTTCCGAAGTAAAATATGGACAAATACACTAGCACCAAAAATGAAGGATGCAAGGGGTAAGATTGTTTTTCTCAAGACTGATGTGTTTCGAGCTGGAACAGAAAGCCATGACTCACATTTCTTTGAACATAATAGGCTCACAAATGTGGAAAAAAAAATAAAGAATATCAAGTCAAACCTCTGTGAACGTCACATTATGGTGACTGGCACGTCAGCATCAACTACTGAGAAACCAATAAAACTGGCTCAAAAAGTTAACGAACAGCTTTACAACTTTCTGAAGCAACACAATACCAGTTCAGAAAATCATGGTTGCTTAGGTGTCATAAGTATGGACTTCCCCAGTGCTGAAATTATTAAAATAATCACTGAGCTCAAACCATGTAAATGTGGACACGGAGATGGAACAGGACAGTCTGGAAAGAAGGGACCAGCACCTGTACCAACAACTAAACTGACAACGTCACCTGTAACCACAACTTCACCTGAACCAACAACTAGAATAATAATCATACCCAGACCTTCACCTGAACCAACACCAGGACCTACAATTTCACCTGAACCAACAGCTTCACCTGAACCATCAACTTCACCTGAAGCAACAGCTTCACCTGAACCAACAGCTTCACCTGAACCCACAACTTCACCTGAACCAACAGCTTCACCTGAACCATCAACTTCACCTGAACCAACAGCTTCACCAGAACCATCAACTTCACCTGAACCAACAGCTTCACCTGAGCCAACAGCTTCACCTGAACCATCAACTTCACCTGAACCAACAGCTTCACCTGAGCCAACACCTTCACCTGAACCATCAACTTCACCTGAACCATCAACTTCACCTGAACCAACAGCTTCACCTGAACTAACAACTTCACCTGAACCAACAGCTTCACCGGAACCATCAACTTCACCTGAACCATCAACTTCACCTGAACCCACAACTTCACCCGAACCAACAGTTTCACCTGAACTAACAACTTCACCTGAACCTACAGCTTCACCCGAACCAACAGCTTCACCTGAACTAACAGCTTCACCTGAACCTACAGCTTCACCTGAACCATCAACTTCATCTGAACCTACAGCTTCACCCGAACTAACAGCTTCACCCGAACCAACAGCTTCACCCGAACCAACAACTTCACCTGAACCAACAACTTCACCCGAACCAACAGCTTCACCTGAACCAACAACTTCACCCGAACCAACAGCTTCACCTGAACCAACAACTTCACTTGAACCAACAACTTCACCCAAACCAACAACTTCACCTGAACTAACAGCTTCACCCGAACCAACAGCTTCACCCGAACCAACAACTTCACCTGAACCAACAACTTCACCCGAACCAACAACTTCACCTGAACCAACAACTTCACCCGAACCAAGAGCTTCACCTGAACCAAGAGCGTCACATGAACCAACAACTTCACCTGAACCCACAACTTCACCCGAACCAAGAGCTTCACCTGAACCAAGAGCGTCACATGAACCAACAACTTCACCTGAACCAACAACTTCACCCGAACCAAGAGCTTCACTTGAACCAACAGCTTCACTTGAACCAAGAGCTTCACCTGAACCAACAGCTTCACCTGAACCCACAACTTCACCCGAACCAAGAGCTTCACTTGAACCAACAGCTTCAGCTGAATCAAAAAAAATGGGACCAACACATTATTCTGTGCTTCCTGAACCAGTAATTGATTCACATCCTGTTGTTCCCCCTGTCACACAGCGTAAGAAAGAGCACAAATTAGATACACACTGGAGAAGGCGCAAGTGCTTCAGAGGATAAGTGGAGTAATAAATGTAACAATAAAAGTAATACTTAAGTAATAATTATTTGTAATAAGTTACAGAAAAGGAATACAATTGTCTGTAAACAAATGTCTTAGAAATGGGAAAATGAAAATTCCGCATATTATAGTGTCAGTGATGAATTAAACTATCCTTGTTTACTTTACGGTACAGTAGACAGAATTTAAGAGAAAATTAGATTTAAGGGTAGTTAAGTTGCTTTCACAGTTCAGGTGCATAATTTTTTCACAGTTACTTATGTTATCAACAGGACTCAGGATGTTCACAAGTGATCTTTAACATGGTAAAATATAAATTTGCTGTCATACTTGACCTTTCCTAGCAAGGCTAACAAGTGAGGTAATAGCTTTTAAAAGTTAGAAATATTATTAAATATTAACCCATAAAATATAGAAAAAATATACCATCCATATTTAATTACAGAATATTAAAGCCCAATTACAGCAAATGGAAACTTTACCACAAATCCATGTGAAATTTAACAAGAAGCTTTTGAGAGGCAAATAGACCAATTATTATTGGAGAATTTCACGTTTATTACCATCTATTTTTTTCTTCTTAGTAAGTAGTTAGTTTAATGATCAACATTTGATAATAAAACTCTTAAAATTTTCAAAATCTACTAGTTAAATAATCCTAAATATTAGGAATAGAAGCTTTACTCTGTTTTATGTCATTTTAACTAATATGGTGAGTATTAAATTCACCATTTAATGGATCTTAATATGAGGAATATAAGCTTTTCTATGTGTCTATATTTAATGCCAAACAGCATTAGAATAGTCTAAATAAATAATATCAATATAAGAAAATGTCTCAAATGTTAAACAGTCAGCAGGAGTGATGAAGCTTCAAAACATTTGCTTAAAAGAATGGAGCTAAACTCATTATATTATATTATTCCAGCTCAGGACAGATGGTCAGCCTGACGCAGGGCTGGGATAATATAATATAATATAATATAATATAATATAATATAATATAGGCAGCACGGTGGTTAGCACTGTTGCCGCACAGCAAGAAGGTCCTGAGTTCAATTCCACCATCAGGCCGGGGTCTTTCTGTGTGGAGTTTGCATGTTCTCCCCGTGTTTGTGTGGGTTCCTTCTGAGTACTCTGGATTCCTCCCACCGTCCAAAGACATGCAGTTTGTGGGGATAGGTTAACTGATTAATCCTGGTCCGGCTAAAGAACTAGAGTATGTCAGCTAAAGAGTCCTTATTCTTACATGTAGTGTATGTAAAATATGTAAAGGATAGAAAATTGAGCTGACTCATCACCTCCCTAACTATCTTTAAAGTCATATTTTACTAAAACTGCTACAACATGGCCTTCACATGTCTTTCTCTCTCAATTTTTCTCAGTGTCTCTCTTTCTCTCTCCTACACTACTAAAAATAAAAGATTAGAGAGCAGAAACATGCAAATCACCGTTTATCTTTATGTTCACTGTTACAGCAGCTCACTTTACCGGAGACCATTGTCTATTGTTACAGCTATATCCGCATTAAATGTACAAGCGTTTTGAAGTTTTGGGAATTCTTTTACAAATTAGCCGGTGGGAAAAAAATGTAAAGGCATTTTGGAAAGAAATTTGGACACATCCTGACTGTCTGAGCTCAACAGACCAGCCTATAAACGGATTATGGAGATTAATCACTTCCTCTGCTTTTTCTCTATGTAAGTAAAACAAAAAATGATGGTAACACTTTAGAATAATTCACACTATAAACCATTAGTAAGGTATTAGTAAGTGCTTAATTCAGTGATTATGTTTTAGTAGTCATTTATATGTTTATTAGTGATTAATGAGCTCATATATAACGCGTTCATGGTATCATTAGAATGATTGTGTTGCACATTTATATATATAATCCTTAAGATATGAGCTCATTGTTTGTAAGTGTGTTAATAGAGGTTTTATACATACTTATTTCATGCTGTAATCCATGGCTAATTTAGACAGTTTATAGTTATTAGGTAAGTATTTTGTGTGACCTCATCTAAAGTGGGAACTGTTATTGCCTTATAAAACATTTATAAATGAAAAGAAAAGTATGTCAAGACTCAAACAAGTATTAGCTATCTTCACAATAGAAAAATTACAGACAACCTATAAAGAGATACAGAATATATTTATATACTGATAGCAAAAAACAACCTATCTGAGAGCTGAAGAATACTGAAATGAGTTCGTAAGAGCAGTCTTCCATTAAAATAAAAATTGAATAAGGTTATCAGAAAACTGTGTGTCCATCATATTAAATTGATAATATAGGAAAAAGTCTTTGGAATTTTTAAGAGTTTGGAATACCTTTGGTTCATTCCTGAGTTTCAGCTTTCTTCTGGTTTGTAGTCTGTTAGCTAGATTTAGTCAGATAAGTCAGCATCGAGTAGCTTCACTTGCAAAGTGCTCCTGAATTAAATGAAATAGAGTTATCACAGAGGTGAACTCAGCTGGAAAGAAACGTGTACTGGATGATCTCCTTCTTCTTCTCATTTATATAAAACAGGGATGGTACTGCATTAATATCAGTAAATACCAGTATTTAATGGTCATAATGACAATAAAATCTGAATTCTCAAAATACTGTGTCAACCTTTTTGGTACAGCAATGCTTACGCAGTATTCTACCTTTTTATATCCATCTTCTTTTTATTCTCTTTTTAGTAGCAGTGAATCTAACCATATTAAATATTAGTATTATTAGCACTAATGGTGAACAAAAGGCAGCCCCTGAAGATGTACACGGTGTAACAATAACACAGGAATGAAGTAAGCTAGCATCAAAAACAAAGGTAGAATTGTGTAAAACAACCATAACAGCATAACAGAGACTGTGTAAACAGAGACTGTGGTGCTAATGGGTCAAAAACATGGCTAAGGGGCTAGTTAGCCATGTTAGCTTAACTCAGCTATACTCACAGAGAAACAGTTCCAGGACAGTTACAGTGGGATGCAAAAGTTTGGGCAACCTTGTTAATAGTCATTATTTTCCTGTATAAATCGTCTGTTGTTACAATAAAAAATGTCAGTTAAATATATCATATAGGAGACACACACAGTGATATTTGAGAAGTGAAATGAAGTTTATTGGATTTACAGAAAGTGTGCAATAATAAAAAACAAAATCAGGCAGGTGCATAAATTTGGGCACCACAAAAAAAGGAAATGAAATCAATATTTAGTAGATCTGCCTTTTGCAGAAATTACAGCCTCTAAACGCTTCCTGTAGGTTCCAATGAGAGTCTGGATTTTGGTTGAAGGTATTTTGGACCATTCCTCTTTACAAAACATCTCTAGTTCATTCAGGTTTGATGGCTTCCGAGCATGGACAGCTCTCTCTAACTCACACCACAAATTTTCAATAATATTCAGGTTTGGGGACTGAGATGGCCATTCCAGAACGTTGTACTTGTTCCTCTGCATGAATGCCTTAGTGGGTTTTGAGCAGTGTTTCGGGTCGTTGTCTTGTTGAAAGATCCAGCCCTGGCGCAGCTTCAGCTTTGTCACTGATTCCTGGACATTTGTCTCCAGAATCTGCTGATATTGAGTGGAATCCATGTGTCCCTCATCTTTGACAAGATTCCCAGTCCCTGCACTGGCCACACAGCCCCACAGCATGATGGAACCACCACCATATTTCACTGTTGGTAGCAGGTGTTTTTCTTGGAATGCTGTGTTCTTTTTCCTCCATGCATAACACCCCTTGTTATGCCCAAATAACTCAATTTTACAGGGAGTGCAGAATTATTAGGCAAATGAGTATTTGATACAAATGAGAGTGATGCAGAGGAAGCCTTTTCTCCGCCCACAGCACAAACAGAGCCACTTGAGGTTTGCTAAAGCACATTTGGACAAGCCAGCTTCATTCTGGAATAAGGTGCTGTGGACTGATGAAACTACAGTGCAGAATTATTAGGCAAGTTGTATTTTTGAGGAATAATTTTATTATTGAACAACAACCATGTTCTCAATGAACCCAAAAAACTCATTAATATCAAAGCTGAATGTTTTTGGAAGTAGTTTTTAGTTTGTTTTTAGTGTTAGCTATTTTAGGGGGATATCTGTGAGTGCAGGTGACTATTACTGTGCATAATTATTAGGCAACTTAACAAAAAATAAATATATACCCATTTCAATTATTTATTTTTTACCAGTGAAACCAATATAACATCTCCACATTCACAAATATACATTTCTGACATTCAAAAACAAGACAAAAGCAAATCAGCGACCAATATAGCCACCTTTCTTTGCAAGGACACTCAAAAGCCTGCCATCCATGGATTCTGTCAATGTTTTGATCTGTTCACCATCAACATTGCGTGCAGCAGCAACCACAGCCTCCCAGACACTGTTCAGAGAGGTGTACTGTTTTCCCTCCTTGTAAATCTCACATTTGATGATGGACCACAGGTTCTCAATGGGGTTCAGATCAGGTGAACAAGGAGGCCATGTCATTAGTTTTTCTTCTTTTATACCCTTTCTTGCCAGCCACGCTGTGGAGTACTTGGACTCCACTCATGTTTTTCTTGAAGGATGCAGACTTCTTCCTGTACCACTGCTTAAAGAAGGTGTCTTCCAGAAACTGGCAGTAGGACTGGGAGTTGAGCTTGACTCCATCCTCAACCCGAAAAGGCCCCACAAGCTCATCTTTGATGATACCAGCCCAAACCAGTACTCCACCTCCACCTTGCTGGTGTCTGAGTCGGACTGGAGCTCTCTGCCCTTTACCAATCCAGCCACGGGCCCATCCATCTGGCCCATCAAGACTCACTCTCATTTCATCAGTCCATAAAACCTTAGAAAAACCAGTCTCGAGATATTTCTTGGCCCAGTCTTGACGTTTCAGCTTGTGTGTCTTGTTCAGTGGTGGTCATCTTTCAGCCTTTCTTACCTTGGCCATGTCTCTGAGTATTGCATACCTTGTGCTTTTGGGCACTCCAGTGATGTTGCAGCTCTGAAATATGGCCAAACTGGTGGCAAGTGGCATCTTGGCAGCTGCACGCTTGACTTTTCTCAGTTCATGGGCAGTTATTTTGCGCCTTGGTTTTTCCACACGCTTCTTGCGACCCTGTTGACTGTTTTGAATGAAACGCTTGATTGTTCGATTATCACGCTTCAGAAGCTTTGCAATTTTGAGACTGCTGCATCCCTCTGCAAGATATCTCACTATTTTTGACTTTTCTGAGCCTGTCAAGTCCTTCTTTTGACCCATTTTGCCAAAGGAAAGGACGTTGCCTAATAATTATGCACACCTGATATAGGGTGTTGATGTCATTAGACCACACCCCTTCTCATTACAGAGATGCACATCACCTAATATGCTTAATTGGTAGTAGGCTTTCGAGCCTATACAGCTTGGAGTAAGACAACATGCATGGAGAGGATGATGTGGACAAAATACTCATTTGCCTAATAATTCTGCACTCCCTGTAAAATTGAGTTATTTGGGCATAACAAGGGGTGTTATGCATGGAGGAAAAAGAACACAGCATTCCAAGAAAAACACCTGCTACCAACAGTGAAATATGGTGGTGGTTCCATCATGCTGTGGGGCTGTGTGGCCAGTGCAGGGACTGGGAATCTTGTCAAAGATGAGGGACACATGGATTCCACTCAATATCAGCAGATTCTGGAGACAAATGTCCAGGAATCAGTGACAAAGCTGAAGCTGCGCCAGGGCTGGATCTTTCAACAAGACAACAACCCGAAACACTGCTCAAAACCCACTAAGGCATTCATGCAGAGGAACAAGTACAACGTTCTGGAATGGCCATCTCAGTCCCCAGACCTGAATATTATTGAAAATTTGTGGTGTGAGTTAGAGAGAGCTGTCCATGCTCGGAAGCCATCAAACCTGAATGAACTAGAGATGTTTTGTAAAGAGGAATGGTCCAAAATACCACAATCCAGACTCTCATTGGAACCTACAGGAAGCGTTTAGAGGCTGTAATTTCTGCAAAAGGCAGATCTACTTAATATTGATTTCATTTCTTTTTTTTGTGGTGCCCAAATTTATGCACCTGCCTGATTTTGTTTTTTATTATTGCACACTTTCTGTAAATCCAATAAACTTCATTTCACTTCTCAAATATCACTGTGTGTGTCTCCTATATGATATATTTAACTGACATTTTTTTATTGTAACAACCAACGATTTATACAGGAAAATAATGACTATTAACACGGTTGCCCAAACGTTTGCATCCCACTGTACTTCTGATGTGCACGTTTCTGAATCTCCTCTTTCAATCTACACGGCTGTTGTTCCAGACTACAGTTATCCCCAAGTAACACAACTTGTTTTACTCAGTGAGTCTCTAATCTACTCTAATCTGATTTCTCTTCCTCACGCTAACTTCTCCGAATGTTTTGAATGAGGAGGCCATGAAGTATTTTTTTCATTCCAGCCGAGTTTGCCTGTGTGAAAGCACAGAGCTGGATATTCTGACTAATTAGTTTATTTCAGGAGCACTTTAGAACTGAACCTGACTGGCCAATGACTTATTTGGCTAAAGTTAACTAATAGAGGATTTGGATCAGTGTTGCCAACTCCTCAGTAAGAAAAATCACTATTGGTTGTCCTAAAAGACACTAGAAGTCACTAAATGATGTCATCGCCTAATTTGCATAATTGGTCATTCTTATAATTATAATTGTAACCGACTCTGTAGGAGAGAGAAATAACATCATGGAAGAGACATAAAATGAGTAAAAAAAACACCCTAAAAGCATTTAGAATATATTTAGAACTACACATTAAATTTCTTTTAGCAATTATTGTTTTTTTAATGTCACAGTTCCAACTTTCCTTCTTTATCTGGGCTTGGGACTGGCAAAAGTGACCCGAAATAGACAGCCTGGGACACTTTTTTCGTGTGTGTTTTTAAGTAGTTTTAAATCTTGTCACCCACAAAAAGTAAGAGTAAAAGAAGAATTGACTGCGTTACAGCCAGGGTGTGATTCATTTGCAGTTTGGAAGCGTATGGGTGAACATCTTCTGCTCTGACAGCAGCTGGGGGCAACTGCTGCGTGAGGACTGTCCCCCGCCTGTGAGCGTTTTGGCACTGGCGAGCAGCCCACAGCAGAGTTGAGAGTAAGAGCGATATGTGCTTTCACATCAAAAAGTCATCATAAGTCTCCAATAACACCAGTAAAAGTCACCAGATTTGTCGCTAGTCACTTTTTAGGAAAAAAAGTCACTAAAGGGGGGCTGAAAACTCGCTAAATATAGTGACAAAGTTGCTAAATTGGCAACACTGATTTGGATTTTCTCTATTTCTTTGTGCTTTGCCTGTGTTCTTTTTACATGAGCTTATACTTTATATGTTGAGGTACTTTTATTTTAATTTTTAAATCTTTATAAGGCAAAAATAGTCCTGGTTACACAAAATACTTAACAACTAGTAACTGTATGAATTAGCCATGGATTACAGCTTGAAATAAGTATGTATAAAACCTCTATTAACACTCACGAACAATAAACTAATATCTAAAATCTTAATGATTATATATATAAATTCTTATCTAAATACTTTGTTGATCACTTATTTAGACTTTCTAAATTAAAAAATGAACATGCTGTATATGAGATCTTAAATCAAAAATAAACATTATATCTAGATTTATAAATTCTATAAGTTACATACTAAGGAGAAGTAATGCTTCATAAATGATGCATTAAGCACTTACTAATGCTTGATAGTGTGACATTATTCTAAAGTGTTATCAGTTGTGAGCTTTATATTTGTTCTACTTACAAGTAAGACTTGTTGTGATTTGAAAACATATTCAGCAAACATTTCTGTCCTTCTTTTGTTTGGTATAGAAATAAACAATTCAAACTTTTTTTCTGACTTTGAAAGAACAATGAAAGAATTAAAAATAGAAGTAAAAATGTCTTCCTCTCACCAGAATAACCTCCTGCTCAGGTTCATGGTTAGGTTTCAATGAAAACCCAGACCTGGATCCAAGATCTTATAACCTTGACTGGATGAAGTCTATACCTGAAGAGACCCCACTATCTGCTATCTCCATTCCTGGAACACACGAAAGCTTAACATTATACGGAGGACCACTTGCTATATGTCAAGTTTGGAATTTGAAGCAGCAACTTAATGTGGGAGTACGATATTTTGACTTGCATGCTGGGATTTGGTTGCCTACACAAAAAAATGTTTATATTCGGGATAGTCACTGGATGTTTTGGCAGCATACGGAATTAGATAATGTCCTCAGAGACATTCTTGATTTCTTAAGAGATCACAAAAGTGAGACAGTGATTTTGAAAGTGACATTACATGGTCTTTACAAGAAACAAGTTGTGCAGTTGACAAAGGAATTAATTGACAACTTCAGAAATAAAATATGGACACAGACGATGACACCAAATATGAAGGACGCAAGGGGCAATATTGTTTTTCTCCAGACTGATGTGTTTCATGCTGGAACAGAAAACCATGACTCACGTTTCTTTGAACGTAATAGGCTCAAAAATGTAGAACAGAGACTAAAGCAAATCAAGTCACACATCTGTGAACATCACATTGTGGTAACTGAGACATCAACGTCACTTTTTAACAGTCCAAAAATGTTTGCTCAAAATGTTAACAAGTGGCTTTACAACTTTGTGGACCGGCATAAAAAAATCTCTAAAAACTATGGTTGCTTAGGTGTCATAAGTATGAACTTCCCAAGTGCTCAGCTTATTAAAAACATCATTCAGCTCAAACCATGTGAATGTGGCCAAAGACCAGGAAGAGGAAAAAGTGGAAAGGAGCAACAAAAACCATTTGGACCAAAGATTAATACAGAATCACCATCATCTGAGCAGCATACCACCAGTTCACCTGAATCACCACAACAACCTGAACCAGCAACTGAACCAACTAAAGCACCAGCACCAAAAGGTGCACCTCAACCAGTCACTGCACCTGAACCAACAGCTGCACCTGAACCAGTAGCTGAACCATCCACTGCACCTGAACCAACAGCTGCACATGAACCAGTACCTGAACCATCCACTGCACTAGAACCAGTAGCTGAACCACCGACAACACCTGAACCAGCAGCTGCACCTGAACCAACAGTTACACCTGAACCAGTAGCTGAACCATCCACTGCACCTGAACCAACAGCTGCACCTAAACCAGTACCTGAACCAACAGCTGCACCCGAACCAGTACCTGAACCACCCACAACATCTGAACCAGCAGCTGCACCTGAACCAACAGTTACACCTGAACCAGTAGCTGAACCATCCACTGCACCTGAACCAACAGCTGCACCTAAACCAGTACCTGAACCAACAGCTGCACCCGAACCAGTACCTGAACCACCCACAACACCTGAACCAGCAGCTGCACCTGAATCAACAGTTACACCTGAACCAGTAGCTGAACCAACAGTTGCACCTGAACCAGTACCTGAACCAACAGCTGCACCTGAACCAGTACCTGAACCACCCACAACACCTGAACCAGCAGCTGCACCTGAACCAACAGTTACACCTGAACCAGTACCTGAACCATCCACTGCACCAGAACCAGTAGTTGAACCACCCACAACACCTGAACCAGCAGCTGCACCTGAACCAACAGCTGCACCTAAACCAGTACCCGAACCAACAGCTGCACCCGAACCAGTACCTGAACCACCCACAACACCTGAACCATTCACTGCACCTGAACCAACAGCTGCACCTAAACCAGTACCTGAACCAACAGCTGCACCAGAACCAGTACCTGAACCACCCACAACACCTGAACCAGCAGCTGCACCTGAACCAACAGTTACACCTGAACCAGTAGCTGAACCATCCACTGCACCTGAACCAACAGCTGCACCTAAACCAGTACCTGAACCAACAGCTGCACCCGAACCAGTACCTGAACCAACAGCTGTATCTAAACCAGTACCGGAACCATCCACTGCACCTGAACCAACAGCTGTATCTAAACCAGTACCTGAACCATCCACTGCACCTGAACCAACAGCTGTATCTAAACCAGTACCTGAACTATCAACTGCACCTGAACCAGTCACTGAACCAACAGCTACACCTGAACCAATACCTGAATCAACAGTTGCACCTGAACCATCCACTGCACCTGAGCCAACAGCTGCACATGAACCAGTAACTGAACCAATAGCTACACCTGAACCAACAGCTGCACCTGAACCAATACCTGAACCATCCACTGCACCTGAACCAACAGGTGCACCTGAACAAACAGTTACACCCGAAGCAGTACCTGTACCATCCACAACAACTGAACCAACAGCTGCATCTGAACCAGTACCTGAACCAACAGCTGCACCTGAACTCACAACTGCACCTGAACCAATACCTGAACCATCCACTGCACCTGAACCAACAGCTGCACCTGAATCAACAGCTGCATCTGAACCCACGGCTGCACCTGAACCAACAGCTGCATCTGAACCAACAGGTGCATCTGAACCCACGGCTGCACCTGAACCTATACCTGAACCATCCACTGCAGCTGAACCAACAGCTGCACCTGAACCAACAGCTGCATCTGAACCCACGGCTGCACCTGAACCAATACCTGAACCATCCACTGCACCTGAACCAAAAGCTGCACCTGAATCAACAGCTGCATCTGAACCATCCACTGCACCTGAACCAACAGCTGCATCTGAACCCACGGCTGGACCTGAACCAATACCTGAACCATCCACTACACCCAAACAACCAGATGCAACTGAAGGAACTGCTGCACCTGAACCACTATCTTAAGTCTGGATAAATGTGGAGTTTTTGGGATCCTCCTAAAGAGTCTTAAGCCAGAGCGAAAAGAAAATCACAAGCATTATGGGTTTTACTTACTCAATTATAATTGAAAATATTGTGTTGTCAAGTCACAACCCCCCCCTCCCCCCCCCCCCCCCCCCCCCCAAAAAAAACCAAAAAACAACCATAGATCTTCCCCTGCATAAGAAAGTGGTTCAAAGCCCCCAAACTCAATCTGAGACAATAATTTGAGTAGATTAAAGCCCAACTGCTTCATATTAACACACAGCAAATGAAAACTTTACCACAAAACAAATGTGTGAGAAATTTAACGAGGACCCAAGTTTTTTCTCTGTTAAGCCAACTTTTGAGCGAGAAACAGACCTATTAGTAATGGAGAAGAATTTCACTTTTATTTATTGAATTGTAGCAGTGATTGCCAGTTATTTTTCTCTTCTGTTTACTTATGTGATATTAAAGTTAGTAAACTGAAGTTTTCCCAGCAGGAATGCCAAACATTGCCTGGTTTCAACTTTTAAAACTGAATGTTTTGATGCATGCTCAATCATCCAGGTAGATAAATCCCAAAAGATTGATTCTGTTCATCTGGACATATGGTTTGTAACTTGGATGAGTGACAAGACGTTTCTCCCGCTGGAAACGCTATATCCAGATGAACAGAATCAACCTTTTGGGGTTTTAAAACTGAAGAATTTTCTCCATCTTGTTTGATTATTAATTTAAACATTGGGATTCAGCTATGATTATCAAACCATTTTTTACCATAATTTTAGTCATTCATTGAAAGGAAAACAAAAAATACCAAAATAATTAGCTGTGACTGTGAATATAAATAATAACGAGTAGCAGAACATAAAAAATGATAAAGAAATATGATTTATGACATGAATATGATAGCTTTTCTTAATTTATATAATTTAGATCATAAAACGCTTGAAAAATTTCCAAAATCTACTAGTTAGATAATCATAAATATTAGGAATAGAAGCTTTACTCTGTTTTATGTCATTTTAACTAATATGTGATACTCAGGTAATTGTTGTACCCAGTATCATGTGCATGAAAACTAAGTTTTCATGGAAAGATTCACTGGCTAAGGGTTCTAAATATGAGAAAGATATGCTTTTATATGTTTCTACATTTATGAAAAAAACAGTATTAACATAGTCTAAATAAATAATATCAATATGAGAAAATGCCTCAAATTTTAAATGGTCACCACATTCCACATTAGACTTTAAAACTTTGCTTAAAAGAATGAAGCTAAACTGTTGGATTAGATTAGATTAGATTAGATTAGATTAGATTAGATTAGATATTTATCGTGTCTTTATGGTGAAGTAAAGGTTTATTGAAAATTGACTCTGCTGTATGTATCTCTAATCCAATTGCTGATGCTGATATATGTCTCTGCAGCTGATTTGAGTAGTCATGCTCCCCTGAACTTCCTGAACACCTGTAGTAATCTTCATTTAAATCAGGGCTGAAAACTTTTAGCCCTGATTTAAGTCCTTTTATTCTGAGTGCCCTACCAATTAAATAATTTATGTGACAAAGTTGTTTGTTAAGTTTGAATAAAGAAAATCATTGTCTTAAATTCATATTGATGACTCTTACCACAATTCTTCTAGAAACACTTCCAGGTACTCAGCAGCCACACTAAATCCCATCTAGGCATTTTTTGTAATTTTTTTGAAGCACTACCTAAGTTAACTTTAATTTCAGTGGTTAAGGTTAATAAAAAACAGAATATACAGAACATTCAGTCAAATAAGATTTGATGAGTTGACAGATTAAATCAGGCAGGAGTCTCTGTGGCCTGTAATGTTTGCAGACAACATTGTGATCTATATTGATAGTGGAGAGCAGGTGGACGAGAGCCTGGTGTGAAAGAGGAGGGATAGGGTGAGATGGAAGCAGATGACCCCTAAAGGACGGAGCAAAAAGAAAAGGCATTGTCCTTTTGATGTCATTAAACAGAATAAAGGTTTAAAGGAGAGGCTGAATTCAACATTCTAAAACTATGTTCATCAAGTGACCTGGCTGATGTTTAGAGCTCCAATTTACAGTTAAGACAACTGTATCCCACTTTTCATGTAATTGTATTCTTATATTGATCTCCCCATTAGCACAGTGTTGTGGCTTTGATGAGTGTGGGTGAAATGATGAACCAATCATTGAAGATTTCCTTATATAACTCACAGGCTGAATCCAAAACTATTAAGGTGTTCCAGCTAAAGAACGTAGGGGATGCCTAAAAACAGATATTCGGTGAAGGAATACTTTTACATGTAGTGCATGTAGATATGTAGTCTATGCAAAATATGTAAAGGATAGCCATTTGAGCTGACTCATCACCTCCCTGACTGTCTTCAAAGTCATATTTTACTAAATAAACTGCTACAACATGGCCTGCACACCTCTTTTACAACGTCTCACTCTCCATTTGTCTCAGTGTCTCTCTTTCTCTCTCCTACACTACTCCAAATAAAAGATTAGAGAACAGAAACATGCAAATCAAAGGTTATCTTTATGTTCACTGTTACAGCAGCTCACTTTACCAGAGACCATTGTCTATTGTCACAGCCATGTCCGGAGCTAAATGTAAAAGCGTTTTGGAGTTTTGTAAATTCTTTTACAAATTGGCTGGTGAGAAAAAAATGTAAACGCATTGGAAAGAAATTTGGACAAATCCTAAATTCCTGAGCTTGATGGAACAACCAGATTATGGGGATCTATAATTTTCTCTCCTTTTTCTCTATGTAAGTAAGACAATATTATTGATTTTATAATAATAGTTTATAATTGCTTTACTTTTAAGACTGACTTATTGTGATGGGAAAGAGTATTTGGCAAATATTTGTCTTCCTTTTTCTTGTTGTAGAAATAAACAATTAGAATTGCTTTTTTGACTTTGAAAGAACGATGAAAGAATTAAAAATAGAAGTAAAAATGTCTTCCTCTCACCAGAATAACCTCCTGCTCAGGTTCATGGTTAGGTTTCAATGAA
This sequence comes from Rhamphochromis sp. 'chilingali', assembly GCF_963969265.1. NCBI lineage: Eukaryota > Metazoa > Chordata > Actinopteri > Cichliformes > Cichlidae > Rhamphochromis > Rhamphochromis sp. 'chilingali'. The sequence continues at coordinate 27,201,040 of NC_137944.1, forward strand.
AACCCAGACCTGGATCCAAGATCTTATAACCTTGACTGGATGAAGTCTATACCTGAAGAGACCCCACTATCTGCTATCTCCATTCCTGGAACACACGAGAGCTTAACATTATACGGAGGACCACTTGCTATATGTCAAGTTTGGAATTTGAAGCAGCAACTTAATGTGGGAGTACGATATTTTGACTTGCATGCTGGGATTTGGTTGCCTACACAAAAAAATGTTTATATTCGGGATAGTCACTGGATGTTTTGGCAGCATACGGAATTAGATAATGTCATCAGAGACATTCTTGATTTCTTAAGAGATCACAAAAGTGAGACAGTGATTTTGAAAGTGACATTACATGGTCTTTACAAGAAACAAGTTGCTCAGTTGACAAAGGAATTAATTGACAACTTCAGAAATAAAATATGGACACAGACGATGACACCAAACATGAAGGTCGCAAGGGGCAATATTGTTTTTCTCCAGACTGATGTGTTTCATGCTGGAACAGAAAACCATGACTCACATTTCTTTGAACGTAATAGGCTCAAAAATGTAGAAGAGAGATTAAAGCAAATCAAGTCACACATCTGTGAACATCACATTGTGGTGACTGAGACATCAACGTCACTTTTCAACAATCCAAAAATATTGGCTCGAAATGTCAATGAGCAACTTTACGACTTTGTGGACTGGCATAAAAAAATCTCTAAAAACTATGGTTGCTTAGGTGTCATAAGTATGAACTTCCCAAGTGCTCAGCTTATTAAAAACATCATTCAGCTCAAACCATGTGAATGTGGCCAAGGTCCGGAAGGAGGAGGAAGTGGAAAGGAGCAACAAAAACCATTTGGACCAAAGATTAATACAGTAGTACCGTCATCTGAGCAAAGGACCACGAGTTCACCTGAACCACCCACAACACCTGAACCAGCGGGTGAACCAACTAATGTAACTGCACCAAAAGGTGCACCAAAAAGCACAGAGACACTTGAACGAGTCACTGAACCGTCCACTGAACCTGAATCAATAGATACTTCTGAACCAGTCATTGAACCAACAACAACGTCTGAAATGACAGCTGATGCTGAACCAGTCACAGAAACATCCACTCCATCTGAATCAATGGTTACTTCTGAACCAGTCACTGAACTAACCACTCTGTCTGAATCCATGGGTACTTCTGAAGCCGTCGCTGAAGAAACAACCACATCTGAAAGAACAGTTGAAAATGAACCAGTCACTGAACCATCCACTCCATCTGAAACCATAATTACTTCTGAACCAGTCATTGAACCATCAACTCCACCTGAATCAATGGTTACTTCTGAACCAGTCCCTCAACCACCTAACCCATCTGAATCAATCGTTACTTCTGAACCAGTCCCTCAACCACCTAACCCATCTGAATCGATGGTTACTTCTGAATCTGTCACTGAACCATCCAGTCCTTCTAAATCTGTGGTTACTTCGGAAGCTGTCACTGAGCCATCCACTCCATCTGAATCGGTGGTTACATCAGAACCAGTCACTGAGCCATCCACTCCAGCTGAATCAATGGTTACTTCAGAACCAGTCACTGAACAAACAACCACATCTGAAACAGCAGTTGAAACTGAACCGGTCACTGAACAATCCAGTCCATCTGAATCAGTGGTTACTACTGCAGTTGTCACTGAACCATCAACTCCAACTGAATCAGTTATTACTTCTGAACCAGTGACTGAACCATTTACTCCATTTGAATCGATTGTTACTTCAGAACTAGTTACTGAGCAACCCACTCCATCTGAATCAATGGTTACTTCTGAAGCCTTCACTGAACCATCCACTCCATCTGAATCAATGGTTACTTCTGAAGCAGTCACTGAACCAGGAACCACATCTGAAAAACCAATTGAAACTGAACCAGTGACTGAACCATCCACTCCATCTGAAACACCACTTGAAACTGAGCCAGCCACTGAACCATCTACTACATCCAAATCAGTGGTTAATTCTGAAGCTGTCACTGAACAATCTACGGCATCTGCATCAGTAGTTACTTCTGAAACACTCCAGGAACCATCTACTCCATCTGAATCAATGGTTAGTTCAGAAGTAGTCACTGAGCCATCCATTCCATCTGAATCAATAGTTACTTCAGTCACTGAACCAACAACCCCATCTCATACACTAGTTGAAACTGAACCAGTCACTGAACATTCCAATTCATCTGAATCAGTGGTTACGTCTGAACCAGTTACTGAACCACCCACTCCATCTGAATCAATGGTTACTTCAGAACTAGAAACTGAACCATCCACTTCATCTGAATCAGTAGTTACTACTGAAGCAGTCACTGAACCAACAACCACATCTGAAACACCATTTGGAACTGAACCAGCCACTGGACCATCCAGTTCATCTGATTCAATGTTTGCTTCAGAAACAGTCACTGAGCCAACAACTCCATCTGAAAAACCAGTTGAAACTGAACGACCCACTGAGCCATCTACTCCATCTGAATCAATGGTTACCTCAAAACCAGTCACTGAACCAACAGCTGCATTGGAAACACCAGTTGAAACTGAACCAGTAACTGAGCCATCCACTCCATCTGAATCAGTGATTGCTACTGAAGCTGTCACTGAACCACCCACTCCATCTGAATCAATGGTTACTTCTGAAGCTGTCACTGAACCAGGAACTGCTTCTGAAACGCCACTTGAAACTGAACCAGTGACTGAAACACCCACTCCATCTGAATCAATGGTTACTTCTGAATCAGTCACTGAGCCGTCCACTCCATCTGAATCAATTGTTACTTCTGTACTAGTCAGTGACCCAAGAATCGCATCTGAAACAACAGTTGATACTGAATCAATAACAGGGCCATCCACTCCATCTGAATCAGTGGTTACTTCTGAACCAGTGACTGAACCACCCACTCCATCTGAATCAATGGTTACTTCAGAACCATTCACTGAACCACCCACTCCATCTGAATCAGTGGTTACTTCTGAAGCTGTCACTGAACCATCCACTCCATCTGAATCAATGGTTACTTCTGTACCAGTCAGTGAACCAACAACCACATCTGAAACACCGGTTGAAACTGAACCAGTTACTGAGCAAACCAGTCCATCTGAATCAATGGTTACTTCAGAATCAGTCATTGAACCATCCACTCCATCTGAATCAGTGGTTACTTCTGAAGCTGTCACTGAACCATCCACTCCATCTGAATCAATGGTTACTTCTGTACCAGTCACTGAACCAACAACCGCATCGGAAACACCAGTTGAAACTGAACCAGTAATTGAGCCATCCACTCCATCTGAATCAGTGGTTACGTCTGAAGCTGTCACTCAACAATCCACTCCATCTGAATCAGTGGTTACTTCTGAACCAGTGACGGAACCATCCACTCCATCTGAATCAGCGGTTACTACTGAAGTCGTCACTGAACCATCCACTCCATCTGAATCAGTGGTTACTTCTGAAGCTGTCACTGAACCATCCACTACACCTGAATCAATGGTTACTTCAGGACTATTGACTGAACCATCCACCCTATCTGAATTAGGGGTTACTTCTGAACCAGTCACTGATTCATCTACTCCATCTGAATCAATGGTTACTTCAGAATCAGTCACTGAACCAACAACCACATCTGAAACACCAGTTGAAACTGAACCAGTCACTGAGACATCCACTTCATCTGAATCAGTGGTTACTTCTGAAGCTGTCACTGAATCAAGAACCGCTTCTAAAACGCCACTTCAAACTGAACCAGCCAGTGAACCATCCACTCTATCTGAATCAATGGTTACCTCAGAACCAGTCACTGAACCAACAATTGCATCTGAAACACCAGTTGATACTGAACCAGTAACTGAGCCACCAACTCCACCTGAATCAGAGTTTACTTCTGAACCAGTGACTGAACCATCCACTTCATCAGAATCAATGGTTATTTCAGAACCATTCACTGAACCACCCACTCCATCTGAATCAATGGTTACTTCTGAAGCTGTCACTCAACCATCCACTCCATCTGAATCAGTGGTTACTTCTGAAGCAGTCACTGAACCATCCACTCCATCTGAATCAATGGTTACTTCTGAAGCAGTCACTGAACCCTCCACTCCATCTGAATCAGTGGTTACTTCTGAAGCTGTCACTGAACCATCCACTCCACCTGAATCAATGGTTACTTCAGAACCAGGCACTGAACCATCCACTCCATCTGAATCAATGGTTACTTCAGAACCAGTCACTGAACCCTCCACTCCATCTGAATCAGTGGTTACATCTGAAGCTGTCACTGAACCATCCACTCCACCTGAATCAATGGTTACTTCAGAACCAGGCACTGAACCATCCACTCCATCTGAATCAATGGTTACTTCAGAACCAGGCACTGAACCATTCACTCCATCTGAATCAGTGGTTACTTCTGAAGTTCTCACTGAGCCATCCACTCCACCTGAATCAATTGTTACTTCTTTACCAGTCAGTGAACCAACAATCGCATCTGAAACACCAGTTGATACTGAACCAGTAACTGAGCCCTCCACTCCATCTGAATTAGTGGTTACTTCTAAATCAGTCACTGAACCATCCACTCCATCTGAATCAGAGTTTACTTCTGAACCAGTGACTGAACCATCCACTCCATCAGAATCAATGGTTACTTCAGAACCATTCAATGAACCACCCACTCCATCTGAATCAATGGTTACTTCTGAAGCTGTCACTGAACCATCCACTCCATCTGAATCAGTGGTTACTTCTGAAGCTATCAATGAACCATCCACTCCACCTGAATCAATCGTTACTTCAGAACCAGGCACTGAACCACCAACTCCATCTGAATCAGTGATTATTTCAGAACCAATCACTGAACTATCCACTCCATCTGAATCAATGGTTACTTCAGAACCAGTCATTGAACCATCCACTCCAACTGAATCAGTGGTTACTTCTGAAGTTGTCACTGAACCATCCACTCCACCTGAATCAATTGTTACTTCTTTACCAGTCAGTGAACCAACAACCACATCTGAAACACCGGTTGAAACTGAACCAGTTACTGAGCCAACCAGTCCATCTGAATCAATGGTAACTTCAGAACCAGTCATTGAACCATCCACTCCAACTGAATCAGTGGTTACTTCTGAAGCTGTCACTGAACCATCCACTCCACCTGAATCAATCGTTACTTCAGAACCAGGCACTCAACCATCCACTCCACCTGAATCAATGGTTACTTCAGAACCAATCACTGAACCATCCACTCCATCTGAATCAATGGTTACTTCTGTACCAGTGACTGAACCCTCCACTCCATCTGAATCAGTGGTTACTTCTGAAGCTGTCACTGAACCATCCACTCCACCTGAATCAATGGTTACTTCAGAACCAGGCACTGAACCATCCACTCCATCTGAATCAGTGGTTACTTCTGAAGTTGTCACTGAGCCATCCACTCCACCTGAATCAATCGTTACTTCTTTACCAGTCAGTGAACCAACAATCGCATCTGAAACACCAGTTGATACTGAACCAGTAACTGAGCCCTCCACTCCATCTGAATTAGTGGTTACTTCTAAATCAGTCACTGAACCATCCACTCCATCTGAATCAGAGTTTACTTCTGAACCAGTGACTGAACCATCCACTCCATCAGAATCAATGGTTACTTCTGAAGGTGTCACTCAACCATCCACTCCATCTGAATCAGTGGTTACTTCTGAAGCTGTCACTGAACCATCCACTCCACCTGAATCAATCGTTACTTCAGAACCAGGCACTGAACCACCAACTCCATCTGAATCAGTGATTACTTCAGAACCAATCACTGAACTATCCACTCCATCTGAATCAATGGTTACTTCAGAACCAGTCATTGAACCATCCACTCCAACTGAATCAGTGGTTACTTCTGAAGTTGTCACTGAACCATCCACTCCACCTGAATCAATTGTTACTTCTTTACCAGTCAGTGAACCAACAACCACATCTGAAACACCGGTTGAAACTGAACCAGTTACTGAGCAAACCAGTCCATCTGAATCAATGGTAACTTCAGAACCAGTCATTGAACCATCCACTCCAACTGAATCAGTGGTTACTTCTGAAGGTGTCACTCAACCATCCACTCCACCTGAATCAATCGTTACTTCAGAACCAGGCACTGAACCACCAACTCCATCTCAATCAGTGATTACTTCAGAACCAATCACTGAACCATCCACTCCACCTGAATCAGTGGTTACTTCTGAAGCTGTCACTGAATCATCCACTCCATCTGAATCAGTGGTTACTTCTGAAGCAGTCACTGAACCAACCACTCCATCTGAATCAATGGTTACTTCTGTACCAGTCACTGAACCCTGCACTCCATCTGAATCAGTGGTTACTTCTGAAGCTGTCACTGAACCATCCACTCCATCTGAATCAATTGTTACTTCAGAACCAGGCACTGAACCACCAACTCCATCTGAATCAGTGATTACTTCAGAACCAATCACTGAACCATCCACTCCATCTGAATCAATGGTTACTTCAGAACCAGTCATTGAACCATCCACTCCACCTGAATCAGTGGTTACTTCTGAAGTTGTCACTGAACCATCCACTCCACCTGAATCAATTGTTACTTCTTTACCAGTCAGTGAACCAACAATCGCATCTGAAACACCAGTTGATACTGAACCAGTAACTGAGCCCTCCACTCCATCTGAATTAGTGGTTACTTCTAAATCAGTCACTGAACCATCCACTCCATCTGAATCAGATTTTACTTCTGAACCAATGACTGAACCATCCACTCCATCAGAATCAATGGTTATTTCAGAACCATTCACCGAACCACCCACTCCATCTGAATCAATGGTTACTTCTGAAGCTGTCACTCAACCATCCACTCCATCTGAATCAGTGGTTACTTCTGAAGCAGTCACTGAACCCTCCACTCCATCTGAATCAGTGGTTACTTCTGAAGCTGTCACTGAACCATCCACTCCACCTGAATCAATGGTTACTTCAGAACCAGTCACTGAACCATCCACTCCACCTGAATCAATGGTTACTTCAGAACCAGGCACTGAACCATCCACTCCACCTGAATCAATGGTTACTTCTGTACCAGTCACTGAACCCTCCACTCCATCTGAATCAGTGGTTACATCTGAAGCTGTCACTGAACCATCCACTCCACCTGAATCAATGGTTACTTCAGAACCAGGCACTGAACAATCCACTCCACCTGAATCAATGGTTACTTCAGAACCAGGCACTGAACCATCCACTCCATCTGAATCAGTGGTTACTTCTGAAGCTGTCACTGAACCCTCCACTCAATCTGAATCAGTGGTTACTTCTGAAGTTGTCACTGAACCATCCACTCCATCTGAATCAGTGGTTACTTCTGAAGCTGTCACTGAATCATCCACTCCACCTGAATCAATTGTTACTTCAGAACCAGGCACTGAACCACCAACTCCATCTGAATCAGTGATTACTTCAGAACCAATCACTGAACCATCCACTCCATCTGAATCAATGGTTACTTCTGTACCAGTCACTGAACCACCCACTCCATCTGAATCAATGGTTACTTCTGAAGCTGTCACTGAACCATCCACTCCACCTGAATCAGTGGTTACTTCTGAAGCTGTCACTGAACCATCCACTCCACCTGAATCAATCGTTACTTCAGAACCAGGCACTGAACCACCAACTCCATCTGAATCAGTGATTACTTCAGAACCAATCACTGAACCATCCACTCCACCTGAATCAGTGGTTACTTCTGAAGCTGTCACTGAATCATCCACTCCATCTGAATCAATGGTTACTTCTGAAGCAGTCACTGAACCCTCCACTCCATCTGAATCAGTGGTTACTTCTGAAGCTGTCACTGAACCATCGACTCCACCAGAATCAATGGTTACTTCAGAACCAGGCACTGAACCATCCACTCCACCTGAATCAATGGTTACTTCAGAACCAATCACTGAACCATCCACTCCATCTGAATCAATGGTTACTTCTGTACCAGTGACTGAACCCTCCACTCCATCTGAATCAGTGGTTACTTCTGAAGCTGTCACTGAACCATCCACTCCACCTGAATCAATGGTTACTTCAGAACCAGGCACTGAACCATCCACTCCACCTGATTCAATGGTTACTTCAGAACCAGGCACTGAACCATCCACTCCATCTGAATCAATGGTTACTTCTGTACCAGTCACTGAACCCTCAACTCCATCTGAATCAGTGGTTACTTCTGAAGCTGTCACTGAACCATCCACTCCACCTGAATCAATGGTTACTTCAGAACCAGGCACTGAACCATCCACTCCATCTGAATCAATTGTTACTTCAGAACCAGGCACTGAACCACCAACTCCATCTGAATCAGTGATTACTTCAGAACGAATCACTGAACCATCCACTCCATCTGAATCAGTGGTTACTTCAGAACCAGTCATTGAACCATTTACTCCACCTGAATCAGTGGTTACTTCTGAAGTTGTCACTCAACCATCCACTCCACCTGAATCAATTGTTACTTCTTTACCAGTCAGTGAACCAACAATCGCATCTGAAACACCAGTTGATACTGAACCAGTAACTGAGCCCTCCACTCCATCTGAATTAGTGGTTACTTCTAAATCAGTCACTGAACCATCCACTCCATCTGAATCAGAGTTTACTTCTGAACCAGTGACTGAACCATCCACTCCATCAGAATCAATGGTTACTTCAGAACCATTCACTGAACCACCCACTCCATCTGAATCAATGGTTACTTCTGTACCAGTCACTCAACCATCCACTCCATCTGAATCAGTGGTTACTTCTGAAGCTGTCACTGAACCATCCACTCCACCTGAATCAATCGTTACTTCAGAACCAGGCACTGATCCACCAACTCCATCTGAATCAGTGATTACTTCAGAACCAATAACTGAACTATCCACTCCATCTGAATCAATGGTTACTTCAGAACCAATCATTGAACAATCCACTCCACCTGAATCAGTGGTTACCTCTGAAGTTGTCACTGAAACATCCACTCCACCTGTATCAATTGTTACTTCTTTACCAGTCAGTGAACCAACAACCACATCTGAAACACCGGTTGAAACTGAACCAGTTACTGAGCAAACCAGTCCATCTGAATCAATTGTAACTTCAGAACCAGTCATTGAACCATCCACTCCACCTGAATCAGTGGTTACTTCTGAAGCTGTCACTGAACCATCCACTCCACCTGAATCAGTCGTTACTTCTCAACCAGGCACTGAACCACCAACTCCATCTGAATCAGTGATTACTTCAGAACCAATCACTGAACCATCCACTCCACCTGAATCAGTGGTTACTTCTGAAGCTGTCACTGAATCATCCACTCCATCTGAATCAATGGTTACTTCTGAAGCAGTCACTGAACCAACCACTCTATCTGAATCAATGGTTACTTCTGTACCAGTCACTGAACCCTCCACTCCATCTGAATCAGTGGTTACTTCTGAAGCTGTCACTGAACCATCCACTCCATCTGAATCAATTGTTACTTCTTTACCAGTCAGTGAACCAACAATTGCATCTGAAACACCAGTTGATACTGAACCAGTAACTGAGCCATCCACTCCATCTGAATCAGAGTTTACTTCTGAACCAGTGACTGAACCATCCACTCCATCAGAATCAATGGTTATTTCAGAACCATTCACTGAACCACCCACTCCATCTGAATTAATGGTTACTTCTGAAGCTGTCGCTCAACCATCCACTCCATCTGAATCAGTGGTTACTTCTGAAGCAGTCACTGAACCATCCACTCCACCTGAATCAATGGTTACTTCTGTACCAGTCAGTGAACCAACAACCACATCTGAAACACCGGTTGAAACTGAACCAGTTACTGAGCAAACCAGTCCATCTGAATCAATGGTTACTTCAGAACCAGTCATTGAACCATCCACTCCACCTGAATCAGTGGTTACTTCTGAAGCTGTCACTGAACCATCCACTCCATCTGAATCAATTGTTACTTCTGAAGCTGTCACTGAACCATCCACTCCACCTGAATCAATGGTTACTTCAGAACCAGGCACTCAACCATCAACTCCATCTGAATCAATGATTACTTCAGAACCAATCACTGAACCATCCACTCCACCTGTATCAATTGTTACTTCTTTACCAGTCAGTGAACCAACAACCACATCTGAAACACCGGTTGAAACTGAACCAGTTACTGAGCAAACCAGTCCATCTGAATCAATTGTAACTTCAGAACCAGTCATTGAACCATCCACTCCACCTGAATCAGTGGTTACTTCTGAAGCTGTCACTGAACCATCCACTCCACCTGAATCAGTCGTTACTTCTCAACCAGGCACTGAACCACCAACTCCATCTGAATCAGTGATTACTTCAGAACCAATCACTGAACCATCCACTCCACCTGAATCAGTGGTTACTTCTGAAGCTGTCACTGAATCATCCACTCCATCTGAATCAATGGTTACTTCTGAAGCAGTCACTGAACCAACCACTCTATCTGAATCAATGGTTACTTCTGTACCAGTCACTGAACCCTCCACTCCATCTGAATCAGTGGTTACTTCTGAAGCTGTCACTGAACCATCCACTCCATCTGAATCAATTGTTACTTCTTTACCAGTCAGTGAACCAACAATTGCATCTGAAACACCAGTTGATACTGAACCAGTAACTGAGCCATCCACTCCATCTGAATCAGAGTTTACTTCTGAACCAGTGACTGAACCATCCACTCCATCAGAATCAATGGTTATTTCAGAACCATTCACTGAACCACCCACTCCATCTGAATTAATGGTTACTTCTGAAGCTGTCGCTCAACCATCCACTCCATCTGAATCAGTGGTTACTTCTGAAGCAGTCACTGAACCATCCACTCCACCTGAATCAATGGTTACTTCTGTACCAGTCAGTGAACCAACAACCACATCTGAAACACCGGTTGAAACTGAACCAGTTACTGAGCAAACCAGTCCATCTGAATCAATGGTTACTTCAGAACCAGTCATTGAACCATCCACTCCACCTGAATCAGTTTTTACTTCTGAAGCTGTCACTGAACCATCCACTCCATCTGAATCAATTGTTACTTCTGAAGCTGTCACTGAACCATCCACTCCACCTGAATCAATGGTTACTTCAGAACCAGGCACTCAACCATCAACTCCATCTGAATCAATGATTACTTCAGAACCAATCACTGAACCATCCACTCCACCTGAATCAATGGTTACTTCTGTACCAGTCACTGAACCAACAATCGCATCTGAAACACCAGTTGATACTGAACCAGTAAATGAGCCATCCACTCCATCTGAATCAGTGGTTACTTCTAAATCAGTCACCGAGCCATCCAGTCCATTCGAATCAGAGTTTACTTCTGAACCCGTGACTGAACCATCCACTCCATCTGAATCAATGGTTACTTCTGAAGCTGTCACTGAACCACCCACTCCATCTGAATCAATGGTTACTTCTGAAGCTGTCACTGAACCACCCACTCCATCTGAATCAATGGTTACTTCTGAAGCTGTCACTGAACCACCCACTCCATCTGAATCAATGGTTACTTCTGAAGCTGTCACTGAACCACCCACTCCATCTGAATCAATGGTTACTTCTGAAGCTGTCACTGAACCACCCACTCCATCTGAATCAATGGTTACTTCAGAACCAATCACTGAACCATCCACTCCACCTGAATCAATGGTTACTTCTGTACCAGTCAGTGAACCAACAACTCCATCTGAAACACCGGTTGAAACTGAACCAGTTACTGAGCAAACCAGTCCATCTGAATCAATGGTTACTTCAGAACCAGTCATTGAACCATCCACTCCACCTGAATCAGTTTTTACTTCTGAAACTGTCACTGAACCATCCACTCCATCTGAATCAATGGTTACTTCTCTACCAGTCAGTGAACCATCCACTCAATCTGAATCAATGGTTACTTCTGAACCAGGCACTGAACCATCCACTCCACCTGAATCAATGGTTACTTCAGAACCAGGCACTGAACCTTCCACTCCATCTGAATCAGTGGTTACTTCTGAAGCTGTCACTGAACCACCCACTCCATCTGAATCAATGGTTACTTCTGAAGCTGTCACTGAACCATCCACTCCACCTGAATCAATCGTTACTTCAGAACCAGGCACTCAACCACCAACTCCATCTGAATCAATGATTACTTCAGAACCAGGCACTGAACCTTCCACTCCATCTGAATCAATGGTTACTTCAGAACCAGGCACTCAACCACCAACTCCATCTGAATCAATGATTACTTCAGAACCAGGCACTGAACCATCCACTCCACCTGAATCAATGGTTACTTCAGAACCAGGCACTGAACCTTCCACTCCATCTGAATCAATGGTTACTTCTGAAGCTGTCACTGAACCACCCACTCCATCTGAATCAATGGTTACTTCTGAAGCTGTCACTGAACCACCCACTCCATCTGAATCAATGATTACTTCAGAACCAATCACTGAACCATCCACTCCACCTGAATCAATGGTTACTTCTGTACCAGTCAGTGAACCAACAACCACATCTGAAACACCGGTTGAAACTGAACCAGTTACTGAGCAAACCAGTCCATCTGAATCAATGGTTACTTCAGAACCAGTCATTGAACCATCCACTCCACCTGAATCAGTTTTTACTTCTGAAACTGTCACTGAACCATCCACTACATCTGAATCAATGGTTACTTCTGTACCAGTCACTGAACCATCCACTCCATCTGAATCAATGGTTACTTCAGAACCAGGCACTGAACCATCCACTCCATCTGAATCAATGGTTACTTCTGTACCATTCACTGAACCTTCCACTCCATCTGAATCAGTGGTTACTTCTGAAGCAGGCACTGAACCATCCAGTCCATCTGAATCAATTGTTACTTCTGTACCAGTCAGTGAAACAACAACCACATCTGAAACACCAGTTGAAACTGAACCAGTTACTGAGCAAACCAGTCCATCTGAATCAATGGTTACTTCAGAACAAGTCATTGAACCATCCACTCCACCTGAATCAATGGTTTTTCCTGAACCAGTCACTGAACCATCCACTCCATCTTTATCAGTACTTCCACCGAAATTACCAAAGTCTGGGGAGCCTACATCTAAATTGCCACCTCTTGCGATACTAACAGCGGAACCCACAACTGTACCTAAGTCACCAACATCTATAACAGATTTCCTACACCCCTATGAAATAGGACCAGGAAATAAGTCCCCAACACAGTATTCTGTTCTTCCTCAACCTGATCATGATGTTCCACCTGGACCAGTACTTGAGATACATCCTGCTAGTTTCCCTAACATGCTGCCCAAAAAAGGGCACAAGCTACATAGACCATGGGTAAGGCGCAAGTGTTACAGAGGTTAAATGATGGTGATGATAATGAATATGATCAAGTAAATCAATCACCCTCCAAAATCCTAGAAAGCAAAAATGTCTGATTGTGTTGTGTTATAAAAAATAAATTACAATTTACAATAAAATTGTTTTGTTATCCAATGTAATCGCTTTATCTAACAAAAGTTTTGGAAATGTGAAAGTATAATTCAAAAACACATAACAAACCTTTTTTCCTCTTTCTTTTATTTAAATGTAATTAAATATGGACAAATGGTAGACTACTTAAAATAAAGTATTATCCATATTATTTCAACTCTTTTATAAGTTTTGCTGCTCTGGTTGCTTGATTGAATGATTATTCTTTTAGGGATTATACAACAATTCCTTAACTGACCTATAAAAGGGTCATTATTAGAGTTATTATTGTTTCAGTATTGAAATATCATCAGTCTCTTAATTACTGTATAGGCAACTTATCAAAAATACAAATAATTGAATTAATTATGAGGTTTAAAAATTATTTTTTATACTAATTATTTGGTCAGTATGCAGTCTGCATGGTCAGTGTTTATGGTCAATATGTATCAGCCTTTAGCGTGTCAGTGTGGTGTCACCCATTATGACCCTATGCAAAGAATCTGCATATGGCAAAAAATAAATAAATACAAAACTTATATGTATTAACAATTGTATGTGAAAAAAGATGATCAAATGATAACCGTTAAAACGTCTTAATGCATTCTTAATCATCCAGGAAAGTAAATCTCCAAAAGTTGATTCTGTTCATCTGGACGTAGCGTTTTGTGGGAGAAACGTTTCGTCACTCATCCAAGTGACTTCTTCAGTCTCAGCTGACTGCAGGTTTCCCCAATCTTATAAACAGTACATTTGCATAATGACTGAAACCAGCCCACTGAGGAACAATTCACGGATCACATTGACTCGGTGGACCGACACATCAAATTCACCAGGGAGGATATGAAAAGTGGCAGGTTAGCCTTCTTAGACTGTGAGATTTCCATCAGTAATGGGGGACATCTAAAAGCTGACATGTACCCTAAACCTACGCATACGGATCAGTATCTAAGGTTTGACTATCATCATCCACTGGAGCACAAACTGGGTGTTATTAGGACGCTACAACACAGAGCGAACACCATCCCCACTGACACAGCGGCCAGGGAGGCAGAAGAACAGCACATCAAGAAGGCCCTGAGTAAATGTGGTTATCCCAACTGGACTTTTGTCAAAGCTGGGAAGGCACCTAAAGAAAGATCCAGCCGATCCAGGAGAGAAGAACAACCAAATTTTTTCTAAACACCGGGTTTCTGTGGCTTTTAAACCCCAAAACATGCTGCGCCAAAAATTGGTCCACCCCAAGGATCGGGTCCCCCGATACAAACAGAGTAACATAGTGTACGCTGTTAAGTGCCAGGAGGATTGCCAGGATTTATACATCGGGGAAAACAAACAACCTCTGGCAAAGCGGATGACACAACACAGAAGAGCTACCTCGTCAGGCCAGGACTCTGCAGTCTATTTACACCTACAGGCCAGTGGACACTCTTTCAATGATGAGGATGTGCACATCCTGGACAGGGAGGAACGCTGGAGTCAAGGAGGCCATTTACGTGAAAAGGGAAAGACCATCTCTGAATAGAGGAGAGGGCCTAAGGGCACATCTTTCGCCATCTTACGATGCTGTGATTGCAGCCATTCCCCAACTCTCTGTGAATGGTACGCATGGCCATTGATCAGTGGTCTTTGATCAGTGGGTTTTGGTCAGTGGTTGTTGATCAATGGTCATGAGAATTTGCATAATTAAGATTAAGGAACTGACCTCCCAGCCCATTGTTCCTTCAGTGGGCTGGTTTCAGTCATTATGCAAATGTACTGTTTATAAGATTTGGGGAAACCTGCAGTCAGCTGAGACTGAAGAAGTCACTTGGATGAGTGACGAAACGTTTCTCCCACAAATCGCTACGTCCAGATGAACAGAATCAACTTTTGGAGATAACCATTAACAACATATAATCACTGGCCACTTTTTAGGTCAAACTGTTTTGCTAACATAACTAAGTAATGAGTCATATTCAGACATGCAGACAATAATGGGGACAAAATGTGATTTAAGTGACTTTGAACATTGGTGCGTTACAGGCTGGTCTGAGTAATTCTGAATCTGCTGATCTGCTGGGATTTTCCCACTCAGCCATCACTCATGGGTTTAAAGAGAATGGTGTGAGAAAGGTAAAATATCCATGACGTTGCAATTTGCATGGGCTTACCAAAATTGGACAATAGAAGACTGGAAAAACATTGCCTGTTCTAATGAGTCTCAATTTCTGTTGTGATGTTGTGTCCTTGTCTTCGCGTTACAGCCTACCTAAGGTTGTCACCCATTTCTATCACTTTATGACCACAGCAGACACATATTCTGATGGATAACACCCCATTTCACAATCATCTCAAAGTGGTGTCTTTAATATAACAACTGTACTCAAAATAAATAAATAAATGAATATATGAATACATAAAAATAAATAAATAAAACACAGTCCCCAATTTAATACAGCACCTTTGGACCTTTGGAGGTCGCAGTGGTTGTGGATGGGGGCTTCACATGTGCAGCTGACAAATCTGTAGCAACTGTGTCACACTATTATGTCAATATGGACCAAAATCTCTGACGAATATTTCCAGCACCTTGTTGAATCTATATGAATTAAGGCAATTCTGAAGGTGAAAGGGTCTCCAACCTGGTATTAGCCAGTACCTAATAAAGTGGATAGTGAGTGTATACAGTATGTTCACAAAAAGCCCTGTTAGGTTTTCATATGGGATACTTATTAATCTACAATTAAATCGACAAATATGCCCACAAACTTATTTTTGTCACATGGCGACTGGCACACAGGTGTGTCCCTGAGGCCCTCTAGTGGATCTTTTGGGAACTGCCTAAGCACAAATAAACGGGGGCTACATGTAATATAGCCTATTAGGAAAACTCAGCGTATTGTATTATAACTATTTATTGACTTACCTACTACGTAACGACTAATATCCGAGTGGGTAATATGTTTTAATACTATATTTCTTGCACACTGGCCTGGCAGGTTAGTGTGCTTATTACCTGTATTTCCTGGTTTGCTCTTGCATAATTAATCAGACGAACACGGATGGAGTCACATTTCGTCAGGTTGTAACTCGCTGGATTCCCAGCATGTGACTCCGGCACGCTGGTCGTCTGCTGGCTGTTTGCTGTGTCAAGAAAAGAAAAACCCGAACTTCCTTGTATCGACTCACTACTCAAACAGAGAAAGCTTCGCATCAGCCGCGACAGCTGCCGACAACCCTGTTGTGTCTTCACGGCAAACCCGAGAGGGATAAAAGACGCATTTGGCACATTTTAATACACCGGTAAGTTTCTTTCTGTGAACTTGTGAAAAAGTGAAAACGGAAAACTAAACTAAACCTCTGTGTTCTCATCTTTTCCGCACCGGCAGATAGACATTTCCAACAGGAATGCCAAACGTGTGGTAGAAGTGCTGCTTTTCTTTGTTTTACCTCAAATTGTAAAGTAACTTTTTTTTGAGATTCACCCAGCTGTAAATTTAGTGTCATAATATGACGAAGTCATTCAAAAACAACAGTAACAAAACACAGGATTAGTGTAAGAACACCTTTAATAAGAACACAAAAAGTAGTTCGAATACAAATAAAGTCAGTCTGAGATAAAGGGAAATGTAAGGTTAAAGTGTTAATAGTTTAAAAAACGATCACAACCGAAATTCACCTCATTAGCACAAAATATTTACAGGAATAAGAGAAGAAGCTAAACAGTTTGTTAACTGTTAATTGCCTACAATAAAGGAAATGTTTACTGTTGTTTAAATCATTATATTATATGATATTATGTTATAATATATTATGCTTTTAATCCATAACTGTAGTAAATAGTTACACATTAAATTTAGCTATACTGAACTTTCTTACAGCAACTTCTAAGCTCTGCTTTCATCGATACTCAGTTATGACACTGATATTGTACTGAATTTATTACTGATGCCCAAATAATAATAATGCTAATGTTTAACTGGTTCACACATTTTGCTGATTGTGTGTATTTACAGGGCTCCGGTTTCTGTTGATCAATGAGCTGACTAATCTGTTTTCCAAATAGGTGTGACATGAGTGGGCTTCACCCACTGAGAAGAGATGAATACTGATGTTTTACTCTGCCCAGCTGTGCAGACGTGGAGTAAAACCCTCATTTCAGAGCCACACCGCCACACACACTGCCACACATCTGCATGGGTCTCTCCTTCACTGCTCCCACTTCACGACTCTTGCCGTCCTTTCTGTGAGACCATGTACCCAGGTGAACTTGACCTGAACACGGACCCGCAGCTCTTGGAGTCCAAGTTGGACTTCTTCCACAAGCTGGGCTACTCCACGGCTCAGGTACAGGCTGTTCAGCAGAAGTTCGGCCCCAACATGGACACGGATAAAGTGCTGGGGGAGCTGGTTCGGATCGGGCCTGTTCAGGAGGCCAATCAGGGGCCGGTGACCACAATGTCGGTGCTGGTGTCCAGAGGAGAAACCCAGCCATCGGGCCCTACACTGCTGCTGCCTGTAGCTGGTACTTCTCCTCAGAGCAAAGAGGAGACTGGCGAGGAAGGAAAGACTTTGAGACCCGTCGTTATAGACGGCAGCAATGTGGCCATGAGGTGAGCAAACTAATCAGTAGCTAGACTGATACTGAGTGATTGATTATGATATCGGTTAAAGCTCATGAATATGCCACCCAAGTCCATTTTCTAACAGAAATCTCCCAAATCCACTGTTTAAAGCTCCTGCGTGCTCCACCGATCATCTGATTGATCCAAAATTGAAAACAGAATCATTATTGTGTCTCATGACTTGTAAATAATGTTTTTTATGCAGTATTGTCCAAAATTCACAGGTTAAATGTCAGAGAATTTCTATTTCTGCATTATGGAGTTTCTATCTATCAGAGCTGCAGTGATTATATGATAAGGCAATAATACTTTCAGTTGGTTTTCACTCAAAAAGCAGATGAATGAGCTGCTCTTGTCTGTTTTGAATAATGTAGAACCACAACGATTAATCAGTTAATCAAAGTTTAATATGCAAATAACTGTTTATGCTAAATGAGCTATTTCATCTTCATACTTGAGAATACTTAGTGCCTCTGTTTATGATCCTAAGCTGTATTTTGGGGGTTGAACTGAGGAAAATTAGATATAACAGGCATTTACTAAATTTTCTGTCATTTTACAGAGAAATCCGTTAATTATCTTAGAAAATAGTCTGTAGATTTATTTCTAATGAATATAATAATACATTTCTGCCCTAACAAAACCCTTTTTTCTGCTGTAAATAGGATAGATAACTTATGTTTTCAGTCAAAGAAAGTAGATTGGTTAATTTTTGGTTTTATCGTGATTCTCACAGCAGCTACACAAGCTATTTTCAATCTTAGTGCGGCTTTGAGGTTACCAGGCATAAAGTCCTTGACATTTAACTACACCACAACTCCCCCACTGATTTAATTCAGTTTTTTTAAGAGATCCAATTCCTTCTAATTGTATGACAATCAGCTAAAATCAGGTCATTGTGACAGTCAGCTTCCATCTGCAGTTTCATTCACAGTTTCAGTTAGGAGTAGGAGTTGACTGAGTGGGAGGTTGTCTGGTGACAGCCTGTGCGCAGGGGTCCAGCAGCGTTAGATGCTTCATTTACCTTTCAGCACGTTTAAACCCAGAACAAAAGCAGCTTTTTAAACACAAATAGGTTAAATTATGCTCTTCAGGTGGTGTCATATCTCTTTATCTCTTTTTTTCTGGTTTGGTTTTTTAATCAAAATGTGGAAACAGCGTGGATTTTAGAGTAGAATAGAATAGAATAGAATAATCATTTAATTGTCCCACAAGAGGAAATTTGGTTGTAACAGCAGCAAGAAAAACACATATACAAATAAAATGGACACAGGACACAGAACATATTTACAAAGATTATTTATAAATGAATTGTTATTTTCTCAACTGTAAGGGTAATAAATCATTGTTATAACTAATAGATGCCTCTATGAGGATGGCAAATAATTGTTAAAACCTGATACAAGATTATAAAGTCAAATGTTAACAAGCTGGTGTAAAAAGCATTTGTTAACATGGCTGTTAAACTCATTTTACATTGTGGGCCAAATACAGCCCACTTTAATCTTAAGTGCGTCAGACCAGTGAATGATGAATATTTTTTTCTTTTTTGTTTTGTTTTGATGTTTTTGCTGTGAACCCACCGTAAATTTTTTTAATTTTTTTTTATTTTTTATTTTACAGTAGATAGTGAAAAAACAAGATCTATGTGGTGGGTCTTTATCAGTGGGGGAAATGAAATATGTGAAACGTACATAATACGAAAATGCAATTGTAAAAAGTGTAAAATTGATGTCCTCTTTCACATTTTCTGAAAGTTGTGCAGTGATTGGAGTCTTTGGAAAATGTAAAAAGTTTTGTGAAATTCTGGCCCCAGGGCCTTAATTTGACACCCCTGATTTAGAGCAATGCTCAAATCTCTCTCTTTTTTTATTACGAGCCAAGCTTTCCTTTCTCGTGTCATGTTTCTGTGACTGATTAGTCAGTTCTTGGGACTGCAGTAGCCCGAGTAACAAAATTTTTTGCAGATTTTCCAAGTTGTTTTCCAACTTGGTGGACACTGGCAGAGGGATTTGTCAGTTTTCCCTGCCAGGAACAAACCCAACATTCCAACATGTTCTCAGAAATATCTACAAAAACTGGTTTCTACCAATACCACAAAATTTCTGATTAGCAAATATGTGAGTTCCAATTTGAACTAAATGCTGACATTAGCATGCTAATATGCTAATGGTTTTATGAACTGTGTGCTGCATTTTATTAGATTTAAAACGAGCTGTTAAGCCCATGAGGTCAACAGTTTCACTGAAGTCATAGAGTGAGTGAGTTGTACGGTATTTTTCTCACAGACTTTTCTCATAGCGTTCTTTGTAAATAATGATAATACTGCCCCATAGTGTTTACTGTGTCAACATTAGCACCAAATCCAGCATACAGGGAAACTGTAATACTGTTAGACATTTGATTCAAAACCAATATTCTTCGTCGTTTCGTATCGTTAAAAGTCTTGAACTTTATCAGATACATTTCTAAAATTATTTCATTTTATTTCAACTATTCCAACAGTCATTCCAATATAAGTTGCTAATCATAATATTAAATATTTTATATCATAAATTATGTATATACTATTTTAGGTTGAAGATTTAAATACAATTTCAGTGATTAGGCCCATCAGAGATTATACTACACACTCACTGTGTGTTTTGTACTTGCGTTGTACATCAACTGAGGAATTTTTTTTTCTTTTTACTCAGAACACAATAAACCAGTTCTGTAAACTGCAGCTTCCAAGACTGCTGCCTTTTCCCAAGTAAATTACCTAAAAGCATGCAGGTACTGATCTCTAATTACTGACTGTGATTTGGGAAGTTTAGTTGTGCTAAGCATTTTTTTTATTATACACCGAAGCGTCAGAAAGGGTGAGAGAATTAGGGTATAAATCTGTTTTAGCACAGTATACACCCCATCTGTCATTTGCCTTTCCCAGCCTGTCATACAGGTTCAGGCATGCAGCTTCTTGAGTATGCAAATCAGATCGTACTTATAATAACGCTCTCTTTTTTAAGACGAATGTCTCTGGAGCAGGTCCAACAGCATTTCTTCAATGTCATTCAGAAATTCCCCAAGGACTTAAATCACTTACATCGTCACAGTCTATGTGACGATGTAAGTGTCACATAGACTGTGACACTTAGACTGTGTCACATAGACTATGACACCTAAACAAAAAGGTGTACCTTTTTGTTTAGAAACAGCTATTCTGGCAAGTTGATGATAGAAGTGTTGCGAAGCAAAACAACCAACTTTGTTTAAGCCACACGATTGCCAGATGTTTTTTTTTTAATAGCTGTGAACATCCATCAAGCCACTAAAAACCTGTCTTGGGTTAGGGCGGGGTTGTGTTTTTTTAAAAGGCAAATTTTTACCTTTCAAATAAGGTCTCGCTTTTAGCTTTACAGTTTTTTAAGCTTTTCTTTGAGTATTGTAAATATTTAAATAAGTGAAAATGTTATAAAACTGCTGGATAACAACTTACCTTTAACCTTAGATAATGAGAAAGTGGATGATAAGAGCCAGCTAGAAACAAACTAAGTCAAAAGAAAAAGTTTTTCATATGACTCTGTGCCGTCCTGTGAAAAACTGAGTACACCCTTACTGTCATGGTCCTGGGCCATGTGGGCCCAGTATTCTTAGTTTTCATGTATTTTTGTATTTTGTTCCTTATTTAGGCCATGTTTTCTGAGTTGCCCTGTTGTGTTGTTCCCTAAGTGTTTTCCCTTCATGGCTCTCTCCCCCCTGTGTGCCCTCTATGTATTTATGAGCCCTCGTCTCCCTTTGTGGTTGTTTCATGTTTCCCCAGCCTGTTACGTCTGTGTTTCCCCGTGCTCTCTCTCCTCCTGTCTGAACCTCTGTGCCTGTACATGTCATGTTCAGTTCACCCTGCCCTGTCTCATTATGATTATCAGTGTCACCTGTGTTCCCCGTGTGTGCCCACTTTCCTCGTTTACCCTCTGTGTATTTCTGTCTGAGTCTCCCTCTGTTCGGCGTCGCGTTCTCCCTCATGTTGTGTGTGTTCCTCCCTGTGTTTCTTGGCGAGCTTTGTATTTAGTTTTCCCAGTTTAGTTTTGTATTTTCTACGTTCTGCCGTGCCAGCATTAAAGCTGTGTTTAAGTTTATCCCCGTGTCTGTGAGTCTGCATCTTGGGTCCTTCTCCTGCCTGCCACACAACGAACCGTGACAGAAGAACGCGACCACAATATGGACCCAGCGACTCCTGGCAGAGACGTAATACAAGCGGTGGAGTCGTTATGCTACCAGTGGAGCCGAAGCTCTAGTGAGGAGGAGAGGGAGGAGTTACTTTCCTCGTTGGGGACAAGCGTCACGGTTTTTCCCTGGTTATGGGAGGCGCTACCCCCTCTGATCTCGGACTTCCTCCGCACCATCCTCCCAGCCTGCCCTCGGCAGCATCAGCGGTCCGGTGTGCGGACTGCGTCACCACAGCCCCGTGGCCGCGCAGCCTCCCCTCCGCCTGCTGTGAGCATACAAGTCGGCACGCTGAGGTTCGCCACGGCACCACACTCCTCTACGCTGGCGCCGTCCCTCTACTCGCCGGCTTCCACTTCGCTGTCGCAGCTCAGTCGTTCACCCTCACCGCCTCGACCGACCTACCCGTCCTCCGCTTCCTATCTGGCACGGATGTGGTCAGAAGACGAGGAGCCGGTCGCCACAGAAATCGAAGTTTCATCCACGACCACCTCAAAGAGGAAGCGGCGTTCGCGTCGCCGTCGCCCCGCGCTACGGCATGTTTCGCCCTCCAACGAGCCACACGAGGATGCGGGGGAGGTCATGGATTTCGACCTGGAGGAGCGGCAGCGTGCAGCATGCGATCAACTGGATGAAGAGCTCCGGTGGAAGCCGTGGCTAGCTCCTGACTATGAGGAGATCTTCCGGGGAACCCGCCTGGCTCTCGGGGGTCCCCTGAGCTTCCAGGAACTCTCATCTACCGCTCCATCAGCACCCAGTTCACCAGCCTCTGCGACGCCGCCCGGCGCGCATGAAGCGCCGTTGTCTGGTTCATCGGGAGCTGCAGTCAAGAAGGAACGGCGTTCACGCCGCCGTCGCACCACCCCACAGCCGGACATTCGGACTCCTAATTCACCTGCTGTGGTGAGTGAGGACGCTGTGTCTTTTCCAGACATTATGACTGTTCATTCAGGAGCTGTGTCTTGTGTGGCGGAGGTCAAAGCGAGCTGCTTATCGCCTGCGCAGCCACCCTCAGTTCAGTTAGCACCCTCGCAGCCACCCTCAGTTCAGTTAGCTCCCTCGCAGCCACCCTCAGTTCAGTTAGCTCCTTCGCAGCCACCCTCAGTTCAGTTAGCTCCCTCGCAGCCACCCTCAGTTCAGTTAGCTCCCTCGCAGCCACCCTCAGTTCAGTTAGCTCCCTCGCAGCCACCCTCAGTTCAGTTAGCTCCCTCGCAGCCACCCTCAGTTCAGTTAGCTCCTTCGCAGCCACCCTCAGTTCAGTTAGCTCCCTCGCAGCCACCCTCAGTTCAGTTAGCTCCCTCGCAGCCACCCTCAGTTCAGTTAGCCCCCTCGCAGCCCTTCACAGCTCAGTCGGCTACCCTCCTGGAAGCCCCCGCTGCCTGGTATTTTCAGCATCGGCATCTTTTCCCGTCAAGATTTATCGCTAAATCATTCGATCCTCCCTTAAGAGAGAGACTGCATCCTCGCTGCCTTCACCCCAGTACACCAGTGTCACCTGGGTCTCCAGTGTCACCCCCAGTTCAGTCTCCAGTAGCTCCGGTGTCACCCCCGGTGCAGTCTCCAGTAGCTCCAGTGTCACCCCCGGTGCAGTCTCCAGTAGCTCCAGTGTCACCCCCGGTGCAGTCTCCAGTAGCTCCAGTGTCACCCCCGGTGCAGTCTCCAGTAGCTCCAGTGTCACCCCCGGTGCAGTCTCCAGTAGCTCCAGTGTCACCCCCGGTGCAGTCTCCAGTAGCTCCAG
Source organism: Rhamphochromis sp. 'chilingali' (assembly GCF_963969265.1). Taxonomy (NCBI): domain Eukaryota; kingdom Metazoa; phylum Chordata; class Actinopteri; order Cichliformes; family Cichlidae; genus Rhamphochromis; species Rhamphochromis sp. 'chilingali'. The sequence continues at coordinate 27,225,160 of NC_137944.1, forward strand.
TGTCACCCCCGGTGCAGTCTCCAGTAGCTCCAGTGTCACCCCCGGTTCAGTCTCCAGTAGCTCCAGTGTCACCCCCGGTTCAGTCCCCAGTAGCTCCAGTGCCGCCTGTAGCGCAGGCCCCAGTAGCTCCAGTGCCGCCTGTAGCGCAGGCCCCAGTAGCTCCAGTGCCGCCTGTAGCGCAGGCCCCAGTAGCTCCAGTGCCGCCTGTAGCGCAGGCCCCAGTAGCTCCAGTGCCGCCTGTAGCGCAGGCCCCAGTAGCTCCAGTGCCGCCTGTAGCGCAGGCCCCAGTAGCTCCAGTGCCGCCTGTAGCGCAGGCCCCAGTAGCTCCAGTGCCGCCTGTAGCGCAGGCCCCAGTAGCTCCAGTGCCGCCTGTAGCGCAGGCCCCAGTAGCTCCTGTAGCCCAGTCCCCGATAGCAGTACGGTCCGCTGGTCAGCTTAACATCCAGCCAGGGGTCTCAAATCTCTCTGGCTCTGCATCAGCTCCTGCTGGGAGCTCGGATGAGCTCATCCAGGACTCCGCGGCTCCCACGCCGCCATCTACCTCGTCAGCTGGGGGTTCAGGAGAACCGCACCAGCCTCATGCCGCGTCAGCTGGAGGGTCCGAGGGGCCCGTTCAGCCTCCTGTCTCCGCTGGAGGGTCCGAGGGGCCCGTTCAGCCTCCTGTCTCCGCTGGAGGGTCCGAGGGGCCCGTCCAGCCTCATGCCTCGTCAGCTGGAGGGTCCGAGGGGCCCGTTCAGCCTCATGCCTCGTCAGCTGGAGGGTCCGAGGGGCCCGTTCAGCCTCCTGTCTCCGCTGGAGGGTCCGAGGGGCCCGTTCAGCCTCCTGTCTCCGCTGGAGGGTCCGAGGGGCCCGTTCAGCCTCACGCCGCATCAGCTGGAGGGCCCGAGGAGCCTGTCCAGCCGCCACCTGCGACCGCCTCGTCGTCGCCTGGTCCGGCTGCATCTGCCTGTGCCTCTGCTACGCCTGGGCCAGCCTCTGCCTGTGCTCCTGCTACGCCTGGCCCAGCCTCAGAGCCTTCGTCCTCGTCTGGCCCAGCCTCAGAGCCTTCGTCCTCGTCTGGCCCAGCCTCAGAGCCTTCGTCCTCGTCTGGCCCAGCCTCAGAGCCTTCGTCCTCGTCTGGCCCAGCCTCAGAGCCTTCGTCCTCGTCTGGCCCAGCCTCAGAGCCTTCGTCCTCGTCTGGCCCAGCCTCAGAGCCTTCGTCCTCGTCTGGCCCAGCCTCAGAGCCTTCGTCCTCGTCTGGCCCAGCCTCAGAGCCTTCGTCCTCGTCTGGCCCAGCCTCAGAGCCTTCGTCCTCGTCTGGCCCAGCCTCAGAGCCTTCGTCCTCGTCTGGCCCAGCCTCAGAGCCTTCGTCCTCGTCTGGCCCAGCCTCAGAGCCTTCGTCCTCGTCTGGCCCAGCCTCAGAGCCTTCGTCCTCGTCTGGCCCAGCCTCAGAGCCTTCGTCCTCGTCTGGCCCAGCCTCAGAGCCTTCGTCCTCGTCTGGCCCAGCCTCAGAGCCTTCGTCCTCGTCTGGCCCAGCCTCAGAGCCTTCGTCCTCGTCTGGCCCAGCCTCAGAGCCTTCGTCCTCGTCTGGCCCAGCCTCAGAGCCTTCGTCCTCGTCTGGCCCAGCCTCAGAGCCTTCGTCCTCGTCTGGCCCAGCCTCAGAGCCTTCGTCCTCGTCTGGCCCAGCCTCAGAGCCTTCGTCCTCGTCTGGCCCAGCCTCAGAGCCTTCGTCCTCGTCTGGCCCAGCCTCAGAGCCTTCGTCCTCGTCTGGCCCAGCCTCAGAGCCTTCGTCCTCGTCTGGCCCAGCCTCAGAGCCTTCGTCCTCGTCTGGCCCAGCCTCAGAGCCTTCGTCCTCGTCTGGCCTCGACTGGTCCTGTGCCCACCGGGCCTCGGCCAGTACGCCTGACACTGGAGAGCCGCCGCCGCTGCCTTCCGCGCGGCCGGCCCCCTGAACTGCTCCGTCGTCTCCTTCGCCGCCGCCGCTGCCTTCCGCGCGGCCGGCCCCCTGAACTGCTCCGTCGTCTCCTTCGCCGCCGCCGCTGCCTTCCGCGCGGCCGGCCTCCTGAACTGCTCCGTCGTCTCCTTCGCCGCCGCCGCTGCCTTCCGCGCGGCCGGCCCCCTGAACTGCTCCGTCGTCTCCTTCGCCGCCGCCGCTGCCTTCCGCGCGGCCGGCCTCCGGACCAGCTCTGCCACCTGTGCCACCTGCCTGGTCGGCCCCCCGACCGTGTGACCCGTGAACTCTGGTGCCTGTGGGCTCTGGGTCGGCCCCCTGAACTTTATTTTGACTATGGTCATGTGCTCCCGTGTTTTCTGTTGTTTATTTTGTTTCCCGTTCTGGTCCCTCCGTCCTGGTCCCCCGCCTCCCGCCCTGGGTGGGTTGTTTTCTGTTTTTGTTTCTCGGGTTTGGGCTGTCGGGAGCCAGCCCTTTAGGGGGGGGTGGTGTCATGGTCCTGGGCCATGTGGGCCCAGTATTCTTAGTTTTCATGTATTTTTGTATTTTGTTCCTTATTTAGGCCATGTTTTCTGAGTTGCCCTGTTGTGTTGTTCCCTAAGTGTTTTCCCTTCATGGCTCTCTCCCCCCTGTGTGCCCTCTATGTATTTATGAGCCCTCGTCTCCCTTTGTGGTTGTTTCATGTTTCCCCAGCCTGTTACGTCTGTGTTTCCCCGTGCTCTCTCTCCTCCTGTCTGAACCTCTGTGCCTGTACATGTCATGTTCAGTTCACCCTGCCCTGTCTCATTATGATTATCAGTGTCACCTGTGTTCCCCGTGTGTGCCCACTTTCCTCGTTTACCCTCTGTGTATTTCTGTCTGAGTCTCCCTCTGTTCGGCGTCGCGTTCTCCCTCATGTTGTGTGTGTTCCTCCCTGTGTTTCTTGGCGAGCTTTGTATTTAGTTTTCCCAGTTTAGTTTTGTATTTTCTACGTTCTGCCGTGCCAGCATTAAAGCTGTGTTTAAGTTTATCCCCGTGTCTGTGAGTCTGCATCTTGGGTCCTTCTCCTGCCTGCCACACAACGAACCGTGACACTTACTACAGATCACCTCTATAAAAGTTTTTGCAGTTTGCTTGCCTGAAACATTCAGTTGTGTCAACACAATACCACAATCTACCCAAGAGTGGACGTCCCCAAAAATTCACCTGATAGAAACTGCTACTTTCTACAGGCATCAATTAGCATGGTAATTGTAAATGGTGCCACATTAACGAATGTCTTGTACAGGCATCGGTAACTGTCATGTAACTGTCATGTAAAGCACCGCAGCAATTTCCTAATGTTGTAAACCTCAACATCTGGCAATAAACCCATTCTGATTCTGATGTAACTGTCATGTAACTGTCATGTAACTGTCATGAAACTGTCATTACGTTCATCACAGTACAATTAGAAGAAGGGTTGCCAAAGCAAAGACTATTCCTTCTCTAAAAAAACAAGCAAATAAAAAGTATGGCTACAGGGCTTGAGTTTGCAAACAAACTCAAGACTAATTGGTCAAAATCAAACTTGGCCAAAACAAGACATTGGCTATCAACACTTTGTGCTGATAGGCACAGGAGGGGTGATGATTTGGGCTTCTTTGCAGAGTTTTCTAGAGACAAATGTGAGGCAATCTGTCCAACAGCTGAAGCAGTACTCAGTGGTTAGTACAGTTTCTTCACAGCAGTCTTAGAAGTCATAGTCAAGTAGGGCAAGTCATAACCGATACAAATCATTCTCGGGGAAATCCCTCGCATAAACACTAACACTAGTAATTCAGTCGTTTACCTCGTTACCGCCAACTCGGTGCCAATGCTGGCACGGAGCCAATTCTGCCTCAGGCTTTTTCCAAGCCAGTTCACATTTCTGCAGAATAGAGGAAAAATAATTGTGATATAACAGATGATGGGGTAGTTTTGAAGGAAAATCATAGTGGGCAGAATCAATCCGTCTATCATTCGTGAATTTCTTAAGGTAGTTCTTTCCATGGTCATTGTTTCCTTTATTGGTACTACCACAAATCAAATAAAGTGGAACCACATCTAGATTATGAAAGGGATATATAAGCATCGATTTTTCTTTCATGGTACTGTTCCAGTGACAGCTTTTTTTGCACTGTGGAACTAGTTATGGATCAGATGTCAGTGTGTCACTGACCACTTTTTTTAAGCAAACCTTTTGGGTCGTATTGACATGATAGCATCACATTGTTACTGCACATCCATGACGTCCATCTCCTGTTCCACCACATCCCAAAGGTGCTCGACTGGATTGAGTTTTAAATGATTTGAGGTTTGTGACATGGAGTGTTTTCAAAAGATGGGAACATCGTGTTCACAAAGAGATGAACGTGCTTAAATGATGCTAAATTGGTACTAAGCGGAAATATTCCCCACATCATTACACCACCATCACCAGCCTCAACTGTCGATTAATGGAAGGACAATTCTATGCTTTCATGCTGTTCATGTCAAATTCTGACACTGAGACTCATCAAATCAGGCTTTGTGTTTCTAGTCTTTTATTGACCGATTTTGGTGAGTCCAAGTGAGGAGGGCGGCTACTTTCTGGATAGTTTCTCTTTTTGGACCGTTCTCTGTAAACTCTAGAGATGATTGGTTTCAGTAGATCAACAGCTGATACTGAAACGTGGCCAACCAGGTCACTTAAACCACCTTCTTCATTTTAAAGACTTATTTTTAACTATAGCAAGTCATCTTGATCATGTGCATGTGCTTAAAAGTATTGAGTTACTTCCATTCATTAGATATTTGCGTTAGGGAGCAGTTGAACAGGTGCGCCTAATAAAGTGGCTAGTAAGAATAGTCCACGCACTCGTGCCTAAATTATGGTCAACCTGTTGGAGACAAAGAGCTTTGTTCTATTGTAATCTTTAACATCAATGTAAATAAGGTGCACTGATAAGAGCTATGATGCCGAGTGAACATCAAAGAGTGCCATTATAAACACCATAACTCTTGTTCTAAAGTGGGTCAGGAACGTTTCCCTCCAGCTGTTAGTGTGTGGGCATGTGTTCTGGTTTCTTATTCATTTTTCCTGGTTTTCATTTAGCCATGGCAACAAGGAAGTTTTCTCTTGTCTGGGAATCCAGTTGGCTGTGAACTTCTTCCTGGACAGAGGCCACACTGAAATCACTGTGTTTGTTCCCTCATGGAGGAAGGAGCAGCCCAGGCCGGATGTTCCCATCACAGGTACAACACTGGGAATTCACGTGCTTTGTTTTGTTTCTCTACTTCCTTCTTTGCCCGACTGTGAAACCTGCACAGAAACCTGAAAGTTGTGGTACAATTTCCATGACAGAACTAGTGAAAATATATATTAAGCTGAGAGAAAGTTGACGCCTTTGATGTTTTTTAAGCAAAAATTTCCCAGAATGTCCCAGCACGTGTTTTAAGCTTTTGATGGGGATTTTAAAAAGACATTTACATTTTTTTTCCCGAATTGCCTGCTATGAAGCTTTTAATGGCAGTTAAAGCAAGAACTCTCAATGTAATCGAGTAGATTACTAGTAGATTTGAAACTAAATGGTAATATAAAAAAGCAGAACAATAAATAATTTGAGAAATTATTTGTAAGTAGTGAACTTAAAACCCAGGCATGTAACTGGCAGGACATTGTTTGACAGAATCAGCTGCTGATTCTCAGTTTACTGTAAAACTCAAAAGGGGAAACTCCACAGACAGTTTTTCCCCCATGCATAAAGCTTATCTGCAGCATGTGCTGCAAAAAAAAAAATTTTTCTAATTTTTTTTGTCTTGCTTTTGTGATACCAAATGATAATCATCATTTCAGTTAGCCTGTGGTGACCTATATTTGGAAGTGACTGCTGATAATGTAGTTAAATAGATAGCTCATGCAGATAAACGGTTTTGTGTTAGGGTGTAATTTCAAGTCTGCAGTTATTATTCAAGATGTTTAAACCTGCCTCCTGGGAAAAAACACAAACTAATATGCAGTCGGGACTTGCTTTATTATAGCTGAATGAGTTAAATAAAGATCTGAATGGGCATTTAGTGATGACCCTGAGCTTAATTTGTGGCTCCTCTCGGCTCCACAAAGATTAAGCTCTTTGTTTTGTTCCTCTAGCCACTCCTTTAGGGTTAAACTGTGCTCCTTCTGCAATTTTTCTAATTATGGAGTTCCACAGGGCTCTGTCCTGGGATGAATTCTATTCACATTATACATGCTTCCCTTGGAAGGCAAGGCATAGCATACAGTGTCATCACTATGCAGATGATACCCAGCTTAATCTATCCATGAAGCCAAATGACACACAGCAGTTAGCTGAACTATAGGAATGTCTTATAGACATAAAGCTGGATGACTTTTAATTTCCTGATTCTAAAACTGAGTTATTGTACTCGGCCCTGAAGATTTTAGAAAAATAGTGTCTAACCAGATATTTACTTTGATGGTCATTTTGACTATGTCCTTGTGAGCACATTAAAAATATGTATGATTGCTGTCTTGCACTTCTTTAACCTCCTAAGACCCAAACTCTTCCACGACATGCATTTTTAATTTCTCTTTGATATTTGGGCATATTGGGGCTCGATCAATGTAAAAACAAAGAATTACCAGGTTTTTTTTTTTACCTTATAATGTCCTCGTAAGTGGATATCAGGCCCATGTAGAGCAAAATTGAGTACCCAAAATGTGGTCCTAGGAGGTTAAGACAGGATGTTTGTAAAATTAGAAATATGCTGAAAACTAGTTTGTTCACTTATTCTAGGCTTGACTATTGTAAGTCATTATTATCAGGTTGTCCTCAAAGCTCCTTGGAAAGCCTTCAGTTGATTCAGCGAGTATACTGACAAGGACTGGGAAGCGAGATCATGTTTATCCCATATTGGCTTCCCTTCAATGGCTCCCTGTTAAATCCACAGAAAAAATTCAGAATCCTTCTCCTCATATTCAAAGTCTTGAATAATCAGTCACTGGCTTTATTGTAGTGGCTCATCATTTCTCTGACTTAATGTTTGGCATCCAGATCAGCAAATTCTGCGTGAGCTGGAGAGGAAAAGGATTCTGGTGTTCACACCGTCGCGGCGCTATGCAGGCAAACGGGTGGTCTGTAATGACGACTGCTACATTGTCAAGCACGCCTTCGAGTCTGATGGCATCATCGTGTCCAACGACATGTACCGTGACCTTCAGGGAGAGAAGCCGGAGTGGAAGCGCTTCATCGAAGAGAGGCTGCTCATGTACTCCTTTGTTAATAACAAGTGAGTTTTGCGTTCCTGATACACAAGATCCCTACCAGCTAGTAACCTGAATTAACCAATGAGTGATGGTGTTTGCATTTCACCCCGATGCAGGTTTATGCCCCCCGATGATCCCCTCGGTCGACATGGACCAACCCTGGAGAACTTCCTGCGGAGGGTTCCAAAGACTCAGAAAAAACAGCCGTGTCCTTATGGTGAGAGAGCTTTTTTAAGACATGTAGCGCCATCAGGGGTCACAGTACAGCAAACATGGATCCAAAATACACAGTCAGGGTTAAAAAGAGAGATCTTGATGGTTTCAGCCCTCACAGATTTCAGATTTCAGAATCCAGTATTAAGGAGGCGACACTAAGACAAGTTAAACTTCACAGTGCTTGAGACAACCTACCTGCCAAGTATAGTGGTGCAGTTTTAATTTCAAAGAATGCCCAATGTTGATCAGATTTAGTGTATTTTGTTGCACTTTGTGTAAAATTGATAAAGAAAAAACTATTTTAAGCAGTATTTTAGAAAAATTCCTTACTTTAACAAGATTATGTGCAGACTACTATACATATAGGGCTGTTATTCGACTGTTGCCTAGCCGAGACATTTCTCTGCATGAAAAAAGAAATACTGCTTTGGTGGAGTTATAAAGCCTGCTGTTTATTCATTTTCCAGGGAAGAAATGTACTTATGGAATCAAATGTAAATTCCACCATCCCGAGCGAGCCAAACAGTCCAATCGTGCTCTTGCAGACGAGCTTCGAGAGAGTGCTAAGCAGCCTACTCCTTCTCAGAAACAATCTTCAGCTTGCTCTAGTCCTGTGCCTGGACTCAGCCTCCTGTTGGTGGAGGATATGGCGAAGAAACTGACTCTGGGAAACGAGAGCAGCTCCTTAAAAAAAGCTCATAAAAATGAAAAGGTAGCTCAGGTGAAGGCAAGTCACTGCTCCAGCAAGAAGGCCTCATCAAAGAAGGAGAAGTCCAGCAAACACGCGTCGTCTGATCACAACTCGGTGCAGCACAGCCGCTCTCAGGAGCAGCTGGACTCTGGTTTAGGCTCCATAGACAGCCAGCCGGTGGAAGCTCCTCGGAGTCTGAGTGATCACCAGTTTGGGCTACCGTACAGCAGCAGCCAGCAGTACTGCCCTCCAAAAAGTTCCCCGTGCAGCTGCTGCTCACATGGCACTGCCTCTTGTGGGAGTGCGCCGGCTTTCCCAACTCACAACATCGGGCCAGTGAGCAGCCACAGCGCTGATATGATGCCCTACAGTCTGCCCCACTATCCGAACTATTGCGCTTACCCACTTAGCATGAATCCATACAGCCAACTGACAAATTTCCAGCGCAGCCAAACCCACAGCTTCCAGAGGCCACAATGGTCCGATCCATTCTGCGGTCAACCGGCGGTGGTCCGCAGCCTCCCGGGAGATCCCTCACACTGGGAGCCTCCTCCAATGAAGCAACCAGGTCCCAGCAGGGAGGAGAGAGAGGTTATACGGAAAAAGCTCCTCGCTATCTTCAGCGCCCAGCTGGTGGATACAGCCATGGACATGTTCCCTCAGATGATGGATCCACAGATGCTCGTGGTCGAAATCCTCAAGTTGCAGAGTCAGCTGAGATGAGACGAATCCAGTCCGAGAACTCGTCTTTCAGTGGAAAGACTGAAGGTTAACATGAGTTTGTGTGTTTTGTATTGTGGTATCCACCTTGATTAAAAACTATTTGAATTCTTTGGAGTTGCCTCGCTGCAGTCTCACGTTAGAGGCAGGATGCAGTTGATACAAATTGTATCTTTATTTATAAATTTTAGCAAACATGTGGCTTTTAATGCTACTTAATTGGATTAACTGACACTCTTGAGGTCTACCTTTCATAGATACACTTATATAGTCAGATTCAGTCACCAGTGTGTTGTGTGGATGAGGAACACGTTCTCGATATTGATGTCTTTTTGGAAGAACCTGACGTCTGAGAATGACCAACAAGCTCGGAAATGACTGCGAAGGTCGCCTTGTGTGTGTCTCAACAGTATTTAAGAACCGGCTGTGCTGTGCTGAGCTGCGTACTGAAATACCTTTTTGTGTCATATTGGCACTATGCATCTATTGTTTCTAAGACATCACTGTGCAGTGTTGTCAATCAACGTGTCAGGATAAAATATTATGGCTGCATTCTCACATACACTCCCTGCAAATGGTAGTTGATCTCAATTGTCAGAGTTGTTTTTGACATGGTCTTTGAGCCAGAGTTTCTCTGTTTCTGGACTTAATAGTTTTTATTATGTGTGGAATATTGCATGTGATTCCTAGTTTCATAATTATATTTACATCATGTATAAAGTATGCATCGGTTAGCGTTCAGTTTTTAGTTATCCTAGAGTTTTTCTGCTCCAGGCTGTTAAGTCATCCTTGTTTTCAAGGTTCTTTATCTATTGTCCCAGTGTTTGTTGCCCCCCTTCTGTCTCCTTAGTTGGTCATGTCCGTGTCTGCAGTGTGGTTTTGTTTTTGTGGTTAGAGTTTTATTTTTTGTATTTCCTTTGAGCGTCCAAGTACGGGAATAAAGCTGCTTTATAGTTAATTCTGTCTGTCACCATGTGCTGCACCTGGGCCCTGCCTAACCTGCCATATAGCCGATTATGACAGTTTTATAGTCCCAGAAATTGGATTCTGTTTGCCTGGATGAAGCGTTTTCAGTGGAAGAAGCTGAGCTGCATCCAGATGAACTGATTCAAGTCTGTACTTGGATTGCTGCAAGTTTTATGATGGTTAATGTTCTCAGTTTAGATTATTTAATGTGTTTTTTGTGATATCAAGCTAACTGGAATTTAAAACACACCTCGAGTAAAACAGTAAAACGGTTATATTTATTCCACTTTATTTTACTACATATATTCTGTTCTTTTTATGCTGATACAATGAAAGTTGTTGAAATAAAAATAAACAATTAGCAGTCGAGCTGTTTACATTGTGCTTTATTTACATGCATTTTAAAGACTTGATATATATACACCACTCACTTACCCAATGTGTTTGTAATAATATGGTGAATAACTGTGATAAAGTGGCAAACTTCACAAATACAGTAGCTCTGCAGAAATTCCATTAATCCATTAAGTACTAACGTTTGGAGTCCAACCAGAACTACAAAGATCTAAAACATAAATTATTTCACCTCTAGCTGCTGCAAAACAGTAATTTACTTGCAAAATGACATGGGTACAATCAGATGACAATCAGCTGAGTTAGGTCCCTGAGTTGAACTGTAACTGTTGGGAGACAGGTTGGCTCCCACCAACCAACATGTGCAACTGCATTGCAATCGAAACTGGCTGTCCATTGAAGAAGTTGGCGCTTCTGAGTGAGCAGTTCGTTGGCGCTGCTACTTTTTACCAAATTGGGAAGAAAAACCAGGATAAAAATGCAGATTTTTCCTATTTTTACTCTCAAGTTGCCCATCAGAGGTATATATGTCTAAAAATCTGTGTTCATGATCATTTAGATAATGATAGTTCTTGCTTCTTTAAAGAAGTGGTTTAGTTCAGTTTGGTTTTAATTAGATGAGGTCACCAGGAGGTGAATGCAAGCCAATTTAAGGTTCTTAAAAGTGATGTAAATCAACTGCGTGTGAGAGGCTTGTCAGCACAGGTAAATACCCTTAAACACACCCTGTCGAGTTTTGGAACACCTTAAATTTTACAAGTAGAATCTCACTATAGAAACACAAACATCTAGAACCACAGTGCATTTAGAAAGTCTTTAGACCCCTTCACTGTTCCCATCATTGTACACTCTGTAACCTGTTATAAAGTGGAAAAAAACATGCTTTTATATTCTTTGTGCAAATGTAGAGGAAATCATTTACTCTCATTTACAAAAGTTAGGCTCTTTCTTTCATCTCTCACACCCCTTGGCATCATTTATAGCTTTGAAAATTCTCTGGTAAGTTCCTCCAGGCTTTGAACACCTGGTTTTGGCCAATTTACTTCATTCATTTCATTCATTTGGGGATGATGCCTTCCTGTTCCAATATGTCCACCAGTGCACAAAGCAAGTCAAAAAAGATGTTTGAGGAGCTTGATGGAGTCCTGACCTCAACCTGATAAAACAACTTTGGGGTTAATTAGAGAGGAAACTGCGAGCCAGGTCTTCTCATCTAACTTCAGTGTCTCACCTCACAAATGCACCTCTGGAAGAACGGTCAAAAATTCCCATAAACACACTTCTGAACCTTGGAAAGACATCCCAGAAGAGTTTAAACATGTATAGCTGCAAATTGTGGACCAACATCATATTCAACCCTATGGATTAAGAATCGGATGGCACTCAAGTTCATATTCTGAGCTGTATTTGTGGTGATGAGGGTCCACAACTGCAGTCACACGATGTCTTGTTTCACTGTGTACCGTACCACTGCGCTTGACTTGAGGTTGAGTATAGTCTGGAGCATGTTTAGCTTCAGTGTATATCACCAAGAGGACATTTAGATAAGACAGACAGCTATAGTGCGGAAAAAAATAAAATGTTTTTTCTGAAGCGGTACAAATGTTCTTTGGCGATTAGAAAAACTGCCGTTCTTGGTTTCATTTTGCAGCCACGCAGCTGCCGTTTACTCAATGTATATTTTGGAGTACTTTCTGAATGTGAATACCAAAGTGTCAGCAGTGCAGGTTAAAACTTGTTCTGCAGCATGTAACCACACTACTGCTTTTGTAGCAGAAAGTAAGGACAGAAAAACCACAAGTGAGTTATGGTTCAACAAAGAGAACACAAAGCGCACGTTGTTTTCTAATAAAGTCAATTCTGTTCGCAGGCGGACAAGATAAGAATCAATTTTCTAGGTAACAAATGCGGTTGTTGCTGAGACTTCCACCAAAATCAGCTTCAGGCTTTACCGCCCTTAAACAGGAAAACACACTTGAACATCCATCATTTGCATCAAGCAGGTGCTGAATTTAACGAGCAGCGTGGTTGTCCGTCCTTTCAAATGAACATCAGTTACACAGGGAGTTTGTTTGGCCACAGGACGTTAGGAAACTCAGGTAACAAGCTGCTGGAGAAAGGAAAACAGTAACCTCTGCTCTGACTATGAGGTCAAAGATTTATGACTCATTCAAGCCCAAACAGTTTTCCAGTGATGTGCTCGTGTTGTACTTTCCCTGCTTTCTTTGAAAGTTAGTGGGGATTAAACTGGTATTAGCTCCCACATATTAAAAATAACAAAAGGAGATACAGTTTGCTTAAAAGCAAAAAACAGCTGCACAGAGAAGAAAACAGACCGAAAAACAAATTTTGTTCACAACATACTCCCAGTTTGTTTGTTTGTTTATGTGATCAGGTGTGTAGAGTGGGGTTATCTTAACAATCCTTTAAATTCAGCTTACATCCACAGACGTGTTTAAACTGAATGTAATGATTTATTGGTCAAAAATAGACAAAAATATTAAAATTATAAAGCTACAATCTTACAAGTATATGTATAAAAATTACAACGTGTCACCTCCTCTCTGGTTTAAAGTTTTAAAGTTAATTCAGCAAACTTCATTATACAAATTGTAATCAAATACAGTGTAAAACGGCGCTTGTGTTGCTGCTACTAATGCAGTAAAGTAAACCTGCAGCATCACTGCTTTGAAAGTGACCAATCACATTAGGACCCCTCTTCCTTTGGGCTCCGCCCTCCAAACTGTCAAAAGTCAAGTTGATTCAGGTCTGCAGAATTCAGCTTGGACAGCAGAGTTAAGCTTTAAGAATTAAGGTAATATGAAATGATTTGCTTCTTTAGACATAAATAGAATTTTGTATAATTTCTCCAGCATGTCATTCGCGCCCTAAACCCCTCACCTAGGAACATCCGGGGAGCATCCCATTAAGATGCTTGAACCACCTTTACTGGCTCCTTCAACGCTGAGGAGCAGCAGCTCTACTCAGAGTCCTCCTCGAGTGACCGAGCTGAGTGGCCAGGCCTCAACTACTGGGGTTTGCCCAGGCTAAGCTAAAGGAGCAACTACCACCTGCAATAGAGACCGTAAGGGTCCACGAGCATCAATGTCCTCACATTGCTTTGTGTCCTTACAGAGTGGAAACACTGGTAGCAGAGAGCAACTTGTAGCTACATTATGGGACACGCTCATTCAAAAGACCTCAAGCACACACTTAATTTGTATTTTTATATATATATTACCCAAAAGATTTGATGCGGATGGTTAGATTGAAAAGTTCACTGCCCACCATGGGACCCTGTACTTTTGATGACTGGCAAGATTTTTCATGCAGCGCTTTCCCTTCACTGTTGCACAATTGCAAAACAGAGCTATTCATGGCATATGACCTTTTTGGTGGGTTTTGTTTTTTTCAATTTATGTCTTGCTAAGATGGTGGTAACAAGGTCATGTAGTGATAGCTAATAGGTCATGTCATATTAAAAGGGTTTTTGGGTTTTTTTGTTTTTTGTTGTTTTTTTTTAAAAAAAGGGGAGTTTCTCTTTATCTGACTTGTCTCCTTCCTTCCTGTGGAGAAAAAACTGCATCTGACTCATCAGGTTTGTTGGACTACAGATGACAGAAAACTGTTTTTAATCAAGTTTTATTACCAAGTAAGAGAACTGTTGATTTGGTTGCTAAAAAAATACAGAATAATGATGTGAATAATGTGAATAATGACGCATGTGAAAGGCCCAAGTAATCTATCATGCTTACATGACAGCGTTACCTTGGGGCTTTCAGTTAATTGTAAGAACTTGCACCATCCTTCCAGTTTTAAAATGCCACCATGTAGCATGACTCATGTTGTGTCCACGTCTCAGCATAATATGCAAATACTGAGGCTTCTTTAAGTGAACGAGTGAATACAAGTATTCACATGTCAATGCATGGTGTCAGATGTCTGCTGAGAGACAGACTGGCAGCAGTAATGGAGCTTTACGTGTTTAAAGCCTTCCAATGTGGAAATGAAAGTGTAACTGAGGGGCACAGGGCCAAATCTGATCGCTTCTGACTTTCTGCACCCACATAAGAACGTGGTGGGGATTAGATGCTCCAGATTAGACGCTCGACCTCGATTAAATTAAAGTGCAAGGGCGTAACAAAACATAGGTGGGGGTTTCTTACCAAACTTCACAGGATTTGATCTGCTAACGAGGTCGCCTGACCTTTGAGTTGGAAATCTTTTATTGCTAACAAAGACTGAATACGCCCACAGACAGCTGGCTGAAAATCTTTTATCAGTGGGCTTTCATGTCTTTCATGAGGCTGCTCATGACTCCACCTGTTGGGCTTGTGAAGAAATGCTGCACAGCCTAATCCAGGCCTTTATCAAAAAAGCCGTCTTTGAGCGTGGAACGGCACATTTAACCCTTATAATGAAACAGAGTATGAAAATGTCTGCCAGCACGTATAGGCCTACATAGAAACAGAGCATCTGTAAAGCTGTGCAGGCCAGGTATAAGTCATCAGTGTTATAGAGGTCAATGGAAAAAATTATTCATTGAGTCATGTAATATTAATCTTTTTTGTGATTTAACTGGGGGGACAAAAGGATGTGCAGTAAATATCAGGGTGAGGTGTCCTTTTTATTCTTCCTGAAATACACGATTATATGTTTTTTGTGCATCTCATCACAGTTTCTGCTTCAGAAAGGCCTAAAAAAATAAATGTTGTTTTTCTTTTGCACATTTCAGAGGGAAATATTCAACATTTTTATAGAACAGCATCTGTAAAAGTTGTCAAGTTTGCCAACAGAACGTACAAAAAACTCCTAAGTGATATGTTTTATTACCAGTTCAACGATTCTGGTCGCAAATGCTTTACATTTCACTTATACTGTAGTAATAATAATATAATATTTACTAATGATCTAAATATTTGGCAGGTTCATGAGAATATAATTACATGCCGTCTGTTGCTAAGTATACTCTGCAGTGATGGTGGGAAATTTACTCTATTGTATTGGTTACTCTATAGCTGTCAGCCTGCACAACCCAAACATGTCATGGGTAAGTTTACCCAGCATTTTTTATTTTTCTTTATTTAAATAATCCATTTGATTTCAGTTTTTTATGTGTGTGTTTACTTTCATTTACATGATTTGTGTTTTTCCCCATTCAGGGAGCTCATTTCCTGCTTTATTTTAAGCATTACTCAGTCTTTGTTTTAAGTTTTGCTTCCTGTGTCTCGTCTTCTGTGATTCAGTTCAGCTGTGTGCCGTTGTAAACAGCCATCTCACCTTCTCCAAACACATATAATATATATAATTATTGTTTTCCTTTGTCCTTCATCAGAGCGTTTGTTCACCTTGAAGTGGTTTCCTCTATGTTTATGGTTTATAGTTTCCCAGTTACCCCTTTTAGACTTTGTATTTTTTCCTTCCTGGATTTTGCAGCAGTCCATTAATAAATGACTCGCTTTAGGTTCATCTCTGCCTACAGGAGAGTATGCATCTTTGCAACTCACAAACCCTCACAATGAAGCATAAAACAATATCATGTGATAATGTTTTGGACAGTTTTTATAACACACTATTAATCCTGCATAAATGCTAATAATGATCTTCAGAGGTTTATTTTTTTAGATCATGATCACCAGCACAAAAACCTAATTTCCACACAACAAATATGTTTTTAGCTGACATCGTGTTGTTGACAAATGCACATTTTGTGTTACTTTCTACAAACAACGTGTTAATTGAGCTAAGTGACTGGCTGCACAGGCCACGTGGGTCGCTCATCAACTTTTCTTTTTTTTTGTTTTTTGGTAAAGAGTCCAAGATGACCATTCCTGATTTGCATTAAAAAATTTCCCCGGGGAAAATACACTTCTTAACAGCTACTATGCAAAACATCAGATCCCTGCTATCATTTTTATCAATGCAAAAAATAAATAAATAAAAGCTTAAATCACTCTTAAGATCTGTGTATTTTTAGGCATTTATATAATATTTCCTTTTGTGGGGTCACTTTCCTTTTCCGGTACTATTTCTTTGTGAATATGGATTCTAGGCAGTGTAGCTCGAGTCAACATGACACTTAAAGTCCGGAAAATATCTGGACGCTCGATCACTGACAGTACACTCGGAGGTTTGTAAAAACCACCACTTGTAGGGAAAGTACTGATATTTTGATAACAACTTCTCTCATATATGAGGAACAGAATATTATTTAAAGCAATTCAAATCAGGTAAACTCTTTCACCGATATTAAAGGAACAAAAAATGATTTCACAGCATCAGTCAGATATTTCCCAGTTAGGACATAATGTACCAAATCCAAATTAACTTTATTAGAAAGACCGAGATTCTGTAAATAATAAAGCTGAAATTTGTGATGTTCCCAAAATAATTTTTAATTACTCATATTTATGTACAGCAGCCAAAGATTGTATTGTATTGTATTTGATTTATTTTTCATGAAATTTTTACATAAGTTTTAGTGAGTTTTTTCCTTTTTTGATCAGTTGAGATGGAATGATCTGTGTGTTAAACCACTGACCAATCACAACACTTCTTTATCCTCAATCCAGTCAGTAATAATAACATTAATGATAGGTTGGGTTGCATTCTTTTTCTTACCTAAGGAAGTTTACATATTCACCATGGCTGAAGTCAAAGTCAGCCATCTATTTGACAATCTATGTCCATGTATGAATACTTTACTTCAAAGTAGCTTCAGGATAAAGGGTGAGATCAGCCATCTCCCACCCGTCACCGCTTTATTCATCCCTCTGATACTGTGTCATCATCTTCTCCCCACACGGTTTAATATAATATTTATTATATTTTGGGGCCTGAAAATTGATGGCTTTTACAAAAGTAACCAGTTGAATTTTCGGTCAGTCAGTGAGAGTCACACACAGACTTTAGGGACAATGATTTTCTTGTTAAAGTATTATATAAACTACGGGAGCAGCACTCTTGTACAGTCTCCGCTTTACTTTTTACTTCCTTTACTTCACGTCATTTGGAGTTTTTTGTTTGTTTGTTTGTTTGTTTTTTTAACCACTGTTGTACATAAAAATGTTTGCACTGTCTCAAAGTACACTGTGTGCCTGTGGCGCTGTTACTTCAACTATGTTCTTTATTTATTAGACTACCTTTTTCCCTTTATCCTGCTTCTGTAACCATCGAGGAAAAAACCCCACGGAATTAAAGATAAACTACATCACCCAGAAGTCAACGTGAACCCGCGCATGCTCACTTTGAGTCGGCTCACGACGCCGATTTTGTTGTGGCTTACAGCACGTCTGTCTGGTCTGAAAGCGCAAGTAAATATATGTTGCAGTGATGTAGCGAACAGGAGGAGGACTTTACCCTGCTGTGATTGGCTACAGTCAGCTAATGTTCCACTCTTCCGGCCTTTACGATTGATTTTTAAACCGCTGCTAGCAGCTAAGCTAGCCAACGAGCTAGCAAAACAAGCCGCAGCGAACCTGCGATGCCCTGCTGTTTGTCCCTCTCGTCTCGGCCCGCTGCCCTTCGACTCCACCAACACAGCCAGCCACAGTATTGCGTGCGGTGTTGAGCAAACCCCTGTCCTCCTCATTCTCCTTATGCTGTTGTTGCTGCCGGACGTCCAGCTACGATGTGGCAGAGTGTCGGGCTCACAGTGCTGGTCATTGTGGCCGCACTCATCTGTGCGCTGCTCTTCATGCTGTTTGGTAAGTTTATATGAGAAAACCTTCGTTAGTCACGTATGTAAATCTCTTAATTGGTGTCCCAACGTTATGTTAAAGGGTCTGGTGTTTTGTTGGTGGTCATTCTCGGTGGCTAACTTGGCTAACAAAGGGCTATAGCAGCTGGGTGTAAAGTAAGAGACTCTCATAATGAAAAGTCTCCTTTAAAAAAGGCAGAACTACTCCTTTAAAGTCTCCCTGCGTGCCTTTCTATTTTTATCTACTGCCTCCTTCGCTTTACTAACTGTGGCTCATATGATCTGCAAACTACAGGGAAGAAAAATGCTGTTTGCCTCATTCTGGATTTTCTTATTTAGCTCACACTCACTTTTATGTGTGTTTACCTTAAACTTAAACTCATGTGCCTACTACTGCAGCCTTTAACTCGTCAAATGTTAAATTAATCAACGACTATTCTGATAATGAATCGCTTTTAAAGAAAAAAAAACTGTAAAATTCTTTCAGTAAGTGTGAATTTTCTCTTGTTTCTTGTCTCCTCTGTGAGTTAAGAAAGGCCAAGAAGTGCCTTCAACTGCCGAAAAATGCATAAAAAGCACATGTATATGAAGTAGGCTGAATCTGATTTTCAGGAGTTTGCAGACTTTGCCTTACATTAAAGTTTTAAAAGCTGTTTTTTCACCTGCTGCTAAAAAGCCCTGCAGAGTTTTAATTCAGGATCCTTTGAAGAACATATTGCTCTGTCTGCTCCTTTAGTAAACGCTACACCACTCGCCTCCTTTTAATTGTACAATAGAAGTTTGAAAAAAGGCTTTTGTGTGTTTGAGTTAAAAATTTTTACTCTCAGGCATCCCCACTCAGGTGACCCCTCACACGTTGGGGTGAGGCAAGGTCTCAGAGTGGGTAATGTCCCCCACCTTTTTTTCACACCTAGGAAATGTGATGAGGCACGTGATTAATAGTGGGTCAACAGCCCTCTTAAGGGACAACCCCCACTGGAGTATAAATACCTGGGACTCTCCACCATTTGGTTTTACAACTGAAGAAGCCTCTCAGATGAGAGGCGACACCCCATCACGAAACTTCAAGATATTCAAGGAAGCTTTTATTGTCATTCGCATCATGGGGTGGAACGAAATTATGTACAGACGGTCCTGGAGCGAAAAGAAACAGGATAATGAAGAAACAGTCCAGTCGCTTTCTTTCCAAACTCCTTAGGATTACTATGACCTGAATGACTGAGGACCTATACATACTTGCTACAACAGTTAGTTTTTAGGACTGTTTTTTTTCATACACTGTCAGCCCTTTTTCTTAGGTAAACCTTGCTAAATTAAGCGGAACCAACCTTTGCATTTAGAGCTGCCTTAATTTCTCGTATCTGACTTGAAATTGTCAGAGAACTGCTACAGATTTGCAGATTTGACGTCCACAACGTGAATCCTCCGTTTCATCACATCAAGGAGCTCTGTTGGCTTTAGATCTGGTGACTGTGGCATTTATGTAAGGCTCAGTTGGTGTTAAAGAGCCCAAAGTGTGTCAGTGAAATCTCCCCACACATAATGTGTAGTTCTCAAACCATGTGTCAGTGTGTAAAGGCATATGATAGGCTCATTAGATATTTGCATTTACACTTTTTTTTATTTTACCTCTCAGGTTGGTATGTAGTCTGGCAGCTCTTCCTGTCCAAGTTCAAGTTCCTGCGTGAGCTTGTCGGTGATGCCGGCACCCCGCAGGCTGAAAGTCAACCGTCCGAACCCAAGAGCGAACGTACAGCCGGCGCCCCGGCACGAAATCGACCCCGGAGTGCACGCCAAAGAGTCGCCTTTCCAGAAAGCGCCTCGTAGAACATCCAGACGACTGCTGCTTTTCCTCCACATCTTCACATGAAGCCTGTATGCGATCATCAGATATTTCCCGCTCACCTGACACTACACAAGGACCTCGTGGATACTCGCTAGTCATCCCTCCACCTCCTCGCTCTCACAGGACACTTTATACTGACCAGGCAGATCTCCTGGCTTCAAAGGGAAAAGCCATCGACGTACATAACTGTCCATTTCTTTATGTAACCTGTTTGTATGCTTGAAGAAGCAGCAACATCATGGTCCTCTGGTTATCTGTAGTAGTGATGCTGTTTCCTGCCACCGGTGTGGAGTGTTTTGATTGTGTATTTTTTAGCAGAAGAACGCACTACTTTGAAGAAAGTAGGCAGAGAACTTTTTAAAGAAGAACAGGAGAAAAAAAACTGAACAGAGATTTGTGCAACTGACAGCTTTCTTTATAACATGACGTGCAATGAAAGGAATGTCTTTGCTGAGTGTACAGTGAACGTATTATGGACTTGCAGTAGCATCCATGAGGTAGAAGCGGTTTCACCCAGTAGATAATGCCCAAAGCCTCTGAGGAAGTTAACGAATGATGAGGCTTCATTCCAGCTGTGTAAAATGTGACCTTTATTTCTTCTATCATCTTCTTTTATACTTGAAGAGGCAGGAGAAAGTTTCGAGGAAATGATGTTGAAGAGCAGAGTAGTTAGCAGAAAACCTGCCTGAGTGATGTCTGAACCTCCCCGCCCAGATCCCCGTGCCTCTGTCTGTATTAGTGCCTGTCTAGATGGCATCCACTCTTAATCGATGGCCTCCTTTTCGTATTAAGTAGCTTCATGTCCGCTTCAGGGCAGATCAGAGCTGACCAGGGCCTAGTAAATATTTATGTAATACAATTCTCCTACATGTAATCCTTGCACCTTTTTACGAGCAGTCATTTTTTCTTCTTCTGTGTAGCTTCAAATAAATAATGCCATAAATATATGTGGAGCTCTTCCCTGTTTGCCTCTTTTCTTTGGAAATGTTGCTCATTTAGAGTTCAAACTTCTAATGAGCTTTGACAGAAAGTTCTCAGTGAAATAAATACACACTACACAAAATATCTGATTCTGGAAACATGGATGACCAATGCATTTAAAAAAAAATAAAGATTCGTAATCATTAATTCCTTTCCTCGTGAAGTAGGTGTAAACTCGTTTCTGTTTTCTGGGCACAGTGGTTTCTGTCATGCATCAGAAGTTAATGCGGATGATCAGCTTACTAGCCTTGGAAAAATCTAGAACCTATTCTAATCATCACACTGTCTTTATTTATATATACACTGAAGTGTCAAAACTTATCATTAAGGGTGCAGAGGATGTCAAATGACATGTTTATGGAATAATGTGTATAATCAGATAGGATTAGTTGTAGTGTCTGTAAAATTTAAGACACAATTTTCTCAAATATGTATAAAAAAATTAGTTTTTGTCTTCATATTTCAGTAATTCATTTTTTTCTAAGTCATATCCTCAGTAAGCTAAAGAGCCTACAATATTAGAGAGAAAACAATCCCCTCTGAGCAGCAGTTGGTGACCGCAGAGAGGACAAACTCAATTTTAACAGGAAGAGGCCTCCAGTAGAGCCAGGCTCAGGCTGGGGGAGCCTTCATCGGCGGCGACGGGCTTGCTGGGCTTAAGCCTGGGTTGCTGTTTCAGAAGCCCAGGATCTTCGAATTTGTTTCATAGTTAGATGCCTGACTGACAACTGTATAAAACAAAAACGACACAATATTTGAAGCACATAGCGCACAGTCGTAAATCCCCCCTAATTTTGGTATAATTCAAGCTCAGACACTAGGCGACTGAGCACAACACTAACAAATGTGAGTGAGGGGGGAGAAGCTGCTGCCTGCGAGTTTGCTGCAGACAGAGTAGAGCTTAAGTTTGACCAGGTACCAAAGCAAATCAAATCCTGACAAAGATGAGCTAAAAGGAGCCAACACAGAGCAGCAACCCGGAGATGAGGTGGGATTTTGCATGTTTGCAGTTGCAGAAAACATAGCAGACCACTGTCCGTCTGCCCCATCAGCACACTGCAATAAAAGAATGAGGAAGCTGGCCGAGAACAGGACGACTAGAAAGAGACCGAGTCATGTAGAATGTTTTATAAAGATCACGTGGCTCTGTTTTGTAGCACTCTGACCTTTTGTCTGATTAGCCACAGATATATCTGAAGGTATTACTCATTGTAGTGTGGAGATGAATTTGAATATGCACTTTCTGCTGTGCATTAAATCATTTCAGTGTTTGGCATTTCACTATTCAAAATTAGAATAATTAATTGTCTGTAAATAATATTGTTATGAAGGCTAGATGCATTTCCAGGAGTGGGGATTTATTTTTCTTCTTATCCAAAGTCTTTAATCTTGAAAACTGCATGACACACTGGCAGGCAGAAAAGACCATTTGGTGAAAATATCAATTCTGGGGATCTGGAACACGGAGAGTAGAATATCTAAACAAATGCAACCAGCTAACCTCAAACACCGGTTATACTTTGAGTATCTCCCGTGTTTTTCACACATACAGAAAGACATTACTGTGACATCCACTTCAAATTGAACTACAGGGCGATGCTACGATACATGATATTGAGACACACAATTCTAATCTGATATGACATTCTTAGCAAATTTACAGCAAATAGAACAAAGCACAAATTCAAAGTTTTTTTTATTTTTATTTTTTATTTTATTTTGTGGTTTGGTGCTGTTTCTGAACTCAAAATGTCCTGTTGTAATTGGACATTTTGAGCTAAGAAACAGCACCAAGCCCCAACAACACTTCCCTCATGGTGCTTTATATTGTAAGGTCAAGACCCTACAATATTGCACAAAAAGTCCAACCCCCTAGAGCAAGCACTTTGGCGACAGTGGGAAGGAAAAACTCTCTTTGAAAAGAGAGAAACCTCCGGCAGACCCAGGCTCTGGGATGGGGTGGCCATCTGCCTCGGCCAGTTGGTGATGAGGGAAGGAAGTTGGGAGAAGAAGAGGGGTTCTTTTTAACCACCTGGTTTTAAAATTAAATTTAGATGCCCAATTTAAATGAATATTTTAAGCCACTTTAAGAGTTTTGCCACATAGTGGCATGCACGTGTCAGTTCAATTTTAGCGTGCACACGAGAAAGCCCTAAAGATGATGTTTTGGCTCCTCAGTTTGGCGTGTTTTTTGAAGGTTTTGACGATTGCTTCGTCAACCACTGGGTTGCTTGACTTCAATAAGAGTGCTGGAGAATCCCACCTGTCATGGAGTTCGTTGTACACCGTCAGGGCGAGTTGTTCAATGTTCTCCAAGGACATTTTGTAGTTTTTGGACAGAATTTTGTTCCAGATCTTATGGGAAAGCTTCTGTATAATAAAATCTGATGTTCCTGGACGCCATGTTGTCGTCTCATTTTCTTGGCTCATAGCGTGCATTACCAGATCTTTAGTGACGTTTTTCACCACTTCCTTGTACTCTTCTCTGTGTTTAGAGACACTGAGGACTCTTCTTGGTAATGACAACAGCTTTTCGGTGAAGGCTGGGACAGTAATATTATCAAGCTGTTCCCTCAGATTAAAAATCAAATATTTTTCCTTGCAGTTATGTGCTTTGGAAAGATTCTTGAGAATGGCCTTGTCTAGATTTTTCAGCCGTTTTGGGGACAGATCCAAATGTTTCTTCTCAACATCAGGCCAGATTTTCTCAATCAGGCGATCGCTGATGCAGTCGGGAGTGAGGCGCTCTGTGAAGAGCTTGTATTTAGAGGAGACTTTTTCTATGGCCTGAAAAACCACCGACTGGATCAGTCTGTTGACGCGCAACTTATCCTCCATTTTCAGTGTTTTCTCCAGTGTTGGTGTTTCAGCCTTTGTCTCCAGTATTTGTTTGGTCTCATCTGCACTGTGATACACCTGGAGGGTTTCTGATGAGGGCGACTCTGGGGTTGCCGTCTCTACTGTCTCAGTCTTTGCCTCCACTAATTCTTGGGTCTGCTCGTCCAGAATTTTCTGAATTTCTTTTGTGTCCTTCACCACTTTCTGCTCTTCCAGGACTTTACTTTCTTCCTCCAGCACTTTCTTCTCCTGCTCCAGATTCTCTCTGTGTTTTTTCTCATTCCACAGAGTGTCTGCCAGAGAGGCCTGGTGTTGCTGAAGCTGTGCGAGCTCAGCAGACAGACTTTCCTTCTCCTGTTTCAGGATCAGGATTTTGCTGTCACTCTGCCCAAGCTGCTCTTTCACACAGTTCATTTCAAGGTCAAAGGCGATGGTCTGTTCCTCCTTTTCTTCTCCAGCTTGGATCTTAAATTGTTCCAGCTTGGTACCCATCAGGGAAATTTGGGCCATCAGCTGTTTGATTTGCTGTCTGGCTGTCTTTGAATCCTCTTTTAAACGTTTATTTTCGGACAGAGCTTTTAGGAAGGCTTTCCTAACCCGAACAAGGTCGTCCACTATACTCTTTGGCAGCGTGCACACAACTTTGGGATTCTCGTGTGTCTGAAGCTGTGCAGGTTTGGGAGACAGACTGTCCTTCTCCTGTTTCAGGGTCAGGATTTCGCTGTCCCTCTGCTGAAGCTGCTGTTTCAGACGGTTCATGTCAAGGTCAAAGTTGTTGGTCTGACCTGAACAAGTCTGATCCCCTTTTTCTTTGGTGGCGCTGCTCATTTCCACTTTGCGTGACACTGATTCATCAGTGAGTTCTCCAGCTTGGATCTCATACTGGTCCAGCTCGGCACGCATCAGGGAAATTTGGGCCATCAGCTGTTTGATTTGCTGTCTGGCTGTCTTTGTATCCTCTTTTAAAATGTTATTTTCAGAGAGAGTGTTTTGGAAGGCTTTCCTCACCTGAATAAGGCTGTCCAGTGTACTCTTTGGCAAAGTGCACACAAATTGTGGTTTTGCTTTTTGGTTGCTCATTTTTGACATTTGAAACAACGCTACGGTGTTACAATGAAACAGATATTCAGATATGACTGAGGGCAGCAGAACAAAAGTTCATCCAGTGAATCGCTCGTGACTGTAAGAAACGTGCTTGTCCTGTGTGGGTCTCACCTGCTATTTATAGAGTTGGGTTGACTGTGATGTCACAAGCCTGATTCTCTTGCCTTTCATCTTTGAAACAGGCCCCGCCCACAACAACGTTCCCCATTGTCTGATTGAAAATAGGTAACGCCCACAAAGAACAGAGCTTCTGACGTCATGGCTCGATTAATTTGCATTTTGGTCACTTCATTGAAAAAAGAAAAAACTGTCTGATAAATTTTACTGAGGTACTGAAAACTTATTGTTCCCTTTTGAGAGCATCTTCTTTAGGTGTTTATACCTTAGCACGTTACAAGTTTCAGTTAATTTAATAACAGACATCCAGTTCACTTTATTTGTTCCCTTCTTCCCCTATGGCAGACTTACATTTCAGTTCCTTAAAAATACTATCCCTTAATGTACGAGGTATTCGTGACAGTACCAAAAGAAAGTCCATTTTCATTTTCTGTAGACGGAAAAATGCTGGTTATTGACTGATAATGACTGATATTTGCATCCTCTGTGCTGTGTGGTGCTGGAAGATGAGCAAACATCTTCCTGATTTTGTGATACAGCCCATGCACGCTTTAATCACAGCTGCCTGTGTTATTGCAGTTTACGTCCTCGGTCTAATACTTAAAGTTATTTATTATAAAGTCTTCCATCCAAATCCTGACAAAGATGAGCTGAAAAGGACCAGCGCAGAGCAGCAACCTAAAGATGAGATGGGATTTCGTATGTTTGCAGTAGCAGAAAACATGCCAGTTAACCTTCAGTTAACCAAATATCCATATAAGGTTCAAAACAGGGTCTTAAAATGTTGTTTCTTTATTTCCATGTATGTTAAGACAACAATGTTATTGAGTAATTTTATGTTATTTCTTGTGCTATTTCTTTTGTTATCTGCATGTTATCTGCATGTTATGTGCACTTGAACCTGTTAATTTTATTGGTTTGTGTAGTTACATATTGTGGTCACGGGGGGAGCAGTGCTTAAGGCTTTACCTGCAGTTTCCCCAAAAAAACTTACCAAGAAATGCATCTTGGGACTTCCTGTTTACTTTTATTTGTGGATGTGGATCGGATTGTTGTGAAGAAGTTAAATTGTTGGTAAGGAATTGTTAAATATGCACATAACTCGTTGAAAGATATTGGTATAATTGTAGTGCAGTGGTAAAACATCAGTATTTTAACAAGATGATGTGTTTCTGAAATGGATGATGCAAAGGACCTGTATGTGTATGAGTGGCTATTTTCTGCATGCAAGGGATAAGTTGTGAGCTGTGTGCTGCAGTATTCCAAGTGAGCTGAGATTGCTGTGGAATATCAGTGTTTATAGAAAATGTATGTAACACTTCCACTTTTTTTTTTTTAAAGGAGCCTTGTGTGATTTAGCTCTTTGTATTTTGTTCTGCACAGACGGAGGCCACTGCCGTATTTTTGTGTTTTGTATTTTATTTCATTTCCTTTCTTCCTCATATTGTGCCGGCACATCTTTTTTTAAAAATCGTTTATTCTGTTACTTGGCCACGTTACCTCTCATGTTGTCAGTGTTCAGTACAAGTCCACATGGCTGCTGTTTGACAAAAGTAAAGGTCAAAGGATATTTTTGGTTATTGACAATAAAAGCTGCACATTAAGAACCCCAGTGTTTGTGTCCTGTGTGGCTAACCATTTTCCAGGCTACACTCATCTTAATGTGGAGATGAATTTGAATATGCACTTTCTGCTGTGCATTAAATCATTTCACTGTGTGTCAAACCATTTCAACATATCAGTCATTAAATTAAAGGGGAAATGAGGAATGAGCTGTTTTGTATTATTACTATTGTTTTTGTTGTGATATATTTGCATATTTATTTTTTGTATATCTGTCTATAAACTCAGCATCAACTTAACATAAATAATATATTTATTTTTGGGCTCTATTTCTGTTTCCTGTGTTTTATTCAAACATTCGGCCTCCGTAGGCGAAGCAATTCTGATTAGCTTATTATTTATCATGCTACAGTCAGGCGCCCTGGTCCTTCACCGTGTTACACCTATTCTACATCAGTGAATTGCATGCAAAGGGAAGATGTGTCCAGGAGAGAAGCCAGCATCACTGAGTCAGATCAAAAAATGATCACAATCAAATGATCCCCCCTGTTCCTTAACCTTATGTCCTGTTTCTACACGGACTGATCTGCTGCTCAGTGTCCTTTTAAATCCTGTTTATCAGTTTTAATTCAGATGTGTCAGTCTGAGGGGGAACACAATCTAAACAAATCTAAATAAAACCAGGTTGAAGGCTTTCTATTCAAAATTAAAATAATTAATTGTCTGTAAATAATATTGTTATGAAGGCTAGATGCATTTCCAGGAGTGGGGATTTATTTTTCTTCTTATCCAAAGTCTTTAATCTTGAAAACTGCATGACACACTGGCAGGCAGAAAAGACCATTTGGTGAAAATATCAATTCTGGGGATCTGGAACACGGAGAGTAGAATATCTAAACAAATGCAACCAGCTAACCTCAAACACCGGTTATACTTTGAGTATCTCCCGTGTTTTTCACACATACAGAAAGACATTACTGTGACATCCACTTCAAATTGAACTACAGGGCGATGCTACGATACATGATATTGAGACACACAATTCTAATCTGATATGACATTCTTAGCAAATTTACAGCAAATAGAACAAAGCACAAATTCAAAGTTTTTTTTATTTTTATTTTTTATTTTATTTTGTGGTTTGGTGCTGTTTCTGAACTCAAAATGTCCTGTTGTAATTGGACATTTTGAGCTAAGAAACAGCACCAAGCCCCAACAACACTTCCCTCATGGTGCTTTATATTGTAAGGTCAAGACCCTACAATATTGCACAAAAAGTCCAACCCCCTAGAGCAAGCACTTTGGCGACAGTGGGAAGGAAAAACTCTCTTTGAAAAGAGAGAAACCTCCGGCAGACCCAGGCTCTGGGATGGGGTGGCCATCTGCCTCGGCCAGTTGGTGATGAGGGAAGGAAGTTGGGAGAAGAAGAGGGGTTCTTTTTAACCACCTGGTCTTAAAATTAAATTTAGATGCCCAATTTCAATGAATATTTTAAGCCACTTTAAGAGTTTTGCCACATAGTGGCATGCACGTGTCAGTTCAATTTTAGCGTGCACACGAGAAAGCCCTAAAGATGATGTTTTGGCTCCTCAGTTTGGCGTGTTTTTTGAAGGTTTTGACGATTGCTTCGTCAACCACTGGGTTGCTTGACTTCAATAAGAGTGCTGGAGAATCCCACCTGTCATGGAGTTCGTTGTACACCGTCAGGGCGAGTTGTTCAATGTTCTCCAAGGACATTTTGTAGTTTTTGGACAGAATTTTGTTCCAGATCTTATGGGAAAGCTTCTGTATAATAAAATCTGATGTTCCTGGACGCCATGTTGTCGTCTCATTTTCTTGGCTCATAGCGTGCATTACCAGATCTTTAGTGACGTTTTTCACCACTTCCTTGTACTCTTCTCTGTGTTTAGAGACACTGAGGACTCTTCTTGGTAATGACAACAGCTTTTCGGTGAAGGCTGGGACAGTAATATTATCAAGCTGTTCCCTCAGATTAAAAATCAAATATTTTTCCTTGCAGTTATGTGCTTTGGAAAGATTCTTGAGAATGGCCTTGTCTAGATTTTTCAGCCGTTTTGGGGACAGATCCAAATGTTTCTTCTCAACATCAGGCCAGATTTTCTCAATCAGGCGATCGCTGATGCAGTCGGGAGTGAGGCGCTCTGTGAAGAGCTTGTATTTAGAGGAGACTTTTTCTATGGCCTGAAAAACCACCGACTGGATCAGTCTGTTGACGCGCAACTTATCCTCCATTTTCAGTGTTTTCTCCAGTGTTGGTGTTTCAGCCTTTGTCTCCAGTATTTGTTTGGTCTCATCTGCACTGTGATACACCTGGAGGGTTTCTGATGAGGGCGACTCTGGGGTTGCCGTCTCTACTGTCTCAGTCTTTGCCTCCACTAATTCTTGGGTCTGCTCGTCCAGAATTTTCTGAATTTCTTTTGTGTCCTTCACCACTTTCTGCTCTTCCAGGACTTTACTTTCTTCCTCCAGCACTTTCTTCTCCTGCTCCAGATTCTCTCTGTGTTTTTTCTCATTCCACAGAGTGTCTGCCAGAGAGGCCTGGTGTTGCTGAAGCTGTGCGAGCTCAGCAGACAGACTTTCCTTCTCCTGTTTCAGGATCAGGATTTTGCTGTCACTCTGCCCAAGCTGCTCTTTCACACAGTTCATTTCAAGGTCAAAGGCGATGGTCTGTTCCTCCTTTTCTTCTCCAGCTTGGATCTTAAATTGTTCCAGCTTGGTACCCATCAGGGAAATTTGGGCCATCAGCTGTTTGATTTGCTGTCTGGCTGTCTTTGAATCCTCTTTTAAACGTTTATTTTCGGACAGAGCTTTTAGGAAGGCTTTCCTAACCCGAACAAGGTCGTCCACTATACTCTTTGGCAGCGTGCACACAACTTTGGGATTCTCGTGTGTCTGAAGCTGTGCAGGTTTGGGAGACAGACTGTCCTTCTCCTGTTTCAGGGTCAGGATTTCGCTGTCCCTCTGCTGAAGCTGCTGTTTCAGACGGTTCATGTCAAGGTCAAAGTTGTTGGTCTGACCTGAACAAGTCTGATCCCCTTTTTCTTTGGTGGCGCTGCTCATTTCCACTTTGCGTGACACTGATTCATCAGTGAGTTCTCCAGCTTGGATCTCATACTGGTCCAGCTCGGCACGCATCAGGGAAATTTGGGCCATCAGCTGTTTGATTTGCTGTCTGGCTGTCTTTGTATCCTCTTTTAAAATGTTATTTTCAGAGAGAGTGTTTTGGAAGGCTTTCCTCACCTGAATAAGGCTGTCCAGTGTACTCTTTGGCAAAGTGCACACAAATTGTGGTTTTGCTTTTTGGTTGCTCATTTTTGACATTTGAAACAACGCTACGGTGTTACAATGAAACAGATATTCAGATATGACTGAGGGCAGCAGAACAAAAGTTCATCCAGTGAATCGCTCGTGACTGTAAGAAACGTGCTTGTCCTGTGTGGGTCTCACCTGCTATTTATAGAGTTGGGTTGACTGTGATGTCACAAGCCTGATTCTCTTGCCTTTCATCTTTGAAACAGGCCCCGCCCACAACAACGTTCCCCATTGTCTGATTGAAAATAGGTAACGCCCACAAAGAACAGAGCTTCTGACGTCATGGCTCGATTAATTTGCATTTTGGTCACTTCATTGAAAAAAGAAAAAACTGTCTGATAAATTTTACTGAGGTACTGAAAACTTATTGTTCCCTTTTGAGAGCATCTTCTTTAGGTGTTTATACCTTAGCACGTTACAAGTTTCCAGTTAATTTAATAACAGACATCCAGTTCACTTTATTTGTTCCCTTCTTCCCCTATGGCAGACTTACATTTCAGTTCCTTAAAAATACTATCCCTTAATGTACGAGGTATTCGTGACAGTACCAAAAGAAAGTCCATTTTCATTTTCTGTAGACGGAAAAATGCTGGTTATTGACTGATAATGACTGATATTTGCATCCTCTGTGCTGTGTGGTGCTGGAAGATGAGCAAACATCTTCCTGATTTTGTGATACAGCCCATGCACGCTTTAATCACAGCTGCCTGTGTTATTGCAGTTTACGTCCTCGGTCTAATACTTAAAGTTATTTATTATAAAGTCTTCCATCCAAATCCTGACAAAGATGAGCTGAAAAGGACCAGCGCAGAGCAGCAACCTAAAGATGAGATGGGATTTCGTATGTTTGCAGTAGCAGAAAACATGCCAGTTAACCTTCAGTTAACCAAATATCCATATAAGGTTCAAAACAGGGTCTTAAAATGTTGTTTCTTTATTTCCATGTATGTTAAGACAACAATGTTATTGAGTAATTTTATGTTATTTCTTGTGCTATTTCTTTTGTTATCTGCATGTTATCTGCATGTTATGTGCACTTGAACCTGTTAATTTTATTGGTTTGTGTAGTTACATATTGTGGTCACGGGGGGAGCAGTGCTTAAGGCTTTACCTGCAGTTTCCCCAAAAAAACTTACCAAGAAATGCATCTTGGGACTTCCTGTTTACTTTTATTTGTGGATGTGGATCGGATTGTTGTGAAGAAGTTAAATTGTTGGTAAGGAATTGTTAAATATGCACATAACTCGTTGAAAGATATTGGTATAATTGTAGTGCAGTGGTAAAACATCAGTATTTTAACAAGATGATGTGTTTCTGAAATGGATGATGCAAAGGACCTGTATGTGTATGAGCGGCTATTTTCTGCATGCAAGGGATAAGTTGTGAGCTGTGTGCTGCAGTATTCCAAGTGAGCTGAGATTGCTGTGGAATATCAGTGTTTATAGAAAATGTATGTAACACTTCCACTTTTTTTTTTTTTAAAGGAGCCTTGTGTGATTTAGCTCTTTGTATTTTGTTCTGCACAGACAGAGGCCACTGCCGTATTTTTGTGTTTTGTATTTTATTTCATTTCCTTTCTTCCTCATATTGTGCCGGCACATCTTTTTTTAAAAATCGTTTATTCTGTTACTTTGCCACGTTACCTCTCATGTTGTCAGTGTTCAGTACAAGTCCACATGGTTGCTGTTTGACAAAAGTAAAGGTCAAAGGACATTTTTGGTTATTGACAATAAAAACTGCACGTTAAGAACCCCAGTATTTGTGTCCTGTGTGGCTAACCATTTTCCAGGCTACACTCATCTTAATGTGGAGATGAATTTGAATATGCACTTCCTGCTGAGCATTAAATCATTTCACTGTGTGTCAAACCATTTCAACATATCAGTCATTAAATTAAAGGGGAAATGAGGAATGAGCTGTTTTGTATTATTACTATTGTTTTTGTTGTGATATATTTGCATATTTATTTTTTGTATATCTGTCTATAAACTCAGCATCAACTTAACATAAATAATATATTTATTTTTGGGCTCTATTTCTGTTTCCTGTGTTTTATTCAAACATTCGGCCTCCGTAGGCGAAGCAATTCTGATTAGCTTATTATTTATCATGCTACAGTCAGGCGCCCTGGTCCTTCACCGTGTTACACCTATTCTACATCAGTGAATTGCATGCAAAGGGAAGATGTGTCCAGGAGAGAAGCCAGCATCACTGAGTCAGATCAAAAAATGATCACAATCAAATGATCCCCCCTGTTCCTTAACCTTATGTCCTGTTTCTACACGGACTGATCTGCTGCTCAGTGTCCTTTTAAATCCTGTTTATCAGTTTTAATTCAGATGTGTCAGTCTGAGGGGGAACACAATCTAAACAAATCTAAATAAAACCAGGTTGAAGGCTTTCTATTCAAAATTAAAATAATTAATTGTCTGTAAATAATATTGTTATGAAGGCTAGATGCATTTCCAGGAGTGGGGATTTATTTTTCTTCTTATCCAAAGTCTTTAATCTTGAAAACTGCATGACACACTGGCAGGCAGAAAAGACCATTTGGTGAAAATATCAATTCTGGGGATCTGGAACACGGAGAGTAGAATATCTAAACAAATGCAACCAGCTAACCTCAAACACCGGTTATACTTTGAGTATCTCCCGTGTTTTTCACACATACAGAAAGACATTACTGTGACATCCACTTCAAATTGAACTACAGGGCGATGCTACGATACATGATATTGAGACACACAATTCTAATCTGATATGACATTCTTAGCAAATTTACAGCAAATAGAACAAAGCACAAATTCAAAGTTTTTTTTATTTTTATTTTTTATTTTATTTTGTGGTTTGGTGCTGTTTCTGAACTCAAAATGTCCTGTTGTAATTGGACATTTTGAGCTAAGAAACAGCACCAAGCCCCAACAACACTTCCCTCATGGTGCTTTATATTGTAAGGTCAAGACCCTACAATATTGCACAAAAAGTCCAACCCCCTAGAGCAAGCACTTTGGCGACAGTGGGAAGGAAAAACTCTCTTTGAAAAGAGAGAAACCTCCGGCAGACCCAGGCTCTGGGATGGGGTGGCCATCTGCCTCGGCCAGTTGGTGATGAGGGAAGGAAGTTGGGAGAAGAAGAGGGGTTCTTTTTAACCACCTGGTCTTAAAATTAAATTTAGATGCCCAATTTCAATGAATATTTTAAGCCACTTTAAGAGTTTTGCCACATAGTGGCATGCACGTGTCAGTTCAATTTTAGCGTGCACACGAGAAAGCCCTAAAGATGATGTTTTGGCTCCTCAGTTTGGCGTGTTTTTTGAAGGTTTTGATGATTGCTTCGTCAACCACTGGGTTGCTTGACTTCAATAAGAGTGCTGGAGAATCCCACCTGTCATGGAGTTCGTTGTACACCGTCAGGGCGAGTTGTTCAATGTTCTCCAAGGACATTTTGTAGTTTTTGGACAGAATTTTGTTCCAGATCTTATGGGAAAGCTTCTGTATAATAAAATCTGATGTTCCTGGACGCCATGTTGTCGTCTCATTTTCTTGGCTCATAGCGTGCATTACCAGATCTTTAGTGACGTTTTTCACCACTTCCTTGTACTCTTCTCTGTGTTTAGAGACACTGAGGACTCTTCTTGGTAATGACAACAGCTTTTCGGTGAAGGCTGGGACAGTAATATTATCAAGCTGTTCCCTCAGATTAAAAATCAAATATTTTTCCTTGCAGTTATGTGCTTTGGAAAGATTCTTGAGAATGGCCTTGTCTAGATTTTTCAGCCGTTTTGGGGACAGATCCAAATGTTTCTTCTCAACATCAGGCCAGATTTTCTCAATCAGGCGATCGCTGATGCAGTCGGGAGTGAGGCGCTCTGTGAAGAGCTTGTATTTAGAGGAGACTTTTTCTATGGCCTGAAAAACCACCGACTGGATCAGTCTGTTGACGCGCAACTTATCCTCCATTTTCAGTGTTTTCTCCAGTGTTGGTGTTTCAGCCTTTGTCTCCAGTATTTGTTTGGTCTCATCTGCACTGTGATACACCTGGAGGGTTTCTGATGAGGGCGACTCTGGGGTTGCCGTCTCTACTGTCTCAGTCTTTGCCTCCACTAATTCTTGGGTCTGCTCGTCCAGAATTTTCTGAATTTCTTTTGTGTCCTTCACCACTTTCTGCTCTTCCAGGACTTTACTTTCTTCCTCCAGCACTTTCTTCTCCTGCTCCAGATTCTCTCTGTGTTTTTTCTCATTCCACAGAGTGTCTGCCAGAGAGGCCTGGTGTTTCTGAAGCTGTGCGAGCTCAGCAGACAGACTTTCCTTCTCCTGTTTCAGGATCAGGATTTTGCTGTCACTCTGCCCAAGCTGCTCTTTCACACAGTTCATTTCAAGGTCAAAGGCGATGGTCTGTTCCTCCTTTTCTTCTCCAGCTTGGATCTTAAATTGTTCCAGCTTGGTACCCATCAGGGAAATTTGGGCCATCAGCTGTTTGATTTGCTGTCTGGCTGTCTTTGAATCCTCTTTTAAACGTTTATTTTCGGACAGAGCTTTTAGGAAGGCTTTCCTAACCCGAACAAGGTCGTCCACTATACTCTTTGGCAGCGTGCACACAACTTTGGGATTCTCGTGTGTCTGAAGCTGTGCAGGTTTGGGAGACAGACTGTCCTTCTCCTGTTTCAGGGTCAGGATTTCGCTGTCCCTCTGCTGAAGCTGCTGTTTCAGACGGTTCATGTCAAGGTCAAAGTTGTTGGTCTGACCTGAACAAGTCTGATCCCCTTTTTCTTTGGTGGCGCTGCTCATTTCCACTTTGCGTGACACTGATTCATCAGTGAGTTCTCCAGCTTGGATCTCATACTGGTCCAGCTCGGCACGCATCAGGGAAATTTGGGCCATCAGCTGTTTGATTTGCTGTCTGGCTGTCTTTGTATCCTCTTTTAAAATGTTATTTTCAGAGAGAGTGTTTTGGAAGGCTTTCCTCACCTGAATAAGGCTGTCCAGTGTACTCTTTGGCAAAGTGCACACAAATTGTGGTTTTGCTTTTTGGTTGCTCATTTTTGACATTTGAAACAACGCTACGGTGTTACAATGAAACAGATATTCAGATATGACTGAGGGCAGCAGAACAAAAGTTCATCCAGTGAATCGCTCGTGACTGTAAGAAACGTGCTTGTCCTGTGTGGGTCTCACCTGCTATTTATAGAGTTGGGTTGACTGTGATGTCACAAGCCTGATTCTCTTGCCTTTCATCTTTGAAACAGGCCCCGCCCACAACAACGTTCCCCATTGTCTGATTGAAAATAGGTAACGCCCACAAAGAACAGAGCTTCTGACGTCATGGCTCGATTAATTTGCATTTTGGTCACTTCATTGAAAAAAGAAAAAACAGTCTGATAAATTTTACTGAGGTACTGAAAACTTATTGTTCCCTTTTGAGAGCATCTTCTTTAGGTGTTTATACCTTAGCACGTTACAAGTTTCAGTTAATTTAATAACAGACATCCAGTTCACTTTATTTGTTCCCTTCTTCCCCTATGGCAGACTTACATTTCAGTTCCTTAAAAATACTATCCCTTAATGTACGAGGTATTCGTGACAGTACCAAAAGAAAGTCCATTTTCATTTTCTGTAGACGGAAAAATGCTGGTTATTGACTGATAATGACTGATATTTGCATCCTCTGTGCTGTGTGGTGCTGGAAGATGAGCAAACATCTTCCTGATTTTGTGATACAGCCCATGCACGCTTTAATCACAGCTGCCTGTGTTATTGCAGTTTACGTCCTCGGTCTAATACTTAAAGTTATTTATTATAAAGTCTTCCATCCAAATCCTGACAAAGATGAGCTGAAAAGGACCAGCGCAGAGCAGCAACCTAAAGATGAGATGGGATTTCGTATGTTTGCAGTAGCAGAAAACATGCCAGTTAACCTTCAGTTAACCAAATATCCATATAAGGTTCAAAACAGGGTCTTAAAATGTTGTTTCTTTATTTCCATGTATGTTAAGACAACAATGTTATTGAGTAATTTTATGTTATTTCTTGTGCTATTTCTTTTGTTATCTGCATGTTATCTGCATGTTATGTGCACTTGAACCTGTTAATTTTATTGGTTTGTGTAGTTACATATTGTGGTCACGGGGGGAGCAGTGCTTAAGGCTTTACCTGCAGTTTCCCCAAAAAAACTTACCAAGAAATGCATCTTGGGACTTCCTGTTTACTTTTATTTGTGGATGTGGATCGGATTGTTGTGAAGAAGTTAAATTGTTGGTAAGGAATTGTTAAATATGCACATAACTCGTTGAAAGATATTGGTATAATTGTAGTGCAGTGGTAAAACATCAGTATTTTAACAAGATGATGTGTTTCTGAAATGGATGATGCAAAGGACCTGTATGTGTATGAGCGGCTATTTTCTGCATGCAAGGGATAAGTTGTGAGCTGTGTGCTGCAGTATTCCAAGTGAGCTGAGATTGCTGTGGAATATCAGTGTTTATAGAAAATGTATGTAACACTTCCACTTTTTTTTTTTAAAGGAGCCTTGTGTGATTTAGCTCTTTGTATTTTGTTCTGCACAGACAGAGGCCACTGCCGTATTTTTGTGTTTTGTATTTTATTTCATTTCCTTTCTTCCTCATATTGTGCCGGCACATCTTTTTTTAAAAATCGTTTATTCTGTTACTTTGCCACGTTACCTCTCATGTTGTCAGTGTTCAGTACAAGTCCACATGGCTGCTGTTTGACAAAAGTAAAGGTCAAAGGACATTTTTGGTTATTGACAATAAAAACTGCACGTTAAGAACCCCAGTGTTTGTGTCCTGTGTGGCTAACCATTTTCCAGGCTACACTCATCTTAATGTGGAGATGAATTTGAATATGCACTTTCTGCTGTGCATTAAATCATTTCACTGTGTGTCAAACCATTTCAACATATCAGTCATTAAATTAAAGGGGAAATGAGGAATGAGCTGTTTTGTATTATTACTATTGTTTTTGTTGTGATATATGCATATTTATTTTTTGTATATCTGTCTATAAACTCAGCATCAACTTAACATAAATAATATATTTATTTTTGGGCTCTATTTCTGTTTCCTGTGTTTTATTCAAACATTCGGCCTCCGTAGGCGAAGCAATTCTGATTAGCTTATTATTTATCATGCTACAGTCAGGCGCCCTGGTCCTTCACCGTGTTACACCT
The DNA here is from genome assembly GCF_963969265.1 of Rhamphochromis sp. 'chilingali'. Taxonomy (NCBI): domain Eukaryota; kingdom Metazoa; phylum Chordata; class Actinopteri; order Cichliformes; family Cichlidae; genus Rhamphochromis; species Rhamphochromis sp. 'chilingali'. Next base: position 27,261,948 of record NC_137944.1, read on the forward strand.
ATTCTACATCAGTGAATTGCATGCAAAGGGAAGATGTGTCCAGGAGAGAAGCCAGCATCACTGAGTCAGATCAAAAAATGATCACAATCAAATGATCCCCCCTGTTCCTTAACCTTATGTCCTGTTTCTACACGGACTGATCTGCTGCTCAGTGTCCTTTTAAATCCTGTTTATCAGTTTTAATTCAGATGTGTCAGTCTGAGGGGGAACACAATCTAAACAAATCTAAATAAAACCAGGTTGAAGGCTTTCTATTCAAAATTAAAATAATTAATTGTCTGTAAATAATATTGTTATGAAGGCTAGATGCATTTCCAGGAGTGGGGATTTATTTTTCTTCTTATCCAAAGTCTTTAATCTTGAAAACTGCATGACACACTGGCAGGCAGAAAAGACCATTTGGTGAAAATATCAATTCTGGGGATCTGGAACACGGAGAGTAGAATATCTAAACAAATGTAACCAGCTAACCTCAAACACCGGTTATACTTTGAGTATCTCCCGTGTTTTTCACACATACAGAAAGACATTACTGTGACATCCACTTCAAATTGAACTACAGGGCGATGCTACGATACATGATATTGAGACAAACAATTCTAATCTGATATGACATTCTTAGCAAATTTACAGCAAATAGAACAAAGCACAAATTCAAAGTTTTTTTTTATTTTTTATTTTTATTTTATTTTATTTTGTGGTTTGGTGCTGTTTCTGAACTCAAAATGTCCTGTTGTAATTGGACATTTTGAGCTAAGAAACAGCACCAAGCCCCAACAACACTTCCCTCATGGTGCTTTATATTGTAAGGTCAAGACCCTACAATATTGCACAAAAAGTCCAACCCCCTAGAGCAAGCACTTTGGCGACAGTGGGAAGGAAAAACTCTCTTTGAAAAGAGAGAAACCTCCAGCAGACCCAGGCTCTGGGATGGGGTGGCCATCTGCCTCGGCCAGTTGGTGATGAGGGAAGGAAGTTGGGAGAAGAAGAGGGGTTCTTTTTAACCACCTGGTCTTAAAATTAAATTTAGATGCCCAATTTCAATGAATATTTTAAGCCACTTTAAGAGTTTTGCCACATAGTGGCATGCACGTGTCAGTTCAATTTTAGCGTGCACACGAGAAAGCCCTAAAGATGATGTTTTGGCTCCTCAGTTTGGCGTGTTTTTTGAAGCTTTTGATGATTGCTTCGTCAACCACTGGGTTGCTTGACTTCAATAAGAGTGCTGGAGAATCCCACCTGTCATGGAGTTCGTTGTACACCGTCAGGGCGAGTTGTTCAATGTTCTCCAAGGACATTTTGTAGTTTTTGGACAGAATTTTGTTCCAGATCTTATGGGAAAGCTTCTGTATAATAAAATCTGATGTTCCTGGACGCCATGTTGTCGTCTCATTTTCTTGGCTCATAGCGTGCATTACCAGATCTTTAGTGACGTTTTTCACCACTTCCTTGTACTCTTCTCTGTGTTTAGAGACACTGAGGACTCTTCTTGGTAATGACAACAGCTTTTCGGTGAAGGCTGGGACAGTAATATTATCAAGCTGTTCCCTCAGATTAAAAATCAAATATTTTTCCTTGCAGTTATGTGCTTTGGAAAGATTCTTGAGAATGGCCTTGTCTAGATTTTTCAGCCGTTTTGGGGACAGATCCAAATGTTTCTTCTCAACATCAGGCCAGATTTTCTCAATCAGGCGATCGCTGATGCAGTCGGGAGTGAGGCGCTCTGTGAAGAGCTTGTATTTAGAGGAGACTTTTTCTATGGCCTGAAAAACCACCGACTGGATCAGTCTGTTGACGCGCAACTTATCCTCCATTTTCAGTGTTTTCTCCAGTGTTGGTGTTTCAGCCTTTGTCTCCAGTATTTGTTTGGTCTCATCTGCACTGTGATACACCTGGAGGGTTTCTGATGAGGGCGACTCTGGGGTTGCCGTCTCTACTGTCTCAGTCTTTGCCTCCACTAATTCTTGGGTCTGCTCGTCCAGAATTTTCTGAATTTCTTTTGTGTCCTTCACCACTTTCTGCTCTTCCAGGACTTTACTTTCTTCCTCCAGCACTTTCTTCTCCTGCTCCAGATTCTCTCTGTGTTTTTTCTCATTCCACAGAGTGTCTGCCAGAGAGGCCTGGTGTTTCTGAAGCTGTGCGAGCTCAGCAGACAGACTTTCCTTCTCCTGTTTCAGGATCAGGATTTTGCTGTCACTCTGCCCAAGCTGCTCTTTCACACAGTTCATTTCAAGGTCAAAGGCGATGGTCTGTTCCTCCTTTTCTTCTCCAGCTTGGATCTTAAATTGTTCCAGCTTGGTACCCATCAGGGAAATTTGGGCCATCAGCTGTTTGATTTGCTGTCTGGCTGTCTTTGAATCCTCTTTTAAACGTTTATTTTCGGACAGAGCTTTTAGGAAGGCTTTCCTAACCCGAACAAGGTCGTCCACTATATTCTTTGGCAGCGTGCACACAACTTTGGGATTCTCGTGTGTCTGAAGCTGTGCAGGTTTGGGAGACAGACTGTCCTTCTCCTGTTTCAGGGTCAGGATTTCGCTGTCCCTCTGCTGAAGCTGCTGTTTCAGACGGTTCATGTCAAGGTCAAAGTTGTTGGTCTGACCTGAACAAGTCTGATCCCCTTTTTCTTTGGTGGCGCTGCTCATTTCCACTTTGCGTGACACTGATTCATCAGTGAGTTCTCCAGCTTGGATCTCATACTGGTCCAGCTCGGCACGCATCAGGGAAATTTGGGCCATCAGCTGTTTGATTTGCTGTCTGGCTGTCTTTGTATCCTCTTTTAAAATGTTATTTTCAGAGAGAGTGTTTTGGAAGGCTTTCCTCACCTGAATAAGGCTGTCCAGTGTACTCTTTGGCAAAGTGCACACAAATTGTGGTTTTGCTTTTTGGTTGCTCATTTTTGACATTTGAAACAACGCTACGGTGTTACAATGAAACAGATACTCAGATATGACTGAGGGCAGCAGAACAAAAGTTCATCCAGTGAATCGCTCGTGACTGTAAGAAACGTGCTTGTCCTGTGTGGGTCTCACCTGCTATTTATAGAGTTGGGTTGACTGTGATGTCACAAGCCTGATTCTCTTGCCTTTCATCTTTGAAACAGGCCCCGCCCACAACAACGTTCCCCATTGTCTGATTGAAAATAGGTAACGCCCACAAAGAACAGAGCTTCTGACGTCATGGCTCGATTAATTTGCATTTTGGTCACTTCATTGAAAAAAGAAAAAACAGTCTGATAAATTTTACTGAGGTACTGAAAACTTATTGTTCCCTTTTGAGAGCATCTTCTTTAGGTGTTTATACCTTAGCACGTTACAAGTTTCAGTTAATTTAATAACAGACATCCAGTTCACTTTATTTGTTCCCTTCTTCCCCTATGGCAGACTTACATTTCAGTTCCTTAAAAATACTATCCCTTAATGTACGAGGTATTCGTGACAGTACCAAAAGAAAGTCCATTTTCATTTTCTGTAGACGGAAAAATGCTGGTTATTGACTGATAATGACTGATATTTGCATCCTCTGTGCTGTGTGGTGCTGGAAGATGAGCAAACATCTTCCTGATTTTGTGATACAGCCCATGCACGCTTTAATCACAGCTGCCTGTGTTATTGCAGTTTACGTCCTCGGTCTAATACTTAAAGTTATTTATTATAAAGTCTTCCATCCAAATCCTGACAAAGATGAGCTGAAAAGGACCAGCGCAGAGCAGCAACCTAAAGATGAGATGGGATTTCGTATGTTTGCAGTAGCAGAAAACATGCCAGTTAACCTTCAGTTAACCAAATATCCATATAAGGTTCAAAACAGGGTCTTAAAATGTTGTTTCTTTATTTCCATGTATGTTAAGACAACAATGTTATTGAGTAATTTTATGTTATTTCTTGTGCTATTTCTTTTGTTATCTGCATGTTATCTGCATGTTATGTGCACTTGAACCTGTTAATTTTATTGGTTTGTGTAGTTACATATTGTGGTCACGGGGGGAGCAGTGCTTAAGGCTTTACCTGCAGTTTCCCCAAAAAAACTTACCAAGAAATGCATCTTGGGACTTCCTGTTTACTTTTATTTGTGGATGTGGATCGGATTGTTGTGAAGAAGTTAAATTGTTGGTAAGGAATTGTTAAATATGCACATAACTCGTTGAAAGATATTGGTATAATTGTAGTGCAGTGGTAAAACATCAGTATTTTAACAAGATGATGTGTTTCTGAAATGGATGATGCAAAGGACCTGTATGTGTATGAGCGGCTATTTTCTGCATGCAAGGGATAAGTTGTGAGCTGTGTGCTGCAGTATTCCAAGTGAGCTGAGATTGCTGTGGAATATCAGTGTTTATAGAAAATGTATGTAACACTTCCACTTTTTTTTTTTAAAGGAGCCTTGTGTGATTTAGCTCTTTGTATTTTGTTCTGCACAGACAGAGGCCACTGCCGTATTTTTGTGTTTTGTATTTTATTTCATTTCCTTTCTTCCTCATATTGTGCCGGCACATCTTTTTTTAAAAATCGTTTATTCTGTTACTTTGCCACGTTACCTCTCATGTTGTCAGTGTTCAGTACAAGTCCACATGGCTGCTGTTTGACAAAAGTAAAGGTCAAAGGACATTTTTGGTTATTGACAATAAAAACTGCACGTTAAGAACCCCAGTGTTTGTGTCCTGTGTGGCTAACCATTTTCCAGGCTACACTCATCTTAATGTGGAGATGAATTTGAATATGCACTTCCTGCTGAGCATTAAATCATTTCACTGTGTGTCAAACCATTTCAACATATCAGTCATTAAATTAAAGGGGAAATGAGGAATGAGCTGTTTTGTATTATTACTATTGTTTTTGTTGTGATATATTTGCATATTTATTTTTTGTATATCTGTCTATAAACTCAGCATCAACTTAACATAAATAATATATTTATTTTTGGGCTCTATTTGTGTTTCCTGTGTTTTATTCAAACATTCGGCCTCCGTAGGCGAAGCAATTCTGATTAGCTTATTATTTATCATGCTACAGTCAGGCGCCCTGGTCCTTCACCGTGTTACACCTATTCTACATCAGTGAATTGCATGCAAAGAGAAGATGTGTCCAGGAGAGAAGCCAGCATCACTGAGTCAGATCAAAAAATTATCACAATCAAATGATCCCCCCTGTTCCTTAACCTTATGTCCTGTTTCTACATGGACTGATCTGCTGCTCAGTGTCCTTTTAAATCCTGTTTATCAGTTTTAATTCAGATGTGTCAGTCTGAGGGGGAACACAATCTAAACAAATCTAAATAAAACCAGGTTGAAGGCTTTCTATTCAAAATTAAAATAATTAATTGTCTGTAAATAATATTGTTATGAAGGCTAGATGCATTTCCAGGAGTGGGGATTTATTTTTCTTCTTATCCAAAGTCTTTAATCTTGAAAACTGCATGACACACTGGCAGGCAGAAAAGACCATTTGGTGAAAATATCAATTCTGGGGATCTGGAACACGGAGAGTAGAATATCTAAACAAATGTAACCAGCTAACCTCAAACACCGGTTATACTTTGAGTGTCTCCCGTGTTTTTCACACATACAGAAAGACATTACTGTGACATCCACTTCAAATTGAACTACAGGGCGATGCTACGATACATGATATTGAGACACACAATTCTAATCTGATATGACATTCTTAGCAAATTTACAGCAAATAGAACAAAGCACAAATTCAAAGTTTTTTTTATTTTTATTTTTTATTTTATTTTGTGGTTTGGTGCTGTTTCTGAACTCAAAATGTCCTGTTGTAATTGGACATTTTGAGCTAAGAAACAGCACCAAGCCCCAACAACACTTCCCTCATGGTGCTTTATATTGTAAGGTCAAGACCCTACAATATTGCACAAAAAGTCCAACCCCCTAGAGCAAGCACTTTGGCGACAGTGGGAAGGAAAAACTCTCTTTGAAAAGAGAGAAACCTCCAGCAGACCCAGGCTCTGGGATGGGGTGGCCATCTGCCTCGGCCAGTTGGTGATGAGGGAAGGAAGTTGGGAGAAGAAGAGGGGTTCTTTTTAACCACCTGGTCTTAAAATTAAATTTAGATGCCCAATTTCAATGAATATTTTAAGCCACTTTAAGAGTTTTGCCACATAGTGGCATGCACGTGTCAGTTCAATTTTAGCGTGCACACGAGAAAGCCCTAAAGATGATGTTTTGGCTCCTCAGTTTGGCGTGTTTTTTGAAGCTTTTGATGATTGCTTCGTCAACCACTGGGTTGCTTGACTTCAATAAGAGTGCTGGAGAATCCCACCTGTCATGGAGTTCGTTGTACACCGTCAGGGCGAGTTGTTCAATGTTCTCCAAGGACATTTTGTAGTTTTTGGACAGAATTTTGTTCCAGATCTTATGGGAAAGCTTCTGTATAATAAAATCTGATGTTCCTGGACGCCATGTTGTCGTCTCATTTTCTTGGCTCATAGCGTGCATTACCAGATCTTTAGTGACGTTTTTCACCACTTCCTTGTACTCTTCTCTGTGTTTAGAGACACTGAGGACTCTTCTTGGTAATGACAACAGCTTTTCGGTGAAGGCTGGGACAGTAATATTATCAAGCTGTTCCCTCAGATTAAAAATCAAATATTTTTCCTTGCAGTTATGTGCTTTGGAAAGATTCTTGAGAATGGCCTTGTCTAGATTTTTCAGCCGTTTTGGGGACAGATCCAAATGTTTCTTCTCAACATCAGGCCAGATTTTCTCAATCAGGCGATCGCTGATGCAGTCGGGAGTGAGGCGCTCTGTGAAGAGCTTGTATTTAGAGGAGACTTTTTCTATGGCCTGAAAAACCACCGACTGGATCAGTCTGTTGACGCGCAACTTATCCTCCATTTTCAGTGTTTTCTCCAGTGTTGGTGTTTCAGCCTTTGTCTCCAGTATTTGTTTGGTCTCATCTGCACTGTGATACACCTGGAGGGTTTCTGATGAGGGCGACTCTGGGGTTGCCGTCTCTACTGTCTCAGTCTTTGCCTCCACTAATTCTTGGGTCTGCTCGTCCAGAATTTTCTGAATTTCTTTTGTGTCCTTCACCACTTTCTGCTCTTCCAGGACTTTACTTTCTTCCTCCAGCACTTTCTTCTCCTGCTCCAGATTCTCTCTGTGTTTTTTCTCATTCCACAGAGTGTCTGCCAGAGAGGCCTGGTGTTTCTGAAGCTGTGCGAGCTCAGCAGACAGACTTTCCTTCTCCTGTTTCAGGATCAGGATTTTGCTGTCACTCTGCCCAAGCTGCTCTTTCACACAGTTCATTTCAAGGTCAAAGGCGATGGTCTGTTCCTCCTTTTCTTCTCCAGCTTGGATCTTAAATTGTTCCAGCTTGGTACCCATCAGGGAAATTTGGGCCATCAGCTGTTTGATTTGCTGTCTGGCTGTCTTTGAATCCTCTTTTAAACGTTTATTTTCGGACAGAGCTTTTAGGAAGGCTTTCCTAACCCGAACAAGGTCGTCCACTATACTCTTTGGCAGCGTGCACACAACTTTGGGATTCTCGTGTGTCTGAAGCTGTGCAGGTTTGGGAGACAGACTGTCCTTCTCCTGTTTCAGGGTCAGGATTTCGCTGTCCCTCTGCTGAAGCTGCTGTTTCAGACGGTTCATGTCAAGGTCAAGGTTGTTGGTCTGACCTGAACAAGTCTGATCCCCTTTTTCTTTGGTGGCGCTGCTCATTTCCACTTTGCGTGACACTGATTCATCAGTGAGTTCTCCAGCTTGGATCTCATACTGGTCCAGCTCGGCACGCATCAGGGAAATTTGGGCCATCAGCTGTTTGATTTGCTGTCTGGCTGTCTTTGTATCCTCTTTTAAAATGTTATTTTCAGAGAGAGTGTTTTGGAAGGCTTTCCTCACCTGAATAAGGCTGTCCAGTGTACTCTTTGGCAAAGTGCACACAAATTGTGGTTTTGCTTTTTGGTTGCTCATTTTTGACATTTGAAACAACGCTACGGTGTTACAATGAAACAGATATTCAGATATGACTGAGGGCAGCAGAACAAAAGTTCATCCAGTGAATCGCTCGTGACTGTAAGAAACGTGCTTGTCCTGTGTGGGTCTCACCTGCTATTTATAGAGTTGGGTTGACTGTGATGTCACAAGCCTGATTCTCTTGCCTTTCATCTTTGAAACAGGCCCCGCCCACAACAACGTTCCCCATTGTCTGATTGAAAATAGGTAACGCCCACAAAGAACAGAGCTTCTGACGTCATGGCTCGATTAATTTGCATTTTGGTCACTTCATTGAAAAAAGAAAAAACAGTCTGATAAATTTTACTGAGGTACTGAAAACTTATTGTTCCCTTTTGAGAGCATCTTCTTTAGGTGTTTATACCTTAGCACGTTACAAGTTTCAGTTAATTTAATAACAGACATCCAGTTCACTTTATTTGTTCCCTTCTTCCCCTATGGCAGACTTACATTTCAGTTCCTTAAAAATACTATCCCTTAATGTACGAGGTATTCGTGACAGTACCAAAAGAAAGTCCATTTTCATTTTCTGTAGACGGAAAAATGCTGGTTATTGACTGATAATGACTGATATTTGCATCCTCTGTGCTGTGTGGTGCTGGAAGATGAGCAAACATCTTCCTGATTTTGTGATACAGCCCATGCACGCTTTAATCACAGCTGCCTGTGTTATTGCAGTTTACGTCCTCGGTCTAATACTTAAAGTTATTTATTATAAAGTCTTCCATCCAAATCCTGACAAAGATGAGCTGAAAAGGACCAGCGCAGAGCAGCAACCTAAAGATGAGATGGGATTTCGTATGTTTGCAGTAGCAGAAAACATGCCAGTTAACCTTCAGTTAACCAAATATCCATATAAGGTTCAAAACAGGGTCTTAAAATGTTGTTTCTTTATTTCCATGTATGTTAAGACAACAATGTTATTGAGTAATTTTATGTTATTTCTTGTGCTATTTCTTTTGTTATCTGCATGTTATCTGCATGTTATGTGCACTTGAACCTGTTAATTTTATTGGTTTGTGTAGTTACATATTGTGGTCACGGGGGGAGCAGTGCTTAAGGCTTTACCTGCAGTTTCCCCAAAAAAACTTACCAAGAAATGCATCTTGGGACTTCCTGTTTACTTTTATTTGTGGATGTGGATCGGATTGTTGTGAAGAAGTTAAATTGTTGGTAAGGAATTGTTAAATATGCACATAACTCGTTGAAACATATTGGTATAATTGTAGTGCAGTGGTAAAACATCAGTATTTTAACAAGATGATGTGTTTCTGAAATGGATGATGCAAAGGACCTGTATGTGTATGAGCGGCTATTTTCTGCATGCAAGGGATAAGTTGTGAGCTGTGTGCTGCAGTATTCCAAGTGAGCTGAGATTGCTGTGGAATATCAGTGTTTATAGAAAATGTATGTAACACTTCCACTTTTTTTTTTTAAAGGAGCCTTGTGTGATTTAGCTCTTTGTATTTTGTTCTGCACAGACAGAGGCCACTGCCGTATTTTTGTGTTTTGTATTTTATTTCATTTCCTTTCTTCCTCATATTGTGCCGGCACATCTTTTTTTAAAAATCGTTTATTCTGTTACTTTGCCACGTTACCTCTCATGTTGTCAGTGTTCAGTACAAGTCCACATGGCTGCTGTTTGACAAAAGTAAAGGTCAAAGGACATTTTTGGTTATTGACAATAAAAACTGCACGTTAAGAACCCCAGTGTTTGTGTCCTGTGTGGCTAACCATTTTCCAGGCTACACTCATCTTAATGTGGAGATGAATTTGAATATGCACTTTCTGCTGTGCATTAAATCATTTCACTGTGTGTCAAACCATTTCAACATATCAGTCATTAAATTAAAGGGGAAATGAGGAATGAGCTGTTTTGTATTATTACTATTGTTTTTGTTGTGATATATGCATATTTATTTTTTGTATATCTGTCTATAAACTCAGCATCAACTTAACATAAATAATATATTTATTTTTGGGCTCTATTTCTGTTTCCTGTGTTTTATTCAAACATTCGGCCTCCGTAGGCGAAGCAATTCTGATTAGCTTATTATTTATCATGCTACAGTCAGGCGCCCTGGTCCTTCACCGTGTTACACCTATTCTACATCAGTGAATTGCATGCAAAGGGAAGATGTGTCCAGGAGAGAAGCCAGCATCACTGAGTCAGATCAAAAAATTATCACAATCAAATGATCCCCCCTGTTCCTTAACCTTATGTCCTGTTTCTACACGGACTGATCTGCTGCTCAGTGTCCTTTTAAATCCTGTTTATCAGTTTTAATTCAGATGTGTCAGTCTGAGGGGGAACACAATCTAAACAAATCTAAATAAAACCAGGTTGAAGGCTTTCTATTCAAAATTAAAATAATTAATTGTCTGTAAATAATATTGTTATGAAGGCTAGATGCATTTCCAGGAGTGGGGATTTATTTTTCTTCTTATCCAAAGTCTTTAATCTTGAAAACTGCATGACACACTGGCAGGCAGAAAAGACCATTTGGTGAAAATATCAATTCTGGGGATCTGGAACACGGAGAGTAGAATATCTAAACAAATGTAACCAGCTAACCTCAAACACCGGTTATACTTTGAGTATCTCCCGTGTTTTTCACACATACAGAAAGACATTACTGTGACATCCACTTCAAATTGAACTACAGGGCGATGCTACGATACATGATATTGAGACACACAATTCTAATCTGATATGACATTCTTAGCAAATTTACAGCAAATAGAACAAAGCACAAATTCAAAGTTTTTTTTTATTTTTTATTTTTATTTTATTTTATTTTGTGGTTTGGTGCTGTTTCTGAACTCAAAATGTCCTGTTGTAATTGGACATTTTGAGCTAAGAAACAGCACCAAGCCCCAACAACACTTCCCTCATGGTGCTTTATATTGTAAGGTCAAGACCCTACAATATTGCACAAAAAGTCCAACCCCCTAGAGCAAGCACTTTGGCGACAGTGGGAAGGAAAAACTCTCTTTGAAAAGAGAGAAACCTCCGGCAGACCCAGGCTCTGGGATGGGGTGGCCATCTGCCTCGGCCAGTTGGTGATGAGGGAAGGAAGTTGGGAGAAGAAGAGGGGTTCTTTTTAACCACCTGGTTTTAAAATAAAATTTAGATGCCCAATTTAAATGAATATTTTAAGCCACTTTAAGAGTTTTGCCACATAGTGGCATGCACGTGTCAGTTCAATTTTAGCGTGCACACGAGAAAGCCCTAAAGATGATGTTTTGGCTCCTCAGTTTGGCGTGTTTTTTGAAGCTTTTGACGATTGCTTCGTCAACCACTGGGTTGCTTGACTTCAATAAGAGTGCTGGAGAATCCCACCTGTCATGGAGTTCGTTGTACACCGTCAGGGCGAGTTGTTCAATGTTCTCCAAGGACATTTTGTAGTTTTTGGACAGAATTTTGTTCCAGATCTTATGGGAAAGCTTCTGTATAATAAAATCTGATGTTCCTGGACGCCATGTTGTCGTCTCATTTTCTTGGCTCATAGCGTGCATTACCAGATCTTTAGTGACGTTTTTCACCACTTCCTTGTACTCTTCTCTGTGTTTAGAGACACTGAGGACTCTTCTTGGTAATGACAACAGCTTTTCGGTGAAGGCTGGGACAGTAATATTATCAAGCTGTTCCCTCAGATTAAAAATCAAATATTTTTCCTTGCAGTTATGTGCTTTGGAAAGATTCTTGAGAATGGCCTTGTCTAGATTTTTCAGCCGTTTTGGGGACAGATCCAAATGTTTCTTCTCAACATCAGGCCAGATTTTCTCAATCAGGCGATCGCTGATGCAGTCGGGAGTGAGGCGCTCTGTGAAGAGCTTGTATTTAGAGGAGACTTTTTCTATGGCCTGAAAAACCACCGACTGGATCAGTCTGTTGACGCGCAACTTATCCTCCATTTTCAGTGTTTTCTCCAGTGTTGGTGTTTCAGCCTTTGTCTCCAGTATTTGTTTGGTCTCATCTGCACTGTGATACACCTGGAGGGTTTCTGATGAGGACGACTCTGGGGTTGCCGTCTCTACTGTCTCAGTCTTTGCCTCCACTAATTCTTGGGTCTGCTCGTCCAGAATTTTCTGAATTTCTTTTGTGTCCTTCACCACTTTCTGCTCTTCCAGGACTTTACTTTCTTCCTCCAGCACTTTCTTCTCCTGCTCCAGATTCTCTCTGTGTTTTTTCTCATTCCACAGAGTGTCTGCCAGAGAGGCCTGGTGTTTCTGAAGCTGTGCGAGCTCAGCAGACAGACTTTCCTTCTCCTGTTTCAGGATCAGGATTTTGCTGTCACTCTGCCCAAGCTGCTCTTTCACACAGTTCATTTCAAGGTCAAAGGCGATGGTCTGTTCCTCCTTTTCTTCTCCAGCTTGGATCTTAAATTGTTCCAGCTTGGTACCCATCAGGGAAATTTGGGCCATCAGCTGTTTGATTTGCTGTCTGGCTGTCTTTGAATCCTCTTTTAAACGTTTATTTTCGGACAGAGCTTTTAGGAAGGCTTTCCTAACCCGAACAAGGTCGTCCACTATACTCTTTGGCAGCGTGCACACAACTTTGGGATTCTCGTGTGTCTGAAGCTGTGCAGGTTCGGGAGACAGACTGTCCTTCTCCTGTTTCAGGGTCAGGATTTCGCTGTCCCTCTGCTGAAGCTGCTGTTTCAGACGGTTCATGTCAAGGTCAAAGTTGTTGGTCTGACCTGAACAAGTCTGATCCCCTTTTTCTTTGGTGGCGCTGCTCATTTCCACTTTGCGTGACACTGATTCATCAGTGAGTTCTCCAGCTTGGATCTCATACTGGTCCAGCTCGGCACGCATCAGGGAAATTTGGGCCATCAGCTGTTTGATTTGCTGTCTGGCTGTCTTTGTATCCTCTTTTAAAATGTTATTTTCAGAGAGAGTGTTTTGGAAGGCTTTCCTCACCTGAATAAGGCTGTCCAGTGTACTCTTTGGCAAAGTGCACACAAATTGTGGTTTTGCTTTTTGGTTGCTCATTTTTGACATTTGAAACAACGCTACGGTGTTACAATGAAACAGATATTCAGATATGACTGAGGGCAGCAGAACAAAAGTTCATCCAGTGAATCGCTCGTGACTGTAAGAAACGTGCTTGTCCTGTGTGGGTCTCACCTGCTATTTATAGAGTTGGGTTGACTGTGATGTCACAAGCCTGATTCTCTTGCCTTTCATCTTTGAAACAGGCCCCGCCCACAACAACGTTCCCTATTGGCTGATTGAAATGGGTAACGCCCACAAAGAACAGAGCTTCTGACGTCATGGCTCGATTAATTTGCATTTTGGTCACTTCATTGACGGCCGTATTTTTGTGTTTTTTTGTATTTTATTTCATTTCCTTTCTTCCTCATATTGTGCCGGCACATCTTTTTTTTAAAATCGTTTATTCTGTTACTTTGCCACGTTACCTCTCATGTTGTCAGTGTTCAGTACAAGTCCACATGGTTGCTGTTTGACAAAAGTAAAGGTCAAAGGACATTTTTGGTTATTGACAATAAAAACTGCACGTTAAGAACCCCAGTATTTGTGTCCTGTGTGGCTAACCATTTTCCAGGCTACACTCATCTTAATGTGGAGATGAATTTGAATATGCACTTCCTGCTGTGCATTAAATCATTTCACTGTGTGTCAAACCATTTCAACATATCAGTCATTAAATTAAAGGGGAAATGAGGAATGAGCTGTTTTGTATTATTACTATTGTTTTTGTTGTGATATATTTGCATATTTATTTTTTGTATATCTGTCTATAAACTCAGCATCAACTTAACATAAATAATATATTTATTTTTGGGCTCTATTTGTGTTTCCTGTGTTTTATTCAAACATTCGGCCTCCGTAGGCGAAGCAATTCTGATTAGCTTATTATTTATCATGCTACAGTCAGGCGCCCTGGTCCTTCACCGTGTTACACCTATTCTACATCAGTGAATTGCATGCAAAGAGAAGATGTGTCCAGGAGAGAAGCCAGCATCACTGAGTCAGATCAAAAAATGATCACAATCAAATGATCCCCCCTGTTCCTTAACCTTATGTCCTGTTTCTACATGGACTGATCTGTTGCTCAGTGTCCTTTTAAATCCTGTTTATCAGTTTTAATTCAGATGTGTCAGTCTGAGGGGGAACACAATCTAAACAAATCTAAATAAAACCAGGTTGAAGGCTTTCTATTCAAAATTAAAATAATTAATTGTCTGTAAATAATATTGTTATGAAGGCTAGATGCATTTCCAGGAGTGGGGATTTATTTTTCTTCTTATCCAAAGTCTTTAATCTTGAAAACTGCATGACACACTGGCAGGCAGAAAAGACCATTTGGTGAAAATATCAATTCTGGGGATCTGGAACACGGAGAGTAGAATATCTAAACAAATGTAACCAGCTAACCTCAAACACCGGTTATACTTTGAGTATCTCCCGTGTTTTTCACACATACAGAAAGACATTACTGTGACATCCACTTCAAATTGAACTACAGGGCGATGCTACGATACATGATATTGAGACAAACAATTCTAATCTGATATGACATTCTTAGCAAATTTACAGCAAATAGAACAAAGCACAAATTCAAAGTTTTTTTTTATTTTTTATTTTTATTTTATTTTGTGGTTTGGTGCTGTTTCTGAACTCAAAATGTCCTGTTGTAATTGGACATTTTGAGCTAAGAAACAGCACCAAGCCCCAACAACACTTCCCTCATGGTGCTTTATATTGTAAGGTCAAGACCCTACAATATTGCACAAAAAGTCCAACCCCCTAGAGCAAGCACTTTGGCGACAGTGGGAAGGAAAAACTCTCTTTGAAAAGAGAGAAACCTCCGGCAGACCCAGGCTCTGGGATGGGGTGGCCATCTGCCTCGGCCAGTTGGTGATGAGGGAAGGAAGTTGGGAGAAGAAGAGGGGTTCTTTTTAACCACCTGGTCTTAAAATTAAATTTAGATGCCCAATTTCAATGAATATTTTAAGCCACTTTAAGAGTTTTGCCACATAGTGGCATGCACGTGTCAGTTCAATTTTAGCGTGCACACGAGAAAGCCCTAAAGATGATGTTTTGGCTCCTCAGTTTGGCGTGTTTTTTGAAGGTTTTGATGATTGCTTCGTCAACCACTGGGTTGCTTGACTTCAATAAGAGTGCTGGAGAATCCCACCTGTCATGGAGTTCGTTGTACACCGTCAGGGCGAGTTGTTCAATGTTCTCCAAGGACATTTTGTAGTTTTTGGACAGAATTTTGTTCCAGATCTTATGGGAAAGCTTCTGTATAATAAAATCTGATGTTCCTGGACGCCATGTTGTCGTCTCATTTTCTTGGCTCATAGCGTGCATTACCAGATCTTTAGTGACGTTTTTCACCACTTCCTTGTACTCTTCTCTGTGTTTAGAGACACTGAGGACTCTTCTTGGTAATGACAACAGCTTTTCGGTGAAGGCTGGGACAGTAATATTATCAAGCTGTTCCCTCAGATTAAAAATCAAATATTTTTCCTTGCAGTTATGTGCTTTGGAAAGATTCTTGAGAATGGCCTTGTCTAGATTTTTCAGCCCTTTTGGGGACAGATCCAAATGTTTCTTCTCAACATCAGGCCAGATTTTCTCAATCAGGCGATCGCTGATGCAGTCGGGAGTGAGGCGCTCTGTGAAGAGCTTGTATTTAGAGGAGACTTTTTCTATGGCCTGAAAAACCACCGACTGGATCAGTCTGTTGACGCGCAACTTATCCTCCATTTTCAGTGTTTTCTCCAGTGTTGGTGTTTCAGCCTTTGTCTCCAGTATTTGTTTGGTCTCATCTGCACTGTGATACACCTGGAGGGTTTCTGATGAGGGCGACTCTGGGGTTGCCGTCTCTACTGTCTCAGTCTTTGCCTCCACTAATTCTTGGGTCTGCTCGTCCAGAATTTTCTGAATTTCTTTTGTGTCCTTCACCACTTTCTGCTCTTCCAGGACTTTACTTTCTTCCTCCAGCACTTTCTTCTCCTGCTCCAGATTCTCTCTGTGTTTTTTCTCATTCCACAGAGTGTCTGCCAGAGAGGCCTGGTGTTGCTGAAGCTGTGCGAGCTCAGCAGACAGACTTTCCTTCTCCTGTTTCAGGATCAGGATTTTGCTGTCACTCTGCCCAAGCTGCTCTTTCACACAGTTCATTTCAAGGTCAAAGGCGATGGTCTGTTCCTCCTTTTCTTCTCCAGCTTGGATCTTAAATTGTTCCAGCTTGGTACCCATCAGGGAAATTTGGGCCATCAGCTGTTTGATTTGCTGTCTGGCTGTCTTTGAATCCTCTTTTAAACGTTTATTTTCGGACAGAGCTTTTAGGAAGGCTTTCCTAACCCGAACAAGGTCGTCCACTATACTCTTTGGCAGCGTGCACACAACTTTGGGATTCTCGTGTGTCTGAAGCTGTGCAGGTTTGGGAGACAGACTGTCCTTCTCCTGTTTCAGGGTCAGGATTTCGCTGTCCCTCTGCTGAAGCTGCTGTTTCAGACGGTTCATGTCAAGGTCAAAGTTGTTGGTCTGACCTGAACAAGTCTGATCCCCTTTTTCTTTGGTGGCGCTGCTCATTTCCACTTTGCGTGACACTGATTCATCAGTGAGTTCTCCAGCTTGGATCTCATACTGGTCCAGCTCGGCACGCATCAGGGAAATTTGGGCCATCAGCTGTTTGATTTGCTGTCTGGCTGTCTTTGTATCCTCTTTTAAAATGTTATTTTCAGAGAGAGTGTTTTGGAAGGCTTTCCTCACCTGAATAAGGCTGTCCAGTGTACTCTTTGGCAAAGTGCACACAAATTGTGGTTTTGCTTTTTGGTTGCTCATTTTTGACATTTGAAACAACGCTACGGTGTTACAATGAAACAGATATTCAGATATGACTGAGGGCAGCAGAACAAAAGTTCATCCAGTGAATCGCTCGTGACTGTAAGAAACGTGCTTGTCCTGTGTGGGTCTCACCTGCTATTTATAGAGTTGGGTTGACTGTGATGTCACAAGCCTGATTCTCTTGCCTTTCATCTTTGAAACAGGCCCCGCCCACAACAACGTTCCCTATTGGCTGATTGAAAATGGGGAACGCCCACAAAGAACAGGCTATCAGAGTTTCTGACGTCATGGCTCGATAAATTTGCATTTTGGTCACTTCATTGAAAAAAGAAAAAACAGTCTGATAAATTTTACTGAGGTACTGAAAACTTATTGTTCCCTTTTGAGAGCATCTTCTTTAGGTGTTTATACCTTAGCACGTTACAAGTTTCCAGTTAATTTAATAACAGACATCCAGTTCACTTTATTTGTTCCCTTCTTCCCCTATGGCAGACTTACATTTCAGTTCCTTAAAAATACTATCCCTTAATGTACGAGGTATTCGTGACAGTACCAAAAGAAAGTCCATTTTCATTTTCTGTAGATGGAAAAATGCTGGTTATTGACTGATAATGACTGATATTTGCATCCTCTGTGCTGTGTGGTGCTGGAAGATGAGCAAACATCTTCCTGATTTTGTGATACAGCCCATGCACGCTTTAATCACAGCTGCCTGTGTTATTGCAGTTTACGTCCTCGGTCTAATACTTAAAGTTATTTATTATAAAGTCTTCCATCCAAATCCTGACAAAGATGAGCTGAAAAGGACCAGCGCAGAGCAGCAACCTAAAGATGAGATGGGATTTCGTATGTTTGCAGTAGCAGAAAACATGCCAGTTAACCTTCAGTTAACCAAATATCCATATAAGGTTCAAAACAGGGTCTTAAAATGTTGTTTCTTTATTTCCATGTATGTTAAGACAACAATGTTATTGAGTAATTTTATGTTATTTCTTGTGCTATTTCTTTTGTTATCTGCATGTTATCTGCATGTTATGTGCACTTGAACCTGTTAATTTTATTGGTTTGTGTAGTTACATATTGTGGTCACGGGGGGAGCAGTGCTTAAGGCTTTACCTGCAGTTTCCCCAAAAAAACTTACCAAGAAATGCATCTTGGGACTTCCTGTTTACTTTTATTTGTGGATGTGGATCGGATTGTTGTGAAGAAGTTAAATTGTTGGTAAGGAATTGTTAAATATGCACATAACTCGTTGAAACATATTGGTATAATTGTAGTGCAGTGGTAAAACATCAGTATTTTAACAAGATGATGTGTTTCTGAAATGGATGATGCAAAGGACCTGTATGTGTATGAGCGGCTATTTTCTGCATGCAAGGGATAAGTTGTGAGCTGTGTGCTGCAGTATTCCAAGTGAGCTGAGATTGCTGTGGAATATCAGTGTTTATAGAAAATGTATGTAACACTTCCACTTTTTTTTTTTTAAAGGAGCCTTGTGTGATTTAGCTCTTTGTATTTTGTTCTGCACAGACAGAGGCCACTGCCGTATTTTTGTGTTTTGTATTTTATTTCATTTCCTTTCTTCCTCATATTGTGCCGGCACATCTTTTTTTAAAAATCGTTTATTCTGTTACTTTGCCACGTTACCTCTCATGTTGTCAGTGTTCAGTACAAGTCCACATGGCTGCTGTTTGACAAAAGTAAAGGTCAAAGGACATTTTTGGTTATTGACAATAAAAACTGCACATTAAGAACCCCAGTGTTTGTGTCCTGTGTGGCTAACCATTTTCCAGGCTACACTCATCTTAATGTGGAGATGAATTTGAATATGCACTTTCTGCTGTGCATTAAATCATTTCACTGTGTGTCAAACCATTTCAACATATCAGTCATTAAATTAAAGGGGAAATGAGGAATGAGCTGTTTTGTATTATTACTATTGTTTTTGTTGTGATATATTTGCATATTTATTTTTTGTATATCTGTCTATAAACTCAGCATCAACTTAACATAAATAATATATTTATTTTTGGGCTCTATTTGTGTTTCCTGTGTTTTATTCAAACATTCGGCCTCCGTAGGCGAAGCAATTCTGATTAGCTTATTATTTATCATGCTACAGTCAGGCGCCCTGGTCCTTCACCGTGTTACACCTATTCTACATCAGTGAATTGCATGCAAAGGGAAGATGTGTCCAGGAGAGAAGCCAGCATCACTGAGTCAGATCAAAAAATTATCACAATCAAATGATCCCCCCTGTTCCTTAACCTTATGTCCTGTTTCTACACGGACTGATCTGCTGCTCAGTGTCCTTTTAAATCCTGTTTATCAGTTTTAATTCAGATGTGTCAGTCTGAGGGGGAACACAATCTAAACAAATCTAAATAAAACCAGGTTGAAGGCTTTCTATTGATTTTTGTTTATATTTTTCCAGAACTTAAAAGGCCGTCACACTGTTTCTCATCTCGTCTCACTGCCCTCGCTCCTTTCGCCTCCGTGCTGCCCTGCTTCATCTTCGCCCACTTCATCTGCACTTGGCTGGTTTTATTCTTCTTCGTTAGCGATTCAAGACGAACTTCATGGAAAGTCGTTGTGGAGAATGGTTTTATCGAGCCGCTTGTCATTGCTGTGATTCCTTACGTTATATACTGATTTGGTGAGTAAATGTTTACTGTTATTCAAACTGCTTTTGTGCCTTCTCTCAGTTTAGCACCAGATTTATGATCTTGCTAGCTAGCTAGTGTTAGCCTAACGTTGCTGCTGCCTCTCGGCTCCTGTTACTTCAAATTAACCCCACAGTTTTAAAAAGTGAAACTTTATTTTGATTAATTGAAATAGAAAAGTGAGCAGCTATTATATAAGAGCCCAGAAGAAACCTTTTCGAAAGGTGCAGCCGTTAAGGTTGGGGGCTTGTTTTTAGTCCATATAAAACTTTCTAACATATGAACCGTTTATTCTTAACCCCTGTATTTATTTGAATGCTTTGAGGCAGCTTTTGAACATCTGTGGCATCTATTAATGTCAAATCTAGCCTTTAGCCATAAGCAAACTGCTTTTACATTTAACAAACATATCTGTGTAATTACATTTTAAACAATAAGAAGAAGAAGAACAACAACAGTATTTGTTTTGTTAAAACATGTGTTTAGACACATTTTTTGTTGTGAAAGTCCAAAGCCATAAACCAGATTCGTGGCTTGCTAAATGGTTAAAGTCTATGTTGGCTTTATAGCTTCTTCTATATTCTAAATAATGAAGCTAAATCCCACAGTTGAATCATCAGAACATGTTGGGGTTGCCTGTGTCACATATAAACACTGCCATATGTTTTATCTGGTAATTGTGCTTATTAGAGACTTTATATATTGAAAGTTAGCTTTTAACAAGCGTGCAATGATTACATTTAAGTTAGGTGGTCTTTTCTTTAAACACATCTCTTTAGGCCTAAACTAACAGTGTTAATGCCACAAATTCAGACACAGTAATAGAGGATTTTAGTACTATATGTGCTAGTCTAATTTGGTTGTATGAGGTCTACTACATTGACCTTCTGTGTTGTAAGTTATAACTGCTGCACAGCCATTAAGGATCAAATCAGTTTCTAAATAATTTTCTGTTTTTTCTCCCTCTGCTTGCTTCTTATGGTCTTTGAGGCTCGGGACCAGCACTCCCCAGGTTACATCAAACCCTTACAAGTCTGTAAGAAGAAGCAGTTGGACAGAAAGTCTTTAACTGAGTGGTAACTATTTTGGTTTTCCAATATATTAATAATTGTCAGTGACATTTATATTAATCAGGCTGAGCTTTAATTATACTTTAGATCAACCTGTTTTACTTATTGTTTCATTTGTGCTTTGGTTTGGGGAAGTTGTTTCTTTATTGATCTTTTCCTGTCTTCTGTTATTAGACTTGAGACCTGATTGCTCTATGCTGTTGCTGATGACTCCAGTTAATCCTGAGAGACATGTTGTGTAAGTGAATACAAAGACAGTTTAGTCTGCACAAACTTAGTTTGTGGGATATGATCAGTCCACACTGTCCACACAGTATATAGTTTGCAAGTTTTTGAACAGTGAAATTTGTTTTGTGCCCAAATCATTCTGCAGATCATCAGAATGAAGGTTATTGGCTGTGTTTGCTTAGCCATTTTTAAAAAATATGCTTTCATGACATGAATATGTTTCGGTTGGTGGTCAGGGCTGTCCAGACTGACAAGTGGGACATTACTGGGCTTAAGCCCGGGCTGTTGTTTCAGAAGCCCGGGGTTTTTTGGAGTGTAATTTGTCTCATAGTTAGATGCCTGACTGACAACTGTATAAAACAAAAACTATACAATATTCGAAGCACATAGCGCACAGTCGTAAATTCCCCCTAATTTTGGTATGATCCGAGCTTGGGCACTAGGCGACTGAGCACTTACGCATGTGAGCGAGGGGGGAGAAGCTGCTGCCTGCAAGTTTGCTGCAGACAGAGGAGAGCTTAAGTTTGACCAGGTATGTCTCTACCAGCTTTGCACATCTAGAGACTGAAGTGCTTGCCCATTCTTCTTTGCAAAACAGCTCCAGCTCAGTCAGATTGGATGGACAGCGTTTGTGAACAGCAGTTTTCAGATCTTGCCACAGATTCTCGATTGGATTTAGATCTGGACTTTGACTGGGCTATTCTAACACATGGATGTTTTGTTTTAAACCATTCCATTGTTGCCCTGGCTTTATGTTTAGGGTCGTTGTCCTGCTGGAAGGTGAACCTCTGCCCCAGTCTCAGGTCTTTTGCAGACTCTAAGAGGTTTTCTTCCAAGATTGCCCTGTATTTGGCTCCATCCATCTTCCCATCAACTCTGACCAGCTTCCCTGTCCCTGCTGAAGAGAAGCACCCCCAGAGCATGATGCTGCCACCCCCATATTTGACAGTGGGGATGGTGTGTTCAGAGTGATGTGCAGTGTTAGTTTTCCGCCACACACAGTGTTTTGCATTTTGGCCAAAAAGTTCCCTTTTGGTCTCATCTGACCAGAGCGCCTTCTTCCACATGTTTGCTGTGTCCCCCACATGGCTTGTGGCAAACTGCAAACAGGACTTCTTATGGTTTTCTGTTTTGTGTGTGTGTGTGTGTGTGTGTGTGTGTGTGTGTGTGTGTGTGTGTGTGTGTGTGTGTGTGTGTGTGTGTGTGTGTGTGTGTGTGTGTGTTCCAAAATGATTAACCAGGATCAAACCATGAAAGAGTGGTTTGGGGAGCAGGAGGCATCATTTTCACACTTGGATCATCAAGTCCATATTTTGACCCCTTTGAGAATCTTTGGGATGTGCTTCATCAGTGCAAGATCTTGGTGAGAAATTAACCTGACTGTGGATAGACTGAAGTGAAGCAAAGGCATGGTGCCATCAAAGCTGGAGAAGATCCAAATTTCACTTTTCCCTTGTCCCCCCACAGTTTAAACACAAGGTGGCAGTGTTGCACTGATAGAAAACAAACCAACAGCAGAAGCGCCCCAGCTTAGATTCTACTTTACTCAAGTATTTCTATTTACTTAACTGTATTCTGCAATAAATGTTGTACTTTTGTACCTCCCTTGGTTTTATTTGGTAACATTCGTCTTTTTGATTCAAATTAAACCTTAAGATGTGTTAAAGGACTGATTTTAAAGCTCCATAGAGGGCTTCAGCTTTGCTGCAGAGCCTGCAACAAACTGTGGAGCTGGTTTGTTTTTAAGAACAGATGGTAAAAGACAGTAAAGAGACATGTCCTTCCTCCAGTGAACTCCTCCGTTAACCAGTCTCTGTAAAGTGTTTTAGACTCTGCTGGAGGATTTTAAATTGCTGACATAAATTACTGTCCACGACCTCAATGCAGTGAATTAATGCACCGCATGTTTAATCTACAGTCTGTCAAGCTCCAAAAGACCATTTTATTCTATGACAAGGCTTAATCTGTTTCAGCCACAGGGGTCATTAGCTTATTCCTGGATGCTCGCACAATGACTTTTACTGCAAACGGGCTGAAAGCGAAATTACAAATGAGCCATGATGTTGTCAGAAGGAGCTGAGCACACGTGAAGGGTGAAGCAGTGAATGAAGATGTGTCCTCACGCAGTGTTGTTCCTGCACGCTTTTTCTGCACTTCACTGATCCTCTTTGTGCAGTCATGACTGTGCATTTAAAACACCAAGAGCACAGTGATGGAAAGTAACTAAAAAGATTTCATTAAGTAGTGAATTTCCTCATTTTTTTTCCTGCATTTGAGTGTAATTTCATTTGTTTGATTACTAATATTTACATGGAAGGTAACTGCTAGTTCTTACTGCACTGCATTAATCAGACATCCATGCGCTTAACAGCTTATCCACTTCAGGGTTGAGGGGACAATAGGAGCAGAGTACTCCTAGGACAGTCTATGGACAGTTGGCAGTCTATCACTGGGCCAAAATAAACGGATAATTTTATAATTATTAAAGATCGAGGAAGGATATAAAATAGTGAAGAATGTAAACATCTTGTAAGGTATATCCTTCCCTTTCATTTTAACACATGTTTAAAAACACTTAAGGGGAACATTTAATGATGAGCATATATATTTATTCAGTTTTATTTCTATAGTGCCAAAAATCATTTCAAGTGCTTTAAATTGTATGCTAAAGACCCCATATGACTGGAAAGAAACCCAGCGATCAGATCAAATCATAATCAAATCAAAATTTATTTATTTATATAGCACATTTAAAAACAATAGTTTTGATCAAAATGCTTCACAAGTTAGGAAATAAATAAAATGAGGCAAGTGATGTGCCCCTTTGAGCAAGCACTTGGCAACAGTGGGAAGAAAAATTTCCCTTTTAACAGGAAGTAACCTCCAGTTCTGGGAGAGGGCAGCTATTTGAACTTGCTGGGGATTTATATCTTTGTCTTTCTCCTTTATTGACGGGGAAAGACGAGAAAATACCAGAAGAGGGAAATGTCGAGATTGGGCAGAAAATGAAGCAAAACTGCAGTTCCTCTGGTGGCCAGCAGGGGCCGACTCCAAAGGCAAGTCAGTCCCTATTGACTCACATGTTAAAATGTCCAAGTTAGAGCAGCAGAAATAAACTCAAGCTCACTGCTCATTTTCCCCTTCATATCTACTGTATGTGTTGGTTTCCTTTGTAACTCTTAGAATTATGGGTGTGTCAATGTAGTGTTCAAGTTCGCTTTATTTGTCATTCTAGTCATCTTAAAAGACAAAGAGATGAAATTATGTGTCTCACAGCCCAGGTAAGTGCAAAATTGAAAACCACCACCAAACAAGACAGAACAATCCATTAAAGAAACAGTTAAAGGTCATAAAGTGTAACCAGTACCTGATTTAAACAGTAATAAAATCGAGACATAAAATAATAAAATTAAAAAATAGACATAAAATTCTATAGATTTTTTTTTGGGGTCTTTTGGAGCATTTTTAATGGAATTATCTGAGAAATATTTTGCTTGCTGTGCTGTTAATTCTGCCAACAGCTTCTCCTCAAAGCCTCTCTTTATGAAGCAGAGGTCTTTATTAGCAGGTGTCTGCTGCAGCCGTACAGTTCATGGATGCAGCATGCTAACCAAGCCAGTATAAAGGACGGCCATGGCTACTGTTATGCCACCCATTGGTTAATGAGCTCAGCCACGAGTTTTCACCATGACTGTCCTGGTGTTTTTAACTCACACATGATGGAATGGAAAGCCAGTAAAAGCCCTGAGAGTTACTGGACAATTCAAGGTTTGTTGAAATGTTAAAAAATAAGATTTTTAAAACTGATTCTAAAGCTAACAGGACGCCAGAGTCTCTATTTGTATCTTACAGTCAAAGCCATTGGACTAGAGTATTGTTAATCTTACTGTCCCCAACACCATTAAATAAAAGCACCAGTGGGAATGTAACTGAGTACATTTACTCAAGTACTTTACTCACTTTCAATGGACTTGTACTTTAAGTACTTCCATGCACTGTATATTTTTCTGTACACTGTACTACTTATTTTAAAACTTTGCTTTCCTTTTAGTTTGATTGAGCTACAGGGCAACTAAAATTATAACCAGCTGCAACATTAAAGAGATACAGACATCAATAATTATAACCCAATAATATTATGGACATGATTCACTCATGTGAAATGATACATGAGGTACTTTAGCTACTTTTTAAAAAATGTATTATTTATTTGAATATGCAACCTGTGAACTGTAATGCTACTTAAATATGATCATAACTTTTACATAGGTGCTAAATACTTTATTTTACTTTGCAAATTAACTAATCGTCATAAGATCGGGTTTAGATTCTTATGCAGCTCCACTTTTCAAGAATAAATCTGCATTAGGAACACCAATTAAAAAAATAATTTAAAAAATACTGGAAATTGCAGGAAGCCAGCGAAGACCTTTTAAAATCTGAGGGCTCTCTTCCTGGAATGAGTTAAATTATGTGCAGCTACATTTTGGTGATTTAAAGATAATTTATTAATAAAGGTCAAATATGGAGATTCAAAGAGAAATGATTGTGACTGGGAAGCCCCACTTTGATCGTACGTGGGCTGGACCACTTAAACTCCAACTTCTGTCAGAGTGAAGAAGTCTAACCACACATTTAATCAATGAGAGATCTTAATATAAGACAACAGAGTGCAATTTCAACTGTCTCAGGTTTTCTAAGTCAGCGGTCTCCAACCTTTTTTGCGCCACGGACCGGTTTATGCCCGACAATATTTTCACGGACCGGCCTTTAAGGTGTCGCGGATAAATACAACAAAATAAAACTAGTACCGGTACCGAAAAAAAGAAGATTTATTCATAACACACGTGAAGAGACCCAGGAAAACTGAGTTAACGATAAAAACGATAACAAAATAACGCTGAAAACCGATAAAAACCCCGAAAACCATACATTTCACACCTGAGCCCCAACTCTCGCGGCCCGGTACCGGTCCGAGGCCCGGGGGTTGGGGACCGCTGTTCTAAGTGATAAAGAAATGCCTCTGTAGTAAATTAAAGTAATCTGTCAGTATGACTTTTGGGGCTTAAATTCTGAGAAGTTTGTGTATAAAATGAAAGAAATCTATCATTTAATTACTTTGGTGCATCGTTAATGGGAAAAGTAGGAAAAGCCCCCGAGCCTTATGCCCTTTAGCCTTAACCCATGCCTGGCGACAGGTTTCTGTAACGTTTCTTTAAACTACCATAACTCTTGAACAGTTTGTGCAATGTAAAAAAATTCCAACGGATCCTGAAAACAGGGATATTAGAGGCATTATGGTAATCCCAAGCACCGCGTCACAGCAGCCCCGGGAAGATGAATGTGGAGAGAGAGCATTTTATCAGACATTTTGGTATTTTTTTTTGTCATTTTTTTAATATTCTTTTATTCTTTCTCTGTTTTTAGCGTTTCATGCCATGTTTTTGTTTTTTAATTCCATATATGAAATGTCACCATTAGCAAACATACACTACCCAGCCCTCTTACAACCCCTGAAAAAGCAGGGCTTTGAGGGATTGTAGAGCAGAGTGGGTTTATGATCCACTCAGGAAAAATAAAGGTGAGCACAAGTGTCAGCAGTCCAGCGCAGGCCTTCGCCTACAGCTTTGGCAGGAACTGTTTTTTGGAGCTCTACCAGGGGGATTATTTATCAGTCTATTATTCATGTAAGTTCTGAGGGTCTTATTCCGTAAAAACGGTAAAATTTTAATTTTGTTTTTTTATGTTCTTAATCGCTGATTACACTCTTATAGTATACAGCAAAACATATAGAGCAAAACAACTTCCAGATGTTGAAAGAAGTAATTGTCCTGAAAAAAGAGACCAAATCTCATGCTCTCAGCTGATTTTTTTTAATGACAGTTTTACAGCTAAAACAAAATCATTCCAGGCGGCCTGCTGAAGATGATCGGGGTTAGCAGTTTGCTGGTGTCACAGAGTGAAGGAGCTGAGGGCTGCCCCCTGCTGGTCACTGGTGGCCAGGAAACTGTTTACATCTTCAGTTGCTAATGAAACAGCTTCAGCTTTCCACCCAAATATGGTCACTTCTGGTTTCAAGAAGCCGACACATCTGCAGCTGAGATGCACTCCAGAAATACAGCACTGAGGTCAGTGTGGCTAAAGACTGAATATTT
Organism: Rhamphochromis sp. 'chilingali'; assembly: GCF_963969265.1. Lineage (NCBI taxonomy): Eukaryota > Metazoa > Chordata > Actinopteri > Cichliformes > Cichlidae > Rhamphochromis > Rhamphochromis sp. 'chilingali'. The sequence goes on from NC_137944.1 coordinate 27,288,862, forward strand.
TTTCTACCTGTAGGAAACTTCAGAATGCTTCATCCACTGCCGCAAAGATCATGATAAACCTAATAAAGAGGAAATAATCTGGATTATTTAGAGTAAAGTAGCTGAATGACACACTGGGTTATGCATGAGTCACATGCCGAGAATCTGCGCTGGATGCAGGTAAAGTTAAGAAACTGCTCTCACACTAAACCGACTTTGAGGAAAACCTTCGCCCTTAGCTGTGTTGGTAACGCTGATGCCACATCTACCTCAGATCTGGCTGATGACGTCTCTGCCTGCAGCTGGGGCACAAAGGGGCCCTGCTGAGCGAAGAAGCTGTAATTTCAGAGCCTGCAAATACTTCACAGGAAATGATTGTGGTAAGCCAAGGAAATGACACCAACTCTGCAACTCTCCTCTGTAACTTATAACGCGAGAGCCGGGCTTTGCTCTCTGCTCCTGTCGTTGGCTGCAGGTACTGCACGCCCCCTCTCTGATGACCTTTCACCCCGTTTGCTCGCCCACGGTTTGATCGCTCTTCTCCTGCACATTTCCATCTCGGCGGCCCAAACACCTGTTTGCTGTTTCTCAGCTCGGCCAGACGATATCTCATTCGGGATCGTGGAGACGTCTGCCCCGGGGAGCTGATGGAAGTGCAGCTTCTGCTCGCTCGTCTCTGCAGCACCTTACGTTGTTGTGCAACTGCAGTGAACCAGAGACAGTCATTTATAAGATGTCTGGCTCGCTGCCTCTGGTCACAGAAGCCGCCGCCGCTGCTGCTGCTGCGTCCAGGACTGTGTGTTCTGGCCTGAGTGGATGAATTAGAGCTGCCAAGACCAAAATAACTCATTGATTCACTGAGCTCTCCCTGGGTCTGAAGCATTAACATCACCCAGAAGCTATTTCTCTCACTTGTTTGGAGCCGCAAGTCGTCCAGAGGTACCATTATCCAAGCCCGGCGAAGGCAAAACGACTAAACAAAGAAAGCTGTGGAAGCTAAAAGAGTTCTTACATTTTTAATTTCACGTAATAGACTTTTTTTTTTTAAATATATGAAAATGTAATTACTTTTTTTTTTTTAAATATAACAAACACCAATCTGCCAAGAGATTAAAAGCACAGGTGAAGTGCATAATTCATCTTGTGTTACAATTCAAAGGTATGCTACGGAAGAGGATAAGGGCCACTGGAAAAAAAAATCTGAGAAAAAAAGTCAGAATTCTGACTTTAATCTTAGGATTCTGACTTTTTTCTCAGAATTCTGACTTTTTTCACCGAATTCAGGAAAAAAAAAAAAAAAGACGTTCCCACTTTTTTTTTTTCCCAGTGGCCCTAATCCTCTTCCGTAGTATGCAGGGAAAATCGGGTGGATGTTAATGTTAAACTTAACACTTGCCAGCTGTCTTTGAAGCACCTCTGGGCACTTATTTTGGCAGTTTTATTTTCAAGCATTTTCCTAAATTAACTTGAATTTTAATGGTGACCAGGACATAAAGACAACACCTATAAAATCACCAAATTTCTAAAAAAAAGTCTGTTAAAAAGTTGCCGATTTCACCTTACCTCTAAATGCCACCTCCAAATATGACTAAATAACAATGGACTTTATATCAAAGATAGATGTAGCCACCACCTCTTTATTTTTGTAACCAGATGAATCGCCCCCTGCTGGCCACTACAAATACCGGAAGGCATGAGACGCAAAATCTGCTCGGGGAACAGTTTCGGCAGCAGGACAAAGAGCTCAAGTTTCTGACTTGGCTTTCACTTGTTTATTGATTTCACTTTATAAAAATAAAATTGATAAATCAACAGACATAAAGTGTCTTTTCTTATGCAGGTAAACAATAGTTTATAGTTAACTTTTGTGGTATTACTAAAGTAGTAAAGGCAACAAGTATAAATACTTAGGTTAGATTGTGGTCTTTGTGCGTTCCTGTGAGTTTTACTTCCTCGCTTTGTTGGCTCTCTTTGGTAATCGTCTGTCCCACCTGTGCCTTCTTCCACACCTGTTCCCTCTCTGCTCTCCTGCGTCCACTTGGGATATATTTACTCCTGAGCTTTCCCTTGTTTCCAGTCAAATAATCTTGTTACTCTTGCCTGTAGGCTTCCGTCCATTCCTTGGTTTTCTTCAGTTTTGATTTGTTAGCGTCTCTGTTTTCCTTTTGTTTCTATTTTAGACTTTTGTCTCAGTGTGTGGATTCAGACCTGAATTATAATTGCCTAATTTTGTGTTTTACTTTGCATTTGAACCTTAGTATGTCAGATATTTTTAGATGTTATAAAGCTCAGGGGTGCACATGAGCTTGAAAATCAAGTTTTCTACACTATTTATGATCAAACATTCAGATTTGCAGAGTCATATATTTTTGGATCTAAGGACAGCCACCGCTGTGCTTCAGGTGAAATGTTTTTGACCTTTTCAGCATGGATTTATTTTTCAAGTTCAAATAGTTGGACTAAAACAGCTTCTCTTTTTCCAGCCAGGCTAAAAACTTTGAGCCCCTTTTTTTTCTTCTCTGCCTTTGTGGGGCAGATTAACAGAGAGCACATCTCTGCTGTGGACAGACTCATTGCACCCTGCCTGCAAAACGGGAACCTTTTTAAAAGTCATTCTCCTCTCCCTGGAGAGCGCAGAGAGGAATGCAGTGAATAATAAAAACAGGGAGATTGCCTGTGAGTGCCAGTCTGTGAGAGCAGCGAGGATTTTTTAATGAGATTCTGAGATTGGAAGCTGAAGGGGGAGGCGGGAGTTTTGCTGTGCTCATGGACATCTCGCCGTTACGCAGTTCCATCTATCTATAGAGCAGCTACCCCTCAGGGAGCGGTTATAGTCACTCAGACTATAATGAAACACAGCGAAGAGGAGATGAGGAGAAAACAGAGGCTGTTTTCAGCTCTGCCGTTTATCTGATCAATTCACTGCACCTTGAAGCAGAGAAATGTGCTGCAGATTAGCCGGTGGCTCAGAGAGACGATTCTCACGGCCCGCACAACATCTGTAGCAGAGTCTTGTCCTCTACTCACCCTCATTACTCTTTGTGTCATGTCTAATGCGCTACAAGCAAAGTGAAGAATAGTTTGGCTCCTTCTCCACCTGCCCAGTCCCGCTCAATGAAATCCTCTCAGCTCTGTGTTTAATGTGATCAGATATGACTTAAGATGAGACAAGCATGCGATTGGATAAAAAATCAACCAGAACAATAACCTAAGGTGAGATTTTTATATTACTTAAACGCTGAGTCACGCTTCGGATGAATCAACCCTTCATCTAAGCTCTTAGTCTAGATCCTGGAATGATTAATCTACACCTTAAGATCCTTCTGTTAGTGTTTGCTCCCCATCAGTCTGATGAAGACTACGAGAGGCAGTTTGAAACAGTAGTTTCAACAATAATGCCTTTTTTCAGGGTTGTTGCACACCACCTATGACATCACCACTAGCTGGGCTTGCTGCAGAACGGCAGAAATATGTCGCCACTCAGACAAAACCTCTGCATCAGTACTCAATGAGGAGTAAAACCAGTTGAAACCAGAAGCAAAGAAATCAGTTTTCCTCCGTATCTCCTGTGAATGTCTGAGCTCTTGTGCTGATATTAGTGCCAGACTTAGTGCCGCTATGCTTGCTGGCTTACAAAAATCAAGAGGTGCATGACACCAAGGTGCACCGGCAGTTGTTTTGGCACTTTTGGCCACCTTTAGACAAGGACATGACCTTCAGTGCTGCAGATATAGACCATGAAACACAACCGAAAGCCTTGGAAAAAGTCAACATACACTGTAGTTGACGGTTAATGTGGATGTTTTGTTTTTCTAGTATTGGGCTATACTAGTGTAGCTTTGCATAATTCACAGTTAGAAATAATCCTGACTGGAAGACACTGTTTAAGCTCCTCCCCCTTTAAAGCCAGATTTCTACTGGCAGGAGGTCTGAACAGCAGGTGGGTGGTGCTTGTGTGCATTATATGGCCATGTTTGGGATATCCCCTTTCAGATGTCATATAGAGTCAATAGTATAAAATTTTTAGATCAGTGGGAAGGCGGAGCTTTTGGCTCACAGGGATTGTGCAAACTCTGACCATGTTTAATATGAACTTCCACAAATGTAGCAGTGCATATGTGACAGAGAGTAAGGAAAGGCTCAACAGATCCACAAACTGTTTATATGGAGCAGGTAAAATTATGTCTATGCACGAATGTCTTCAGGGGAATGTGACTGGATAGTTTCTTAACTATCTGGTATTCCTCTGTAAGACTTTGAATCAAGCAATCAGCTGAGGAAGACAGTGAGATGTGGCCGAAAGCCCAAGAGGAGCTCAGCAAACAGGATTTATGTTGTAAATTTCACTTCTGACCTTTGAAATGAAAAAGCCGCCTTCAGCTGCTTTCTTATTCACAAGCGGTCACCACAGCAGGTTGCTCCGCATGTTTGATTTGCTGTGGTTTTTACACCGCACGCCAACCCCAAAGATGCAGGAGCCGTGTCCTCTCCCGGGACCTTAGGAATTTTAAACTAAATGTGTGCATACCATCTATTACCATCAGCCGACGGAGACCATGAGATGTATTGTACTGTAATATTTTTTAAGCAGCTTGGCGTAAAACTGGAGCCAGTGGTGTCTATTGATCAATACATGGACACAGTAAACACCTGAAAGTTTTTTCTATGCTCACATATAAATCTTATCATCTTTGCAACAAATATCATGTTTGACATGAAAATATATATATTTTTTAAGAAAATATCACTATTTATCATCCAAACCCCTCTGACTGCTTCACTTCTTGGACGACATAAGGATGACAAACCCCTGTGGTGAAGAACAGTCCTTTACTTTGTGGAGAGCTCCACACACACACACACACACACACACACACACGGACACGGACACCGACTTGATTTACAAGGAACTTTTAACTGTCACATCCAGCAGGAAGACACAGAAACGACACTCTACAGTTATAAATGAAATAACAGGACATCTCATAAGGTGCTTCATAATATGCAATGGGAATGTTATGAAAAATGTCCACATGTTCCTACAGAGGCACCAGTACTGCATCTATATATGTGTCCATATCATAATATAGAACAATGTACATAAAAATAGAGCAAATATTTACAGAACACAGACTATTTACAACATCTTAAACGGGCTTAAAGATGGAGAGCGACATACATATACTGCAAATATATATATATATTTTTATGGCAGATGTACAAACGGAGTGATGTGCAGGAGCCATGAGGGTGAAAATCACAAATTAGCCATCTGCAGCAACTGTTCTTTAAACTGCTGAGCGTGGTGCGACAGGTCGGTGACTCTGTCCACCATCTCCTGGATGGCGGCTGTGTTCGGGTAGTTCAGGGCGGCCGTTTTAGTCGCGCACACCACCGTCTTTAACAGGTCGCACAGCACGTTGCTCGAGTTCATCACCCTGTTTGCCACCTCAGGCACCGAGGCCTGCCGGGACAGCGTGTCCCCGATGAAGACCAGTTTGTGGGCGCTGAGGATCACGAACTTGCTGTGTGCCACGAAGATGCGGGGGGGCTGGCCGGCGCTGACGCAGCCGAAGAAGGCGTCCACGGCGCTGAGGAGCGTGACGAAGTGCTGCTCACACTGCTCCGAGTAGAAGCTGAGCAGCTGGCGGTCCCGAGCGCACAGGTGGGCGGACGGGGAGAGGGAGGTGGAGGAGGACGAGGAGTCTGAGGGCGGCGCCGAGTGTTGGTGTGAAATCCACTGCGTGATGTCGTTCTCCACGGGTTTGCTCACTTCCTGCTCCAGCTTCTTGAACTGATTGATCTGTAGAAGCAGTACAGATGTGAGGTCAAAGGGCAAAGGTTTAGCTTTAAATACACATAATTATTTATAATGGAAAATATTTGAAGTGAACATTTAAAAAAACATCAGGTTTAACCCACAGATTAAAAATGGGGGCAGAAAAAGATCAACAGAGTTCCCTTTATTAACCTGACAGAGGGAAGTATAAACACGTTTTGGAGGAAGGACGCGTGTCTAAGCTTTGATTGCACACTGATTGTTCATTTCATTTCAAAGCAAACATGTTTCCCATTTGGCTTATCCATTTTCTTAACCACTTATCCTCCGGTTCAGGGTCACAAGGCCAAATTGCGTTTTATAAATATGTAAATTTAAGCAGAAAAATCAACATAAAAACACTTTCCTTTTTGCAAAGCATTTTATGGCTTTTCTCCTTTTTAACAGCAAACTTTTGCTGTCTTAAAAGTATCAAACTGAGTCTCTGAGAAAATGTTTAATGTTAAATTTACTGGAAAACGCTGTTACTTCGAAGAAATTAGAAATTAAATGACCAAAATGAAACAGCCACCCTTTACATTTCATCCTAAAAATGTAGAAGAAATCAGTTTCACACCAACAATCCCACCACTGCTGGCTGCAACTCCACATCCACAAACGCCTTCGTATGAAAATAGCACCACGAGATAAATAAAATAAACCTAAAACTCTAGACTCCATGTTTACATTTGTACGGCAGCATTTGTTTTATATATTTTTGCACATGTGGGTCACTTCAGGGCCGTGACCGCTCCACCTTGTAATCTGGCTGGCCTCCATCGAGAGAATGATGTTAGAATCAGATCTGAGCGCCGAGGTCTGCAGAGGCCTTCGTAAGAACCTCGAAGGGCCCCTAATCGCTCAGTGTTATCATCTGTTTTGTTTAAGACTGTGAGGTATTTCACTCCCCCGCACAGTGTGCGCTCCACCTGCGAGGCCCAAACAAACACAAAGCCTCACCTGTTCCTGACCCAGCTGAACTTGACTCTGCTTGATTATGTTTTCTTTCTCCAACAGCTCCTTCTGCTGCCGTTCAAAGTCTTCTTTGCCCTGAAGGGAGGTAAAAAAATGTTTTAAACAGGGTGAGAAACCAGACTCACGTAGGTCTGATCTTTGATACACGACACATAAATTCTTATCTGTTGGGTAAAGTCACTTAAAGTAAATAACTCTACTAACTGTGGATTTAATTGTTTACCTGCAAATGTACATAATCGTAGTCCTCCATCCAGCTTTTCACGCACTTCTCGCTATTGTTCATGTTGTCCTTGTCTGGGGTCGAGGGCACGGGGAAAGGTTTGGTCTGGCCCCCGTTGTTGTCGTTGTCCGACGAGGGGGAGGTGAGCGGGTGGATCACGTTCTCGTCAGGCGTGCTGCCCACAGAGAAAGATCCGTCCACATGCGTCCGCCTGAACAGCAGCTCGGCGCTGCTGCCTATCGTGGAGGCCAGCTGCTTGGCGTCGTCGGGAACAGTCCTGGAGACCATGACGAAGCGGTCCAGGTCGTCGGTCTTGTTGTGGTGCCTTCCAGACGAGGCCAGGGTGTTAAGCGCCCAGCTGCAGTTTTCCAGAGCTTGGTAGATCTGCAGAAGGATCTGCTGTGAGTCCTCCAGGCGTCCCAGCTGCCTTCGAAGCTTACTGTGCAGACTGTTGTCTGACAGAGACGTAGCGTTCACCGCGGCACCTCTGCCAAACACAATGAAGTCTCCCAGACCGGCCCGGACTCTGTCCAGAACTGTGCGGACGTCGTTGGCGTGGCGTTCCATGAAAGGAAAAGTCCTCCAGTGAGGGGAAGCTGCCATTGAATGCAAATTCCCGACTGAGCTGTCCACTGCTTGCTGAAGGCGGTACAGCTTCTGGATGGCGGTGTCCACATCCAGAGCGAGGCGGCCCTCAGAGCTGGAGCCAGTGGAGGACGAGGAGGTGGACATGCTACTGCGCGTGCTGCCCGTGCTGGAGAACGACAAGCGGTTCACGCCGTCCGTCACGTCCGCTACTGCGCGAGCATCCTGAGCGGGGATGTCGTAGATGCCTTTGCTGCCGTCTCTGTCGGCGGGCGAGCTTCTGTGCTGGGAGGTCTGCATGACCCGCGGGATGTCGTACACGTCGTTGCGAGACCCCGCCCCTGAATGAAAGGCAGGCGGTGGCACATCGTAAATGCCTTCATTGCCGTTGGTGTTCGGGTGCGGCTGATGAGCCGGAGGCTCCACGTTCGGTGGGAAGTCGTAATGTGACTGCGAGCTCTGGGCGGGCTTGGCGAGGACAGGTGGGGGTACGTCGTAGATGCCTTCCTGTTTGCTCTTGAGGGGCTGCGGGAAGTCGTAGTTCCCCTCCTGCTGGGCAGAGTTGGTCCTGCAGGGAGGCACTGAGTAGACCTGTGGGCGAGGACAGTAATCAGACTGTTATTATTTTTGTTAACATGTATATTATTATCAAACAGTGGAGCTTTCACCTAACCAGTGGCCTCACAGGACTATTTTTTTCCTTGTTGTGAAATCCCTGTCATCATACAAAATGCTCTGCTGCACCTCTACAGAGCATTTCATATCTCAGACATTCATTTATTTGCACTATTAGAACTGTGCATCCCACTCTCTTGCTGCTACCCTCCTAAACAGATGTGGAAACACCTGCGATATGACTCATTTTTTTTCCACCTCCTGCACACAAACACCTCCTCTGCACTCCTTCTGCAGTCACGTCGCGCCATCCGCACCTGAGAGGTGCTGTCACGCTTTCTCAACTTGAAAATGTAAACACTTATATCGCACTAGGATCGATCGTGCTTTGTGAAGCATCGACCGTGGGCTCTGAAAATAAGGGGCCTCTGAGGCATTCTTGGAGCTGGAGTGTGCACACGACTGCTTGGCCAGATGTGGATATAACAAATTCTTCTAAACTAAAGGCTTGGACGCATTTAGTCCACTTAATGTGAAAGAGTGCAGCACACAGCGAGTGAGCAAACATTTGCCTCTACAGTTGACAGAAACAGTCATAAACTGACTGACTGACTCTTTGCATGTGCATGCAGTCTCATAACAAAGTGAGGAACTATCACTGCTGCGGTACTGGTTTCCTAAAATGGTTTATGACATTTCAATTTTCAGCTTTGGCCTCTGAGGTCCCGTTTAAAGGCACAGCACTAAAATGTGCGCTCGGTCCCGCATTCGGGCCGACTAGTCTTCGGGGATTGGAAAGTCATCGACAAAGAAGGCTCCCCTTCCTAAAACACAGCTCGTTAAGAACTCACCAGAAAAGTGACATGTTTTAAATTCACGACCATCATAAGATTAGCAGTTAGAAACCTGGATTCCTGCAGAGGAGATCGTTTTCTTTTAATCCCCTCCCCCCGGGAGACTCGAGTTTATGACATTCAAAAAATGTGCTAAACACAGAATTTGGACTGTAAATGCACCTCAGTGGGTTTTTACTGGATGCAGTGTGTTTGCACAGCAGTCCTGCAGTTAGAGATTGAGGAAGTGAAAGACCTTCTGGCTTGGGGAGATACTATATTTGAAACCTCAAACTTTCAGCCTCTTGATTCCTTCCTCTAATGCAACGAAGCTTTCACCCTCCCTCGGGCTCAACGCAGCAGAGTGTGCGCTGACGTGCATGGCACGGAGCACGATGGGAGCGCAACGGGGGCAATAAAACTGATTTCCATCAGCCTCCAAACGCACTCTTTACAGCTAGACAGGCCTGCCCAAACTGTAATTAGGAACGACGCAAATAACAGGTCCCAGCATATTTCAGGTTATTACAAACAAACTGGTGGCACGCTGCCTGGTCAGCTCTGGTGAAAGCTTAGAGGGTCTGGCAAAAGAAGAGTTATGTCCTTGTCCTTGATTTTTTGTTTTTTTCCCCTGCTGGCGAGTTTAAACACGGAGCCGTTTTGGTTAAACTCTCCTGGCAGGCGAGGCTTTCATTTAAACTGGCCGCAGGAATGCAATAAATATGATATTTGACGTATTATTCATTTAATATAGTCAATTAAGAGAAATTCTAGGAGCTGTATCAATAAACATAAAAATACAATTTTCTGGACATACGCAGCCTCGTTAATTCAGCTTCATGTGGCTTAAACAAATGGAGTGGCTGACTGATGTGCCCTTTCATTTTGCTTCTGGAAGTTTCTCTTACCCCTTGAGAGGTTGGAGGGATGTCATAGATGCCTTGTGACCTAGGGTCCATTGGTGATGGGGGAACATCATAGACTCCTTGGTTTCTGGCTCCGCCTTGCTGACCAGGGAACATCTGACCAGGTGGAATATCGTACACCTGAAAGAGGGAAGTGAAATGATCACTACGTGTTTCAGAAAAACAATCACACAAAGTTTGGTCTTCATATTATTTGACTGTAGCTGACTTGATCTGATTTTGTAGCACACTATTAGTTTCTGTTTGGCCGTATGTGGGATGTCTAGTAATCAGAAGGTCGCAGTTCAATCGCAGACTTCTCAAGTCCACATGCCAAATTGGCTCGGAGGAAAATACTACTCGCCAAATTGCCCCTAAAGTCATTACATTTTTTTTTTATATATAGTTGGCAACAGTGGGAAGGAAAAACTTCCTTTTAACAGGAAGAAACTTCGCCTGAACCAGGCTGAGGGAGAGTTGGGGGTAATACTCAGTGAAGTTTGATTGTAATAGTTAGGAAGCATTAAAAGAAATATATATGAACATGTATGAAGAAGCAAATGTGACACAAAGTAAATAAAATCAAATTTAGTGCTCAGTGAAAGGTGACAATAAGTCACTGCTAAGTTAAAAGCTTCATATTTCTATTTGCACAGGTGCCTCGGTGCAGCGCTCCTATCTAAAGTGAGAGTTCTTTACCACAAAGGTGGCTGTAAGGCCAACTTGCTTTTGATTGGCTGGCCTGAGGTAGTCACATTAGTTACAACTGTTCTCACTGACAGCTGAAGCCTGGGCTTCTTTTCTGACTCGTACGTACGCTGGCCTCATTATTTGAATCTCCGGCTGCGTTTAGTGTCAGCATCCAGCATCACAACAAAGTTTGTATATATGACAGGAAAAAATGCACGATAAGTCCGTTTGATATGGTGAATAGTTATAGAGCAACACGGTCACTGATTGGAGTTTTTCTTTGCACAGTATTTTCTCTTTTTGCTCCATTTTTGGTCTCCACCAGCTGCCCTTCAGATGCTAAATGCTCCACTTCCATATTTTGCTAGTTTCCACCTGTCTGTCAGCTGTTTTGAAGTAGTTTTCAGTGGGTTTTTGGCTAAAAACAGAAGGCTGTTTTGGCTGAGAACAAAACTTAAAGAGCGGTAAGAGTTTATGAAAACGGTGAGAACAGAGACCAAAGCTGAAACTCACTATAAAGCAATGTGAAATTGAGGCTAACTGCACAATCAGGTGATGACTTCCTGTAACTCCATCTCTGTAAGCAACTCGAGTTGTTTTCACACTGTACCTCGTCTGTAATTCTAAAAATATCTATTTGAGCATTTTAAAACAATACAGTACAGTTCTCAAAATGTGCAAACACTACTGCCGCACTGCAGGTTTCAACAGCATGAGAGAAAATGAAGTGTGAAGAATCCTCTCTCATCTCTGCACAGAACAGGAAATGTGGTAGGCAGAATAGCACGATGCAGATCAGAGAATTGGCTTTCTTGTTTTGAGAAATGAAATGCATTTGCCCAGGCACTGTGTGCTGCATCAAAAGCTCACCTGGATGGCTTGTTTTTAAAACGAAGATGCTTGATATGCGGTGAAAACATGCTAACAGATTCGATTGATATCAATGTGTAGGTAAACTAAAGATTATATTTGTACATTCTCAGATGCATGCAATATAGTGTTAAAGATATTTATCCATCTTATTTTTATGCTTGGCGTTTCCTAGTGTAGCTTTGCATGAGCCACAGTTCAAAATAATCCTTGTTCATAACTTTATCTGTACTTTGGCTCAGCCCCTCAGGTCATCCTCTTTTTGAAACCAGCAGCTTTAGCTCCACCCACATTTGCAAACAGAAGGTGGGTGTGGTTTCGGTACCAGAGATAACCATAACATTCTCTCTCTCTGACATCATACAGACCAAAGATTAGAAAAAAAGAGAGGGGAAAAACACTTCAAGCTGTGTTTTTAGTACAGCTTGTAACCTTAACGTATGCCTCACAGCTATTACTAGAAAATGACCTCATTACTGGAAATTAATGGGTTTAATGGCTTTTTTTGGTTTTGAAAAACAATAATTTTAAGGAGTTTTAGGAACCTATATTGGTTAATTTTAAACAAATTCCTTTATTCTAAGTCATAGAGTGCACTGTATTATTGGGTTCACTGTTTGGCAGATTATATCAAAGCTTCTTTGGTTGCTAAAAAAAAAAAAAGAAAAAAAAAAAAGATCCTGGTGTTATGGTGCATGAGGAACCTACCCCTTGTGATCTGATGGGTGGGACGTCATAGAGGTCCTGCTGGTTATGCTGTCCTGGGCTGTAAGTGTAGGTCTGTCCCACTCTGGTTGGGGTCACCACCTGTCCGAAAACAGCAGGAAGACAAACAATCAGTTGTCGTCCAGGGTAAGAGGACAAATGCTCTGACTCACAACCTAGCAGCCCTGCTGCCACCCAACTCTCAAGCGTCTGTACATGCATGTGTGCCGACTTTTATTTGTTTTTCCTGTTTTCCATTTCTAGTCCCTGAATGACCCAGGGATAGTAAGTGATTACAGTCAAGGCAGATATTTTCTAACAACATCCTCCCTGTGCCAGGCTGTTTACAAAGGACCCAGGGAATGAAGTTATAAACACAACCCTGCAAAAATCTCCTTAGGCAGCTGTTTTGAAAGCATTGCAGGCACGGATGTATCTCTGGATTGAAAATGACTGGGGGCCATTTTCCATTGTCTATAGAATAGCAGCAAACTGCCCAAACTGCCCAAAACAGATTTCTAAAGACAAAAAGGTGACATAGATTTTACACCATTGTAAAATGACATGACAGCCAATTCAGTCAGTTTCCCTTATTAAAATCCTAACATGGTTACAAAAGTGCTGAAATATACCATAACAGCAACTAAGGTCATATATTTTAAGAAGTTGCGAATGGCTACGTTTGATCATGTAGCTTTCTAATTTTAAAACAGCGGTGTCTTTGTTTAGAAGCCGAAATAGTCAGGCCTAAAAAACAGCTTGAAAAACACAGTTAACATAAGCCTGCAGTACTAGCTAAACCAGATAAGGTTGCTAATGAGGATGTAAAACAGGCAACTACTAAACAGATCAATGGGTTATCTAAACATTGAGAAACTGCTTTATTATTTGTACCTTTGTTGTATAGTTTTTCTTTAAAAGCTTAAAGTTAAACTACTGATTATGAAAAAAAAAAAAAAAAACAGCAGCTAATATTAGCTTTTATTAGCCTGAATTAGCTTACTCATGCCACATCAAAAAAATGTAACAAGAAGTATTTGAATATAATAAACTCAGCAAGGCTGTGTTTCTCATCCATAAACTTCCCTTTTTATTCCCATGAAGCATGCTGTGTAGTTCAGTTTATAATACTAAAAACAAAATTAAATACTAAGGAAAGGTTTTTAGGGGCACTAAAGTTAAGTAGCCTTAGCCTAAAGCTACTTCAAAATACCGTAAAAGAAAGTCTTGACACAACACTTCATTATAAAAGGGTTTATTTTTTGTTTGTTAAGATTTCAACTTTTTGCTTTAGTTTTCATAGAGATACATAACATGAAAGTAACGCTAGCTAATGTTACCCTGAAATAGCTACTTATTTAAAAACTGTAGGAGGGGAAACAAAATTATTAAACATATGAAACTGATTTTTGGCTCATATAAACAGTGAGAAATGCAATTTGTCCCATTAAAAATGTACAAAAAGAAGTTCGATTTTTTTGTTGCTTGAATTAACGCCGGCCATAGAGACTGGTTGGTAAACACTGCTATCCAGGGGAAAATGTATTTTGACTGGTTAGTACTGGAGGCAGTGGAGGTTGCTGCACAAACAACTTGTTGTTGTAATATAAGCTTTTCATTTCACTGTAACTGTTACTTATACCAGAAGAATTAGGCAATGGAAGCAAGACCAACTGACACATGTGAGATCGTTATATCTCTGCTCACTTGGAAAACACATATCCCACAATACTAGAGCTCAACTAATAAAAACTAAATAAAACTTAAAATAATGTGATTCAGTCAAGCAATAAAAATAGGTCAACCTTCAGCAGTGCTTTGGGAGAGTTTTTAGAATGGAAGATAGTTTTATAGCCGAAATGGCATTGGAGAAGGAATTTTATCGTAGTGCTGGCAGGACTGTGAGTTTCTAAATCCAGAAATCTCTGGTGAAGTAATCACCGGGTCACTGGTATTGATGAACAACACTCTTAAACTGAAGCATTTGGTGCTGTAGGATTTAATACACCTTTAAAATATTTTACACTGCGGTGTAGACAGGCTTAGGAATAATGGCACGATTACTGCTTGGGAAAAAAAAACGAAACAAAATACAAACACATGCTGCGAGCCTCACCTACGCCCTTGACATTTTTAACCCTGTTAATTATTTAACACATTTTTCCTCCTCTTTTCCCGTCAGAGGCAATCAGCTCCTTCACACCTCCTAATCCCCCCATTCTTAAACCCTCAGGCTGATTCACATCTCCTAAAAGCAGCAGAGCAGCCGACCTCCTTGATGCGTCAGACAGACGGAGGAATGCTGGGAATGTCCTTCCCTGAGCCCAGTACTCCTCTTTTGCCCCCGCGCAACGCTATCGTTACACTGGAACAAACAGGGTTCATTAGCAGGGCTCGAAAATAGGAACCATACGCACGGCTCCCTGGCAAAGGGCCGAGTCCCCAGGGACATGAAAGACCTCAGTCCCTGCATCCACTCATGAGTCACTTTATAGCACAATAACCTAATAGCATCTCTCGTCCTGAGACATTTATCGGAGCATGAGCAGTAGGAGACGTAACCTCAGAATGGGATTAGTGCTCCAGAGGAACTGGTTTGTAAAAGAGATTTATGAAAAAAGGTAACTCAAGTGGAAGAAAGGGAAAGAGAGGGGAACGGAAAAAGAGTTGCCTAGTATGGAAAGGAATGCCATTCATCTGACTAACAGTAGTCCATATGGTTCTTATGAATCCAATCTGAACAAGCCCGTGGTGATTTAAGGTGTTCACTGTTGGCGCTCGCGCCACAGCAGACATCATCCCGGCGAGGCCTTTGGGGTCAGAGCTGAAAACGTATACTGCAGGCTTTAAATACTCTCTGAAATAAACCAGAAGAGGAATAAACAGCTGCTTCTGGCTCTCCTCACTCTGGACTGATTATTTTTAAGGTTTTATCTGCTTAAAAGCATACACAGTCAAGTGATGTAAACCATTTGTTACTGCATGACTTAGATCTGAAGTTTTCAAATCTGGGCCCCTTATTACTCTCAAAAACTAGCGATACTGCCAGCAGGAAAAGGGTTACTGTTAATTTAACACTTTGTTTTTGTTTTGTGGGCTCTTTTGTTCATCTTAAACCTTGGTATTATTAAATGTCAGCCTACTTAGCCAATACGGGTTCCTGTTTTTTTACAGTGTACTTTAATACTAAAGAAACCTAAAGACCTGCCTATTTCTAAAAATCTAAAATGTAACTTTGGATACTAAATAAGACAAAAAACTGTTTGGAGGGCTAGTGAAGTTGTGCTCTTTGACATATAACGATGTGCTGCCTGCTGGCTACCTCCAGTGTTATTGTTAGGTTAATAAAAACACATCAGGACAGGGAAGGTGGAGGACGAGAGTTAGATTGTTCTCTCCAATGGGGAGAGACAAATGCCATCGAAAGGCAGGAAGACGACACTGAAAACAGGCAAACCTTCAGCTAATAAAATGTCTGAGGTTATTCATTAGTTTATTGTACTGCGAGTTTTTAAAAGCTTAGTTTAAACACATGCTACATATAAATAGTTTTATTATTACTTTTAGAGACGACACCTAAATGGTTTTGGGGACTCGTGACTATTCAGACAATGAAAGACGAGAGCTTAGTGGAGCGCAGTAGCATCGGTTAAAAAGATTCATCTGGTTTATCTGATTTATTGTCTTTCTATTGGCCCGGCTTGAGAGCAGCTTTAATGCCTTTTCATATTTTCTGCCCAGTGAAAATGTGCTGAAATGTGAAAAGCAGTAGGCATATTAAATCTCTCAGAGCAACCAGACTCAGGAGATAACAAGCAAGCCTCCTGCTTGTTTAAAAGGTCACTCAGCCGGGCTACCTTCCCTCTGGGTTTAAGGGAAGCCTGGACCCAGCTGTCACATGCAGATGACAGCGAGGTGTCCGCTGAAGACCTCGGTGACCTTTTCTACAGGTACATGTCATCGCTCTGAGCGCCCATCAGTGGCTTCTTTCAGCCTCTGCCAGATGCACACTGCTCATTTATTTCCCTTCTGTTTACCCAGCAGGCTGTTGCTCTGAGGACACTTGGCGCGGCTATAATTGCCGCCGGGCAAATATTTACCACATCCAATGAGGTTGTCGCTTGCATGACGGCGGTGCGTGGCCTTTCAGAGAACGATGACATCACGAACAGCCGAGCCAAAAGGAGGGAGGGCGCTGAGCAAACATTTGTTCCCACTCAGGTGAGGGGAGCTCAGGATGCCTTCATGGACGATGAAGGGCAACGTCGGCGACTTAAACGAGCGGCAAGAGGAGGCAAATAGATGGCTTGTTAACACTCCTACGCGTTGTGGCGAGTGACTCATGTCTCTTTCAGCAGGACCCTGTTTACTTAGCCTGCTGGCAGGATCAGATTTTGGAAGGTAGACCTTTAAAGCTTTACTTCAGGGTCATTTGAGAGGTCTTGTCATAGCATCAACAACTACCTCATGGGCTTGTTATATACTCTCTCAGGTTTTATGTACTGATGGGCAATGAATTACTCTGTATATATGTCAGGTTTTACTGGTATTCACATCCTAAGATATAACCAAACTACTAAGTACTAGCACATATTAATAGTTTGGTCTCCAAAGCATAAAAAAACAAAGCTGGAGTGAAGTTTTAGGTAAACTATTAACAGTTTAGAGAATAGCAAAAGAAATCAGCTTGTTAAAATGTCACTGTATTTCCTTCTCTTGAGAAAATGTGCTGCTACGGATTCAGATAAGGCTGAAACAGAGTATTTCTTCTCTAAAAGAAGAACAGATGTGGTTGGCGGGTAACAGGAAAGTAAAAGTATACGTTTTTAAGACCTTCTATAAAAGATCCATCTATTTTCTTAACTGCTTAACCAACTCGCGGTTGAAAGCAAGAGTCTATCTCAGTGGTCATGGGGGACAAGTGGGTTGCAGGTTACCTGTCCAAACAACTTTAAAGAACAAAATACACAATTTAACTGAGACCATACTTGCTATGCTATTTTAAAATGACTAGTAATTGACCTCAAGAAGATATCTTATTCCCTCTTTCCAGGCACAGACTTTAACCACCAGGAACAATAAGCTGGTTTTTAATTCTTCACATTTCTGCAGACTAACAACAAACAGTCTGATTAGCGTCATCTTCAACATCTTCGGGGATTCCACCAGCTAAATTTGTGATATTTTAAGGCCTTTTCCTTTTCCAAGTGAAATTGTAATCAAGATAACTTTAAGGGCCTGCAGACGGCCTAGAAGAAGAGCTCAGACGGCGAAGGTCTTCCCTCTTCTCCCATCTGGTTTTGAAAAGAGTTTGCTTCACCAGCTGGCTCCGCTGGTCACACTCAGTGATAGACAGACTGCTCAATCACCTGCCAAGTATTTTTTGAACGTGCCCGTCATTTTCCAAACGGTTTCCCAGGACGACTTCCCAGATGGTTCTGTGTTAAAACCATCTGGCGCGCAGAGTTAATCTCGACTCAGACAAACCCAAATAGTAGTTTTTGGACACCGCGCTCGCCACCGGCAAAGTCAAAACAACAAAGGAGGGGTAGGTCTTCTCCAAAAAATATGTGTTCCTGCAGCCAAGATCACATAAAGCCATTTTGGAAACCTGCCCAGGTTGCTAAGACACCTTATGTTGATTTGTCCTTCACTCATCTGAGTAAGTTCATTTCTTCTTGACTGCCTCGGGGTGAATTATGGCATCTTTGTGTGGCAACACTTCCCCGGATATCATCCTTTCACACCCTTTCATTGGTTACTTGCACACACACAATGCCACCCCCATCTGCACCCACACTAATGGGCTGCTGACACATCAACATCAACAACCCAAATGAGGCTTTTCACCACAGCGCGGCGTATAAAACGATGGTGACAATGACACCGCCGGTAATGTAGCAACAGCTGTATTGAATTTCCTCCACCCGTCTCCTCATTCACACCTCCTCATCTCCGCTCTGCTCCTATCTGCAGCTCTGTCAGCACGGCGCCGCTAGCTTACTTTTAAATGAAGGTCACCTGAGGGCACAGGAAGCATGCACGCTATCAGTCATATGTTAGGTAAGAGCGTGATTTTGTATATGACTGCATGTGTTTGGCTCCTGCTGATTCACAGCACAGAGATGTGTTTTGCAACTTGGTAAAGTTCCCCTCTGCCACGCAGAGCTGCACCAGCCCATTAAAGCGCCAAACGAATTAATGCAGGTAATTAAGCCTCGAATCCCGAGAGGCCGCCGTCCGTCTCCGAAGCACGTCCGAGCGACTAAACCCAAACAGACAGCGGGCTTAATGAGGAGCGTGAAAAGAGAATGGGCTGATTCTCAGTTCTAATAGGGATCATTGTTCATTCTCTGTGATCAAAGCGGCACTTAATCCTGTGGCACGAATATCTGAGAAGACGAAAGATGACTCCGACACTTCGTGTTTACTTTCTAAGAAAAATATACCGGGAAAAAATCCTCTGAATTCTGGGAAAAAGCAGGATAATGTGGAGTGAGGAAGCTTTTAAGCTCTTGGATTATCCAAGAGACATTTTGGGCAAGGGCCCACACACAACTGGGGCCCCACCCCCCCAAAAAAAATATCCAGAATTTTATCCTCAAACTTTAGATTTTGAAACCATACATTATCAAAAAACATAACAGTCCCTTAGCTCTTATTTCACCTGCCCCTTCCTCCCCTACACAGCTGAGGCTAAGGCTTCCAAAATGAATGGAAATAGCACAAGTGGACACATTTGTTTTTAATCAATTCGCAATAAAAATCTAAACAAAACACGGCAGTTAATTTTTAAAGTTGTTGAGACAACAAATGGTTAGCTGTAGCAGCACCTCACAGTCACAGTGGATTTATGACCTGAAACTTTGGTTGGATGTAAATGAAGAAGGCAGGTGGTGCTCACCAGCGGAAAGCTTTTTATACCTCACAGGTGAAGTAGTGAGTAGCCAGGATATGGAATACTTTTCACCTGCGTAACTTTATTTATTGACAAGGAAAAAATGTGTTTGCTCCTTTTTTAGAAGTTATGCGGCCCAAATGTTTGCTTATCGTTGTACTTTAACACTCTTCTTCTGTTGCACTTCTTCACAGTCCCTCTCCAGAAACGAAGATCTAACAGGATCTAATGAGGATATAACAGGTGTGTTTTTGGGTGTGTGTGTGAGGACACTTATGTCAGTGTATTATCCTCATTTAAAAAACACTTTAAAGGTTTACTTGAAACTGTGCATCTATTTAAAACTCTTCTGTGTACTACTGAACCCTGGACTATATGAGTGTTTGTTGGTTCAAAAGCACTTGAAATGTAGTATAAATTATTATATGGTTGGATGCAGCTTGTAATAAAAGTGCTTTGACTGTTCAGTTAGAGTAGAAAAGTGCCGTGCAAGTATGAGGGTTCATCATCGAGGGGAGGCGAATGTCTGCAGTAGATCTAATGCCAATCATCCCGTGGTCGGAGAGATATTTCTGTCCAGCAGCGGAGTGACAGACCCACACTGTAAACCAAAGAGCTGCTAGTGTGGCTGAAAATGCCAAAATGAAACCAGCGTTGGCTTCTTAAATGTAAATACCTCCTGGTTTTGTTTGCCTTCTGTGATGTGAAACTGAATCTGTTTTGGTCTTTTGGATTGTTGGCTGGCTTAAAAAAAAAAAAAAGAAGATAAAATATGTAAGCTCTGGTTTTTATAAATGCTTTCAAGAAAGCATTTCCTGTCTTCTCTTGGCCTTCCTCTGCAACTTTATCACACTGTCTGCTTTAAACTTTTCCAGAGGAGAAAGTCCTGTCAGTGCGCTCACCCCAGAGCAGATTACTTTTGGTGCGACTGATTTATGGTCGTGCCCTCTTGGTCGAATCTCGCCAGCCAGCGATTCATCACTAATGTGACAATGGCGAGCGTTTGAAGGAGCCGGCCTCCTCCAGGAAGAAATAACTCACTTATCTGCTGCTGAGACTGCCGTGCGCGTGATTAGGCAGAGAAAATATGGCCGAGGCAAACAAACAAGATATTCTTCTCACATAACCTGGTTACTTCAAAAAGCACAGCTTTATCAAGGTACACGAGCACACCCTCGCAGTCTACAAAGCGCTATCAGGGCACTTCCTTGAGTTGTGTGTTGAGTTCATTAAACCCTTTGTTGTGCTCTTTACGGCACCAATGAACAGATTGCATCTACGGCTACGACGTGGTGAGAGGAGGAAATGCCTATACAAGGAGCAGACTTCATGAAGGCAGGAAGGGAGGAATGAAAAGGCCGCCTGAAAGGAGCAGATAAGGGCAGATATTTGAACTCTGAACCCAGCCCATCACTGGGCGCCGTGACCTCAGCGCCTGAGTCACAACAGTGACCGGGGCGAAAACAGACACACCTTTCAGAGATGGTGAAGAAGAAGAAGGAGGAGGAGGAGGAAATCAAGGCTGAGATGAAACACGGGCCTCTGGGAGCCACATGATAAAAGGCTGCTCCTGGCTTCCATGTGAGGAGGCTCTTTGTGTGGCCGAGAGCTCCTGGCGTCCGTCCCACACGGACCCAGCTTTAAGGCTATGTGAGGGGACGGGAGGGGGAGGTGGGGTGGCTGTAGCTCACCCTCCCAGGAGGGTCACCCAAGGACAAGGCCGCAGCACCAAACCGAAGAGCCAGAGTGGCAGCGAGCGCCAAACCTCAGTGTGCCTTATATACCGGAGCCCCACGCCACATGAAAGGGAAAACAGCCAGTCGCCAATCTGGATTTGCACTGCAGGCCTGGCACGCAACACCCCCCGCCTCCGCCCCCCACTCCGAGGACACATTCATGACATACGGGGGCCTCTCTCCACAGGAGGGGATGACGGCTTCGGAGTAATACGAGAGGGGATTATCAGTCTAGGAAGCCGGCATCAGTCTCAAAAACCATTTGGGAAACCAAACGCATGTTTGCGCGTGACGACATGAAAACGGCCGCCGTTAAAACAACACGAGGCCATAAGTCAGCGAGCCCGGCCTGTCATCAACACTGACGCGCTGTAGTAAACAAGCCTGCCTTTGCTTCTTTCAAGAGCAAAGGCCAGAGCCGGGGTTTCACATCAGCAACAAATATTTCCATAAATACTCTGACGCAGGGCGCACACCGTTCGACCGATCGGGATTTCATTGGTGCGCAACACCGTGGAGCTCAGAGCAAACAATCAGAGGCTCTTCTTTTTAAAACAGCGTTTACCATAATTTCATAATTAGACGCCCTTAAAAAGTGTGCTGTGATGAAAGTAAACGTCTCTGCTCTACCAAAAACATACAGTGACTCCAAACCTGAGGCCTGTATGTATATCCAGGATGGCTTAACATAACTATAGGTTTCTATCACAGCCTTTAGCTTTGAGAGATGATGTTTTTCTGTCACTTGGGACATAATAAATGGCTGCAAACACTGAGCCTGAGCTATTTTTCACTGTCAGAATTAAAGCAAATTTAAAACACAAACCACACACGAGTTTTGGCTTCAAAACAGAACATTAGTTCAAATAAAATTCAGTTAAACAATAGAGTAGCTTCTTAATTACTGCTAAGAAAAGGGATAAAATGGAGTATTTGAAAGAGCTGAACGCTATTTTTATATGACTGTAAATGGAGCATTGCTCTAATTGGTCAGTAACTGGTTGAAATGAAAAATTTTATAGTGAAAACAACCACCGAGGCAAACTGTTCTGTTTAGTTAGCCATAAACCTGAAAATGAACCAACTTGTAGGTTTTTTTGTGTGATTATTTCTATAAATGTTTTATGCAGGGTTAAATTAATCTGATTGAATCAGGAGAGCTTCAGGTCTACTCAAGCTTTGGAGGTGCTCCTCCTTAAATCTTGGAAAGCTAATTGGTGAGCACGAACCAACAACATCTCTCCTTTCTTTTAGTGTTTCACTAGAGATAACCAGATCTAACAGAACAGTCTGTGGCGAATGAAGGCGATTGTGCTTCTGTCCAAGATTCAGACAGCACTGGAAAACAGCGGATCCTTGTCATGACGCACCGACACACACGCAGCCGAAATCTTTCTATTCAATAGACGGGAACAACCGCCGAAAATTGCAGCGCTTTGATAACCGCAGATTGGAGGACCAGTCGAACGTCCAAGACTTAATATAATCTCTCCAATAACATGATTACGGCACAGAAATACACTCTCATTAGCAGCGCATTTCATTTTCCATGTTATCGCAAAGCCTTGTTAATACCGCTCCTCGGCTAAGCCTCGCAGCCTGTTACGGAAAAAGAGAGGTGTTGCTTGACAGGTCTGCTACTGCTGTGTGTGTGTGTGTGTGTGTGTGTCTGATTGACAGGTCTCTCCCCACAGCCCCCTGGCTCCCACTGACTTTATCACAGCAACTCCTGTGCAGTGAGTCCTCTAAGCCCCTGGCGCCTGCTGCCTGTTTATCCACTAAAATGAACACCTTAGCTCATTTCTATGATGGCTGGGGCTGATTTGTTTTAAAGGAAATAGCCCTTGGGATATCAAAAGCTCATTCAGCATGTAATTACCATCCACCTCCTGAAGGGAAGACTTGGTCTGAGATGCTCGTACTAGTTAAACGCTTGAATAACCAGGGAAATTTCCTCCCGTCGTATTTTAGCGCACACCTGCCAGTGACTTCCATGTGTAAAGAGGTAATGACATGCTAACTGCTCACCCTTGTTTAATGCATTTAAATCAAGTGTACGAGACATCTGGTGGTGTAAAACAAGAGCAAGTAAAGAAGGCTTCAGCTGGCTCAGCAGTATCGGAGACACCGAACACAAGAGAAGACTTATTACCCCACAGTTAGGAAAGTGTTTGGTGCAGAAATTAAAATGACAATGAAATAATAATAATTCGATTATAATTATGAGTATAAACACTGATAAACTGATAACTAGGTGATTTAAGACTATTAAATGCTTTTTTCAGCAGGCAAATTAAGATATATACTTTAAATGATATACGATCTAGGCCATAAAATGATGAATACATGGATACGCTGTTTGGAGAATTGTGTATATATAGCTATACTGCAAATGACCAAGTCCAGTGTGTTTGCCAGTGACCATGTTTAAAGCATTTAAATGCAGCTGTGCTCCACCAAAATCCAAAAAACAGCTCTGTACTGTTTGCTTTTCCACAATTTCTCTCCATACTCGCAGCCTTTCTGCGGGTTAGACTGGCTCTGCTGAACACAGTGTGCCAATACAGGAATAAAGCCAAATGGGAGCCGTGCACAAAAACACTACCCTCATCTGTGGTGAGCGCCAGGCCCGGCACACCCTGCACACATTTCGCATGGCAGAGCTGCAATCTCCTCTTTGGCCTTTCTGCTTTCCGTGCGCGCGCTGGTGAGAGCCGAGCCTCACGGATCACGGTGTAAACGCGCAAATGCCATTTCCCATCACATCTCATTCCCACACCCGCCACAGCTGATGTTACCTTAGAAATCCAATGTGATCCCAAATATCCAGAGTTTGGGGAACAGACCAGACTCCATTTTCTGTTACTCTAAACCTTTTCCATTTTGTTATTTCCTCTTCTTCTGACGCTCTGATAAATATTAATGTGCGACCCTTTGCTACAGATGAAAGTGTGTAAAAGTGCATTTAAATGCAAAACATTGTGCGCGCATTAGGGGAAAAAAGTAAGACTCAGTAATAACAGTTTTTCTCTCCAATCATCTTACCAGGTGGTTTCACTGGTGAGCCCCTCAACTTTGCTTTAAAGGAGGACTAATCAGTGAAATCAGATGGTCACTATTCATTGCTGTGCTCCATAGTGATGTATCTTTCTTGGGCTGAGTCAATAAAGGAAACCCAAACTAGCTGACAGATTGACTGATGAGCTCTGTCTCACCTTGCTTGGTGTGTTATCAGTTGCTAGAGTACTCCTCGGTGGGACCTGGTAGACGTCCTGTCCCGGTGGGACCTGGTAGATGCTCTGCTGACTCTGCTGCTGTGGGCTCTGGAGGGACGGGGGCACCTGGTAGAGGCCCTGAGACCCCGAGTTAGCCTTCTGCTGATAGCTCTGAGATGGAGAAGGGGCGGCGGCGGCGGCGCCGGACGACTGAGCCTCGAACATGGGTCCGATCAGCAGCTTCAAGCGGTTCCCGGGGGCGATGCCCTGGCGGCCGTGCAGGGAGCAGAGCCACCAGCCCTCCAGGCCGCCTGTGTTCTGCTCAATGACGGTCAGGATGTCCCCTTTCCGGAAGGCCAGCTCCTCGGGGGACTCCGGCATGTTGTCGTACAACGCTTTGGCCATCAGGTTCTGCGGGAGCAAAGGTCAGACTGTGTTTAGATACGTGTCGGCTTAATTATAACACAACAAGCACGTGGTTACAACAGCTGTTCGCTCCTGCTGCGTGCTGTTTGTCAGGTTTGAGTGGAAAAACAACAGTGGCGGTTTTACAGGCGGGTTATCTGCAGGACACAATGCTAAACCAAAGGAAAAAAACAACAAAAAACAATCACCTACATACACATACGCACCCATAAACCCACACGTTCATATAGAAGTTTTGTGGATTTTATTAATAAAAAGCTCCAGAAGAAGCTGAATTAACGAGCTCCAGCAACAATCATGAGAACAGTATCAATCACTTATTATCTGAAGCATCAAAACTAACCTAATACTACACATGACTGCCGTCTGCCACGCCAGGTTTTAAATACTCCAGTGAATGACATGCTGGTGAACTCGCTGCGCTGCCATTGGTCGGCAGCTCCTCACCAGATGTCTTTCAAACCAAATCTGAACTTGATGGGATTTTCTCAGCTCAGCTCGTGCTTCAGGGCACAGCTATCTAAAGGTCTACGGAGGGTTGAGGGATAATGACTCAAAACAGCAGATTTTGGAGATAGAAAAAGCCCCGGAGCGTGCCACTGTGTCTGAGAGGGGCATTTAAGACTAATTGCCTCAGTCTTTCTTCCTTTAGCCTTTATTCAACCACGGAAGGAGTTAACTGAGCATGAATACTCCTTTTCAACTGCCTGATGCCCACAACTTTAAATCCTGGGAACTACCAGGCACAACAGCGATCAATGCAAAGTCCATGAATACAATTAGTGGATAAGCGGCTTGGTCAAGTGCGCCTTTAACATCTAATAAAGTGGGAAAGGAGAGTGGTTATTATCTGGTTTTTACTTTTGTTTTTAGCTTTTCAGAAAATCAACAACGATCACATTAGATTAGAGAATCTAGGATGTCAAGATCACAAACTCTTGTGCTCTTGACATCCTGGGCTGCATGATGGTGCAGTGAGGTTAGCACTATCGCTTCATAGGTTGATCGTGTTGGAGTCAAATTTCCTGGTTGAACTTCCTGTGAGGAGCTTACATGGTCCCAAGGTACTTTAGCTTTCTTCAAAAGTCCAAAGATATGCATGTTAGCCTACATGGGGATTCTAATGTGGATGTAGTTAAGTATGTAAGGCGGATAAAGTACAAAGACTAAAGCCCTACACATATGAATGGGTAAATTTAGCTTATGCAACACGTTTGAATGGTCAAAAAGATTAAAGGAGTACTTCATAAATGCCAATCCAACCTCCATTTTAAGCTCAAAGACTGTAGCAGTGCCTCTGTATTCTACAATATATCTCCCACCAATGAAAAGTACAAAAACTCAACAACTAGAGACAAACAAAGCCAGTCCACAACTTTCTATAACAGCTTAAAATAACTCAAAATCATCAGTTCATGAACAAAAACCTTCACCAGTCAGATGAGCCTCATAACACAGTAAGAAGAAGCAACACGCCTCCTATTTGTTCAGTCATGACTCTTCTTAAGCGATAAAATGAAAAAAATATGTAATGAATAACCAACAGAGGCACAGTAGCGATAAAGTAGCTCTGACTGCCTCCGAGTCAGCACCAGCTATAATCTTTCTGAGCTGGATTACATTTACATGAGATGAAACGAGCTGATTGGAGGATGAAAATGATATTTTTATTTGGATTACATGCCCATTTAGATTAAAAACTGACTTCAAGCAGCCAAACAGAGCTCCACACAGGACAGCCACTCAGTTCTTGTTTATCTCTCCACTCCACCTTTTTTCTGATCTGTTCTTTCTGTATCTCACCTTTCATCGGTTCACCGTGGGAATAAGGAAGCCTACTTTGTGGCAGTTTCTACTTTGGGGCTTTCTTGAACCTTCTTCGGCCTTCCTCTTTCCTATCAGCCCGATTCAAGCAGTTCCCATGTGAAACTCGCTGTTAGTAACATCGTTATCTCTCTCTCGCTCTCTGTGGGGCGGGCCTCCCTGGCTACTGTCTCAGTGTGCTGTCGGAGCCATTAGCCAGCAACACCCAGAGCACAGTTACACCCTCACTATCACCCACTGCCACCTAACTAGCTGCGAAGAGCTTGAGCATGAGCCCTAGAGATCAATGCCATCCAACGGGAGCAGACCTGGATGTCCAAGAGTTGTCCAGAAGGAAACAAAAATGCTGATAACTGCTCCTGCTCCAATTAAAGTCTGAATATATGAGGAAATACAGCCGTCCAGATCAGCACAGATTTTGAACTGAAGCTTTTGATTACTGTTAGATTGTTTAAACCTCTAAGTGTTTGCTTTTTTTCATTGATTCACAAGGAAAACACACTATACCAGCATGCCACTTAAAAATAATGCTTATTTATTGCCCACTCCATCCTCTGTGTGTAAAAAAAGAAAGGAAAACTATCTAGCTTCATTCCTCCTCCTTTTAAGACAACCCTTTTGTGATTGGCTACCCCTAACAAACACAAGGTAAGAACAACAGGTGGGTGGGGCTTCTGTAAGCACAAACAGAGCAGTCTAAAACTAATCGCTTGCACGTGCAACGACCTCTTTATTTAAAACGAATGGCGACTGTTGTTTTTATGAACATTTGCTGTAACAGTGAATGAGCGTTTCCTCCACTGCCTTTGGCCTCTAAAACAGCCACACACACAAAAAAAAAAGAGTAAACAAGTGTCCCATAAGGACGACCTTTGGACACAAAGACAAGTCGAAAGCACAATAGAGTGCTGAATATTTACAGTTTTATTACTACTGAAAGTCCAGATTCCATAAAGTTAAGGTTTAAAATAGGATTATACAGGTTGCTCAAACACACTGATTTGAGTTTATCATTTTATTGTTGAGAGCTGTGAATATTTGATGAGCAGCCTCTGGAATCGTGATCTTTCCTTGTCCTTTGCAGATTTGTTTGCATGTTGCATGCCTAATATTCAAGGCCAGAGTAAAATAAAAAAGTGACCCCAGCAGGAAAACTAATCTAGGTCGTTTGTGGCTACTGTGGGTGTCATCTGCTCTATCAGCAATAGAAGGCTGTGGCTACCGTCTAATGAAAGATCTGATAGACATGAATACAGCCATACTGTGGTTAGATTTTTGTTTTTCTTTAAATTAGGTCACAGTGTAGATGATTTGGAAGCCATAGCAGACAAACTACACGGTTTTATTTAACTTAGATCTTAAATAAGTCGTCTTCTTTCAGCTTAAGGCCAAAGCTGTAGGTATTTGCATGAGGCCAGTTCTGCTGCTGTGGTTGACTGCTTTGTGTTTGATGCTCAGAAGAGAAATTAAATCACCCGACAGACAGAATTGCACGCATCGTGCTCCTTTGTCTCTGCTAATTAGTGATCACTGTGACCAGCTGCCGAAATGAAAGCACCCGTTTTGCAGACCGCATACGCGCACGATCACAAACTGAGCCGTGCCTTCACGTGAAAAAGGTACTGAAAACCACCAGTATGAGCACACCCAGCAATTTCAGTCTGCAGAGATGCAAGCCCGTCGAGGAAAATGTGCAACAGGAACTGTCACCCTGCATCTGTTGTCTAAACCACACTCCGCTGCCTTTTGTAGTTCGTACATATGCTTTAATAAGGCTTCGGTGCAGATTTAATACTAATCTTAGGACATAAATGAACCCTAACGGGAAATCTTTAGCAGATCGAAAACACATTTCACCACAAGTCTCTATGACTTTAATTTCATGATGCAAGCAGTAACCATCAGAGCTAAAAAACAAACCCAACAAAGAAGTGTGGTTGACTGCAGTTCCACTAGTGGCCACTTGAGCCTGGCTCCAAAGGTCAGTCCCACAGACTCTGTTATTAAAAGACAGTCCAACTTTACAGCAGAAATAAAAACGTTTACAGCCTGCTGCAAGAAACTGTTTTGGTCTCTGTGGCTGATTCGCTTCTCTGTAATAGCTGTACAGCAATATCCAAGCCCAAGCCCTGCTCTACTATTGAAAAGTCATTTTAGCTTGCCATTATATGGTTGCCTGGCAACATGATGGTATCATCATATATGAAACATATCCTAATATTCATGTTTTGTAGATACAAATTAAATGTTACTGTCGTGAAATTAAAATAACATTATAGGTGCATAAACGCCACAAACTGGTCATTTTAGCCTACTGGTAAGAGGTCGCTAGGCAAGATGATGACACATATACCTGTGTGGCATCTTTGATTGTTCACCTGCTTTTGTGTATTATCGTTTGGTTTTACTGCCATCAAAGCTTAAAGTAATACAAACTTAGGGGTGTGGCTCTCTTGGATGACAGGTGGTTACAGTGTTTCTAAGGACTGCTTCTCATGTAAGTAACGTTGTGTTTTCTTAAAAACAAAGAAACTCATGACTGAAACAGCCACAAATACCAAATTGGAGGCTTCAAAGTATATTTCATACACCAAGGGGTGATAGTGTCTATGGTACTCCAGCCTTTTACCAAAAATGATGTTCACTTATCACCCGTCACAGGTGTTAGTGAAGTTTAAAACATATTGATTTTTCCCCTTCTATTGCTGTTCTTTCCAGTTATGCAAAAGTTCATGAGGAAGTAAAGGTAATATTAACAAAACAAAGAGGGGTAATAGTAGAAGCTACCACAATCACAGTACCACTGCCAGCTCCCAGAGGCTGCACAGGATCACTAATAGACTGATAAGCATTGCAAACATTTGCACTTTAATAACTAGTGATCAGTGGAAGCTGTGAGTAAACTTCTGCATCTGGATTCTGCGGAAGTCTGACATGACTGTGATACTGTAGAAAAAAAAGCATGAACACTTATACATTATATATAAATATATGTATCATCCGTTGTGGTGAGCCTGGTACCACAGAGATCCTAACAGGAAGCAGCCTGATTGACACATTTTCACACCCTCCTCTTCACACACACGCTGCAGTTTACTTCGCATTAGAGTGCCGCAGCTTGTCTGTAAAGATTCATGCGATATAAATCAATGAACGGTTAAAGAGCATCTGAGTCGAAAAACAGTGAGCCACAGCAGATTTCAAGCATGGTATTTGGGATGTGAAGGGTCATGCGAGACACCAAACATGACCTTTAATCACACTAAACAAACAGCTTGTCGGCTGTAATGACTGCCAGCTACACGCGGCCCTTTTTGAAGTGATACAGAAGGGGAAGAGTCGTGTTTTTGTCTTCACCCAGAGCAGGTGAACCCGGCTATTAAACCGGGCGTCATAAACAGCACTTAGCCGCAGCACGGAGACTCCATCGCTTGCCACTGATCCTCCTGTAAACACGTGTGTTTGCCATGTGTCAGAGAGGGGTGCTTCTGCTGCATCCACACACACGTGTATGAGCTTCTAGGAAGTTATCACTCAGCGAGGTGAAAGGCGCTCAGCTGCTTCCTATTGCAAGTACCACATTTCTGCTCATGACCTTGAATCGTCTTGAAGCAGTGACTTAGATGTATTACTATTGTATCCATTTGTTTATGTAATGTATCTATGTTTACGTAGTTTCAGACCTTTTAATTGGCATACAGCTTTAGATGAGTCATCAAAACCTTGTTTAGGTACAGTCTATACTGATGACACTGAGAGCGGACCTAATGTGATGACCCCAACTCCACGTTTAGTTTTTCTTGAACCCTGCTTTGAATCATCACTTTAAGATAATCCTTATTATACTACAGCCCCTCAGATCATCACCTGCCTGAAACAAGCCATTTTAGCTGTCTTTCTTCTCATTGGCTGCCTCTTACAAACAGAAGGTTTGAACAGTTGGTTTGGTGAGTTTACCAAGTTTATGTATAAGATGATATAAATGTAAGATTAATGTAAAAAAAACAAAGAAAAAAAAAGCATCAGTGTCAGGTTTGACATCCACCCATCACAACTTTTCAGTGTATCTTTAGCTAAAGCTAGACAGTAAGCAGAAGGTCGCTGAGGGCTAATGTCCTGTTTAACAAGTTCAAGGAAGTAATCTGAGCCGCAACAACATTTTATGGGTGATGTCTTCGACCCGTGCTCCACCTCTTTAATGAGTTTTATGGTGTAACTTGCAATCTTGCTGACAAACCGGAATAATCACAAGCAGAAGAAATTGTATTTTAGTGAGCAAATTCTGGTCTGGACTCTGAGAAAACAGAGAGCTGCTACTGCATTACACAGGAGAATAAAATGTGAAGGACAAACAAAAAAGGCCTTAAAATTAAACTACCCTAAAATGTATCTAAAGTCAAAAGACTAAACCCAAGTAGAAAGACCAACCAGCTTTGCTGTGCCTAAACAGCTTTGACCCAGACGTCAGCTTCCATGTATCTGACTTGCTCCGGGACATTTCCAGTGCTCAACTAGATTGAAATCTGGGGAGTTGAGGGGCCAGATCAGTGCCATGGGATTCAGGTTTTAATGCATGGTGAGGTACAATGCCTTGAAAAGGGAGACCACTACCATTGGGGTGCGTCACTGCAATGCAATGCAAGGGTTGCATAGGTACGTAGATGGTTGATGTCTTTTCTTCACATGGAAGGTGTTTTAATGTTGAGGCTGACAGGTTTGTTTTATTTCCACATGTTTGTTTTTTGTTTACTGTCTTTTAAAACATGTGGCACTAAAACAGCTCTCCTTCCCATCTGGTATGTTTTATTAGTCTGTCCTGGTTTGTCCAGTCTGTCTGAATCCCCTCTGACCCAAACCTCTACATCACCAAGGCTTTTCTTTCCCCTCTTCCCATCAGTGTCTTGCCTGAACACAAGCAGTTTAAAACGTCATCCCATCTGCGAGCCTGTTCTGACCTTTCCCGAAATTTAAAAAAAAAAACAAACAAACAAAAAAAAACCTTACGTAATTTCACCACTTGCTGAAAAGGGCCCCACCTTTGCTTTCAGTAAGAGCTCTCTGGGTGGTTTTGGCTCTGCCTCTCCGGGGTACACATCAGTCTAATAATAATGAAGGTGGCTTTGGCTAAACAAGCTCACAAATACTTGAATTCCCTTACTGCCACAGCCACACCACATAGAAGAAACCCGCGTCCCCACAGCAATGAGAGTGCCTCGGCTTTCAAAGCGACGAGGACGTTTTCAGCCCAAACAAACAACCTGCTCCAAAAAAAGTGGTACGCTCTGACTGTGAGAACACTGGTGCCACAATTAGGGCCGTACCACTGTAACACGTGTCCCGGGGTGGTTTGTACACGCTCATTTGGCCTCATTTCGCATGGTTAAATATAGAAAATAATTATAGTAATGACGGTAATGAGGACCTGATGACTTTTACAAGCCGTTCCTCAGAGTGCGGCCTGCTGCGGGTGAGAGCCAGTTCGAATAAATGGGCCGTGTGTTGGGTTCTGGGTAGGAAGGGCTCATGGGAAGCGGTTCAGAGCTCAGAGTACATGGTAATTTCTTCATTTGGACAGTTTTCAGGAAGGTTGACCCTCTGATTACAGCCTCCTTACAAGCCCTGCCAGTGGCCGTGTATTAACATAATTACACAGCAGGCTCGGTGAAATCTCACCTCGGCTATTTCTGAGAAAATCCTGTCGAAAAAGGCCGGTGTCATTTAAAGCCAGCACACAGGGGAACGTGACCCAGCACATTCCCTGCAGCTTCGCAATGATTGATATCTTATGCAAGCAAGTGTAAATCAATACACTGTTACGACACAGTTACAGTGCAACTGGGCGCTGTAGCTGCATGTAATCAATCGATAGCTTATTTTAGTTTTGTGGTTGGAACAAACTGTTTCAGGGGTTCTTTGTGACTGATTGTAAACATTCATTTTTCTTGTGTAAAGACTTTAATTCTGCCAGAAGATGTGGAAAGAAGGGTAAATTCAACCTGCCAAGCGCTGAATAAAAAGGACTATTGTATCCACAGTGTAAATATGACACCCCCACCACCAACACCTTCTCCTTCATTTATGATTCACGAGCTGCGAGGAAATCTCCACACCCTAAAACATAAACAGCAACAGCATGGCAGCTGCAGCTTTGATGGGATGTGATGCGCCATGATGCCGTCTGACCACGCCGCAAGCTCCAACAAACCTCAGATCCTCAAAAAATATCTCAGTTGAACTGTCTAGTCAGAGAATGATGAAAAGTGTGTCACAATCATGGCCTTCCCCTGGAAAATGTCAGTTTCACTCTTATTTAGGAGATGACGATCACATTCATAATCAACAGTAAAGCTTTTATATTTTCACTGCATTCAGCTACTTTCTCCTCTCTAGATGCATTTGCTAAGAATTGTGCTCGATATAAATCATTCAAGTGCTTCTGAACTGTGGAAAAGTAATAATCTTAGGATCTTGAAAAGAAAGAAGATAACTGGACGCCTTCCTGTCTGTGTTCTTAAGTTAAGGTGAAGAGTCCCAGATATGTAAACCCTAGTGGGGGTAAACTTAAGGAAGTCCAGATACTTGTTTTTGTTTTGTTTTTTTTAAACTCTTAAGACTGCCATGACCTGGATTACTGAGATGCTTTCCAGACACATTTGTAAATCGTACTTTTCCAGTTTGCCCAAAGCCTTTTGCCAAGCTAGTTTGATCCTTTATTTAAGTCAAAATCATCTTTCATTTCTTTCTACTATTAACTACTAGACACAATGGACGACTGCTTCTTGTACAAATATCTCTGAAAACTGTCCAAATGTCACAAAAACTGATAACCACATGAAGCTAAAGAGCTAAATAAAGCTGTTGGAGAACCAGTACACTTAGGAGTTGTCGATTTTGGGTTTCACTTCACCAGGTTTACAGAAATTTGACTCATCATTATAGTAATGAGAATGTTATTAGTTACTGTTATTAGTTGTTATTTGCTGCCCAAAGCAGATAAAAAGGTCACTGAATGCAGATTTGGGATTTAAGGGGGTGTGGCTTTCACCCAGCTTCTGCTTCTAATGTTAAGGTTATTAAAACAGTAATGCTTTGTTACATTGTTGTAGTCTCTTCATTCCTGCGGCAGTATGTCTGCCACTCTGTTTACTTTGAGTGCACTTACAGTAATTTATAGCAGTAAAAACTGTGATGAAATACAACGTGGGCAGGACTCAACTGCAACACTCAACCACTTTAGGTGAGGTCACAGGAAATGATCTAATTTGTGTAACGTCTTGGGTAAAATGACTGTTATCCCGCGGCTCCTCCTTATTCTGTCCATTCATCTCAGTCGTCTTTTTTTTGTTTTTGTTTTTTTACTGTCACACAAACTATAAGGTAACCTGACATCTCCTGCGTTTCTGACCCACTCCTTAGCCTGCAGCGCTTCCTGGCTCCTGCACGACCCAGATAGATCCAGGCTACCACCGAGCTTGTGCTATCTTGTCACATCTTGGACTCCTTCGCTGTGGTCCTGGAGCCTTAACTATAATTAGGACTGAAACTGGAGATATTCTCTCAAAAGTGTAACGGCTTGTGCAGCTTTTGCATTCTGCCAGGACAATCCAGGGCTATGAGAGGAAACTGATCCGTGAGTCTGGCTCAGCGCCTGAGCAAAGCGGTGAATAACTGCGAGCTTGACACCGACTTTTGACCTGAAAATATAATTTACTGCACCTAAACGGGTCGAGGAGCACCGGCAACACAAATGTACAACAGTCCTGTGAATACGAATGGTATTCACGGGGCCTCCAGCCAACAGACGCTCAGTTTTGGCAAAGGAGACTAGTGGATTACTTCCAAGCTTGGTGCTGATGCCAAGTGAGGGTACATGAGTGCATCATAGTAACCCCCAGAGACAAGAGCACTAATCCCTCCAGGGGGCATTAGCCGACATGTGAAATATGTTTCGGGGTATCTCTGCAGGGCCACATTGATTGGTTTTACATATAGGAATAGTCAATGAGATGGAGATTCACTCCAATGTCCCTTCGATTTCACGCCACACAAAGATCTCACAGCCCAAACAACAGAGGCTGCCATCTTTCCCCTTTGAAACATGAAGGGCATCACACACACACACATACACATATATATATATATATATATATATATATATATATATATATATATATATATATATATATATATATATATATATATATACATACACATATATATATATATATATATATATATATATATATATATATATATATATATATATATATATATATATATATATATATATATATATACACACACATACATACACACATTATATATATATATATATATATACATACACACACACACATTATACATATATATATATATATATATCCTTCAAGCTCGGGTCCTCTACCAGAGGCCTGGGAGCTTGAAGGATAAACCGCCCGCAGGGGCGTGCTGGGTGTTTTTTATATATATATATATATATATATATATATATATATATATATATATATATATATATATATATATATATATATATATATATATATATATATATATATATATATATATATATATATATATATATATATATATATACACACACACACACACACACACATATATACATATATATATATATATATATATATATATATACACATATATATGGTAAATGGTAAATATATATATATATATATATATATATATAAAAAAAAACACCCAGCACGCCCCTGCGGGCGGTTTATCCTTCAAGCTCGGGTCCTCTACCAGAGGCCTGGGAGCTTGAGGGTCCTGCGCAGTATCTTAGCTGTTCCCAGGACTGCGCTCTTCTGGACAGAGATCTCCGATGTTATTCCCGGGATCTGCTGGAGCCACTCGCCTAGCTTGGGAGTCACCGCACCTAGTGCTCCGATTACCACGGGGACCACCGTTACCTTCACCCTCCACATCCTCTCCAGCTCTTCTCTGAGCCCTTGGTATTTCTCCAGCTTCTCGTGTTCCTTCTTCCTGATATTGCTGTCATTCGGAACCGCTACATCGATCACTACGGCCGTCTTCTTCTGTTTGTCTACCACCACTATGTCCGGTTGGTTAGCCACCACCATTTTGTCCGTCTGTATCTGGAAGTCCCACAGGATCTTAGCTCGGTCATTCTCCACCACCCTTGGGGGCATCTCCCATTTTGACCTCGGGACTTCCAGGTTATACTCGGCACAGATGTTCCTGTACACTATGCCGGCCACTTGGTTATGGCGTTCCATGTATGCCTTGCCTGCTAGCATCTTGCACCCTGCTGTTATGTGCTGGATTGTCTCTGGGGCATCTTTACACAGCCTGCACCTGGGGTCTTGCCTGGTGTGATAGACCCCAGCCTCTATGGATCTTGTACTCAGAGCTTGTTCTTGTGCTGCCATGATTAGTGCCTCTGTGCTGTCTTTCAGTCCAGCTTTGTCCAGCCACTGGTAGGATTTCTGGATATCAGCCACCTCCTCTATCTGCCGGTGGTACATACCGTGCAGGGGCCTGTCCTTCCATGATGGTTCCTCGTCTCCCTCCTCTTTCTTGGGTTTCTGCTGCCTGAGGTATTCACTGAGCACTCGGTCAGTTGGGGCCATCTTCCCAATGTATTCTTGGATGTTCGTTGTCTCATCCTGGACTGTGGTGCTGACACTCACCAGTCCCCGGCCCCCTTCCTTCCGCTTAGCGTACAGCCTCAGGGTGCTGGACTTGGGGTGAAACCCTCCATGCATGGTAAGGAGCTTTCTTGTCTTTATGTCAGTGGCTTCTATCTCCTCCTTTGGCCAGCCTATTACCCCAGCAGGGTACCTGATCACGGGCAGGGCGTATGTGTTGATGGCCCGGATCTTGTTCTTACCATTCAGCTGACTCCTCAGGACTTGCCTGACCCTCTGCAGGTACTTGGTGGTTGCAGCCTTTCTAGCGGCCTCTTCATGGTTCCCATTTGCCTGCGGGATCCCCAGGTACTTGTAACTGTCCTCTATGTCTGCAATGTTGCCTTCTGGTAGTTCAATCCCCTCAGTTCTGACTACCTTCCCTCTCTTTGTTACCATCCGACTACACTTCTCCAGTCCGAACGACATTCCAATGTCATTGCTGTATAGCCTGGTAGTGTGGATCAGTGAATCGATGTCTCGTTCACTCTTGGCATACAGCTTGATGTCATCCATGTACAGGAGGTGGCTGACAACTGCTCCGTTCCGTAGTCGGTATCCGTAGCCAGTCTTGTTAATGATCTCACTGAGGGGGTTCAGGCCTATGCAGAACAGCAGTGGGGACAGAGCATCTCCTTGGTAGATCCCGCACTTGATGGTAACTTGTGCTATGGGCTTGGAGTTGGCCTCTAGTGTTGTACGCCACATCCCCATTGAGTTCCTGATGAAGGCTCTTAGGGTCCCATTGATCTTGTACAATTCTAGGCATTCCAGTATCCAGCTGTGGGGCATTGAGTCATAGGCCTTCTTGTAATCAATCCAGGCAGTGCACAGGTTGGTCAGTCTGGTCTTGCAGTCTCGGCTGATTGTTCTGTCTACCAGTAGCTGGTGTTTTGCGCCTCTGGTATTCTTGCCAATTTCTGTGTCCCGCTCATGTATTGACCCATGTGCCTGTTCATCTTAGCCGATATGATGCCTGACAGGAGCTTCCATGTAGTACTGAGGCAGGTTATTGGTCGGTAGTTGGAGGGGACCGGTCCCTTCTTGGGGTCCTTGGGGATCAGGACCGTCCGGCCTTCAGTTAGCCATTCCGGGTGTCTCTCGTTAACTAGCAGCTGGTTCATTTGTGCTGCCAGACGCTCGTGGAGTGCAGTCAGCTTCTTCAGCCAGTAGGCGTGAACCATGTCGGGCCCTGGTGCTGTCCAACTCTTCATACTGGAGACCCTTTCTTGGATATCTGCCACTGTGATGGTTACTGGACCCTGTTCAGGGAGGTCGCTGTGGTCTGCCCTCAGATCCACTAGCCACTGAGCATTGCCGTTATGGGTTGCATCCTTCTCCCATATGCTCTTCCAGTATTGCTCCGTCTCCAGCCTTGGTGGTGCTGTTCTCTTATTGTTCCCTTGCCACTGAGAGTACACCTTTGCTGGTTCTGTGGAGAACAGCTGGTTTATTCTCCTGCCTTCTATCTCTCTGGTGTACCTCCTCAAGCGGCTGGCCAAGGCTGTGAGTCTTTGCTTGGCAGTTTCCAAGGCCTCAGGTATGGACAGCTTGCTGTATTTCTTAGGCACCTTATTCGTCGCACCTTTCTGCAACTCCGTTAGTTGGCTAACCTCCCTCCGTGCTACTTTGATCTTGCCCTCTAGCCTCCTTCTCCATGGAGGGTACTGCCCCTTGTGGCTGTTCAACTTGTAGCCAAGCATCTCACTGATCACTGCTGCCGTATTGTAGATCAGCTTGTTAGTGTCGGTAATCGTGGTTGTAGGTATTGCCCGTAGTGCTGCATTAACATCATCTAGACCTTCTGAGGGTACTTCACGTAATCTTGGTAACCGGCTACGGGGGATCCAGGTTTCAAGCTTGGCCATGATCCTATTTTTCAGGTCAGTTCCTCTCGCACTCAACGATCCTTCTCCTATCGCACTTGGGGCTATGTACCCAATCTCGGGTGGGGGTGATGATATCTCCCCCCTGACCTGGCGTCCTGACTCCTCCTTGCCGTAGCATTTGTGTTGTACCTCGTCAATCTCTAGCTGTGAGAGCAGTCCCTTCTTTCGAATGTTGGAACACTGAGCTACTAGTTGTTTCGCCGTCATTGTGGATGTTGGGTATCGAAGAATCCATAGGTCCCTCATCCTATTCATGTAGCCCCTTCCGCCGGGGTTACTTGCGTAGTAGCATTCCAACAACGCCCTGTTTTCGTCCCTTGCCCCTTCCCTTGCCCACCGATGCCTTCTTGTTCCAGTAGCCCACTTTTCGTCAGGGTGCCCTGGTTCCTCAACACCTGACGCGGACCTTGTTGATCCGGGCGACGTCCGAGCCGGCATGCCTTCATATTTATCTGTCTCGCTCATGTCTGCGGTAGGCTTGCTTAGCATAGGGGGTCTAGCCTTAGGACCCTTACTGGATACAGACGCCCCAGGCAGGAATCGAACTTGCGATCCTCTGTTCCAAAGGCGTGTAGTCTAACCACTACGCTATCCAGCTGCTTTTTTTCATATATATATATATATATATATATATATATATATATATATATATATATATATATATATATATATATATATATATATATATATATATATATATATATATATATATATATATATATATACACATATACATATATACATACATACATACATACACACACACACACAGAGAGCGATTTTTTCAGTCGGGCTACCAAAATCTATCTCTTCCCTGCCCGTCGGGCTATTGTAGGGAAAATATATGTCAATGCTTTTGCATTCTTTCAGAAATGTAGCTGGGTAATTATGTCATTGGCATCGGTGAGCCACTGTCAATATGTGACATATTGAAGTCGCGTTTGAATTTGCACTTGTTTTTTTGCTTTCACTTTGCAATCGTGCGAACTGTGTATAGAGAGCGACAGCACTGATCTGTGAGTGATGATAATTTGTGCACCAATTCCTCTGACATCGTCTTATTAATCGTTAGCTTACTATGCAAACATGACAAGTGAAATCTCCCGCAGCAAGCTTAAACATGTGAGAGGTTGATCGCGCAGAGAATCGCTGAGCTTATGTGAGTGCGCGTGTAAAAGCATTTCAGTTCTGCTGAGCCAAATAAGACAGGTCAGGGTGAAGAAGTGACAGCCAAATAAAAGCTTACCACAAAACGGAGAAGTTATGACAAATCAGACTATAAGGCAAAAAGAAAGTGCAGCTTTATGGTTTCATGGACAAAATAATTTCTGTGGCTGCAATATGACGAGCTAAATAACCAGGGCTGCACATAAGTGGTCCGCAGGTGCGCATTCGCTGTCAAAATAAAAAACGCGCACAAGGGTTAGGGTTAGGGTTAAATTTAAAAACTGTACTTTTGAGTTAAAATATATATTTATAATTTTAATAAATGACAAATTAAAAATGCATGAACTTTTTTTTGTATCGAAAAAATATCGAACCGTGACACCAAAGTATCGAACCGAACCGAACCGTGAATTTTGTGTATCGTTGCACCCCTAATATATATATATATATATATTATATATATATATATTTTTTTTTTTTATTTGAATGGATAATTTGGTGTATGAAATGTCAAATAGATTCAATAACCAACAGCTATGGGTTGTTTTGGCCAACAAATGGGAAAAAAAATCCAAAAAGGCAATATCAGGAATATTTTCATTAATAAATATCAACTTTCCTAACTGATAAAAAGAAGTTTAATGACATATGAATATGTCAAGTTATCTTGCTTATCGATCGTAAACTTCAGATTGTTTTCCCAAAATGAGCCGTCTTTGCATTTTATACCAACTTTCATAGACGAATCTTGTGTACGAATCTTTGATTCTGCTTTTCTTCGTCCGCGTCCACGTCTCTGTGGACGTTGCTCAAGGGAAAGCGTTGAAAATGATGTGTGTGGAAATGAATGAGTAACTGTTTAAAAGGATGAAGGAAGTGGTTTAAGAGGACTTACTAGGTTTATTTCAACAACATGATTCATGCATAAAAAAATAATAATGATCTTAGACTCCACCATGGGGTAGCCCCTTAGTTCACCCACTGTCTAGAACAGACATTGGGTGAACTAAGTTATAACAAAGTTCTGATTGGCTGCCCCTCAAGTGGGGCTTCTGCACTCACAAACAGTTAAATTTACCTTAGATGGCTGTACTGGACATATCATCCTCCATCATACAGAGGGGGGGGGGACAGCGAATAAAAGCCTCAAATGGGTTGTTTAGAGTACTCTGAATTCATGTAATTTATATACACTTTGACCTCTTTATTTAAAACCTTTAGCAATGTTTAGTATTCTTTTTTTTACCTGTATACAGCAGCTTCTTATAATTGCTTTTCCCCCAAACGACTGTCTACACACTGCTCAGCTTCGCCACATGACAAAGAAGACTAATGCAATCTCACATGCTTTAAAACTACGATGCTGTCGGCCTGCTAGAGGACCTTTGCTTCTACCCTACACATATCCAGAGCGCACACAGGTCAGCTCAGCTATTAAACAGACTCTCCGTGCAGTCGAACTGACTTGACGGGAGCCCACTAGATCTTGAAGGATGACCCTGTGAAATAGCTGGCATTCCTTGAGGGAAGGAAGGAGGAGCTCAACCGTGGAAATGGTTCTTTGCATTGTTGGCGAGTCTGTTTCTAAAACGAGTCCACATTGTAGTCTGTCTCCCCGCTGGCTGTTTTCAAATGTTAATGGCTGGCTCACGGTGCGAGGGCGCAGAGAGGGGAGGTTGGGGGGTCGCTATTCATTGACATTGGGGGAGTAGCTCTTTGCACTATCTGAAAA
This sequence comes from Rhamphochromis sp. 'chilingali', assembly GCF_963969265.1. NCBI lineage: Eukaryota > Metazoa > Chordata > Actinopteri > Cichliformes > Cichlidae > Rhamphochromis > Rhamphochromis sp. 'chilingali'. The sequence continues at coordinate 27,329,615 of NC_137944.1, forward strand.
TCTTACACAGGAGCAAAGTTGGGGAAAGGGACAGGAAATCGCTGACACACATGGGCTACAAAAGCTACATGTCACTGTTCAGACATCTGAGCAGGCACAGAATAATAAATGCTTTGAAGTTAAGATGGGAAAAAGCAATGTGAAATAATGCTTAAGTGCATATAACTTGCAGAGTTCTCTTGAAAAGGGCACTGGGTTCCTCTCAAGGAATTTCTTTCAGAAGAATACAAATGTCTCTTTCTGGAAGGACTACACAATGCCACCCCCTGCGTAAGCAAACAAGCTGAGAAAAGAAAAGAACCCCTGCTGTAAGGCTCATTATCAATGTGAAGGGCCACCTTGAAACAATCATGTGCATCCTCTGAACAACCTTCCCATGCACGATCGCCTGGAATGCACTCATTCTCACGGGGCGCTCCTCGACCTCCCCGACTCCCATCAACCCCACCCCAACGGCTCGACCCCCACTATACAGCCAACTCTGTTTGCCCTCTTGTTCTTCCCGCAACTTCCTCTCCTTTTCATTTTCTGCAGGCCCCTTCAGCACCACAGATCCTCCTCCTCACTCTTAGAACAATGTCTGCTATGCTCTCTCCTCCAGTTCCCTTCAGTGCTGGCTGACTGCCTAGAACCTGAACCCATTAAAAAAAATACAAACACTTTGAAAAGCACATTTTGGGCCAGAGTTTGGCTTCATCTAATCACTCTTCACTCTGGTTGTGGAGCTATTTCTACAACGGTTACATCAGCTACAAAGGAATGAGACCTGGGTGTTTAAAACTGTGTCACGACCCTTTAAAAGGACAGTTCTGGGCAAGTACATTCTCCACGTCCAAGTCCAACTTCCAGCAGGGACATCCTTCATTTAAGGCATCATATCGAGAGCTTTAACTCAAAAGAATTAAAGGAGTTGATCGTTTTTACCTGTTATCACAAAAGCAGCAGGTTAATTATGGAGCTTTAGCATTACTGTTGCCGTTTGTTAGCACTGGACAGAGCCTGGCTGGCAGTTTCCTCCTGTTTCCAGTCGTTATACTATGGTATGTGAAGTATCTCCAAGCCAATAAGCAAATTGAATCTCTCATAATCCTCTCTATCTCCATATTTTGTTCTTGAACTCTACAGAACAGCTTTGCTCAGTCTGAAACGAGCCGTTTTAGCTCCTCCCCCTTGAGGCCAACTTTGTTCTGACTGGCTGCCATTCACGAACAGAGGGCTCAAACTGTAGGTGGGTGGGGCTTTATGAACTAAGAACCATAGCTGTGTGACTGTGATGGCTGTAAGAGGAATATCTCCGCTCTATGACATCACTCAGACCCAAAGGTAGAAAAAAAACTGTCTGAATCTGAGCGTTTAGAGCCCGAACTTTTGGCTCACAGGGATTACTCACTAAACACAGACCTCATTAAGTGAAACTAAAAATATAACCATCCGCCTCTGTAACAGTGACAAGACAGAAAATAAGGAAAAAGCAAAATAGGTCCCCTTCATACTAATTTATGTCTCATCTTTCTTTGTCCTCCATTTCCCTGGAAGAGCTCCGCCTCTGTGAGGATCATCATGGGGATTACACACATTTGGTGACCTATGGAAAAAGGCACCCCGTTTCACACCTGAACACCTGTTGGAAACTATCTCTAGAGGCGTCTGATCAGATCGCGGCGCCTCACCTCAGGTCACGTGAACCACATGAGGGGGAGGGGTCGGCCTCGCTTGTTAAGCATGTGTTGAAACACTACCACTCTGCGAGGACAGGGACGCTCTTAATATAGCTGTAAATATCGAGTGGCTGTCGGGATGTGATGCAGTAGAGCTGTGACCGGCTGAAACTAGATAATCGCAGTAGTGACGTGAAATGTGTCACCTAACCGGAGCCTTGGGCTGATTTCCCACCCTCCTTTCCTCTGCCACAGCCTTGCATAACGTGGATATGTTTATTGTAAACAAAGAGCGCTGTCTACATGATCTCTGTGCTCTGGCTATCTTCTGAATGTGACAAACAAAGGAGTCAGACGTCAGAGAGCGGAGTGTGTATACTGCACAGATATCCTCCCTACAGGCGGATAATGGCCTGAAACGGTGGTGTTTATCATATTTATGAGCATGCACTGATCAGTCTCATTGTTCAGGGTGAATACAGTGACCGTGGAGACATGCTCGAAGTTATTTCCCCACTTTCAAATCCTCCTCTGGCCTCACACCCAAACTATCACCCTTGGCTCTGTGAACTGTGTACTTGACAGGACAATGAGTCAGTGAGCATGACGCACATATGCAGCGAGCACGCCCTCCAGTCACAAATCTGCTGAAGAGTGACCAGAAGACTGAAGAAAAAAAGCCAAACCTCATAGCAGAGAGAATCCCAGCCAACACTGAGGCAAACAGCTACTTCACACATCAGAAAACAGCCAGTGAAAACTGAATCAAGTGCCCTCAAAACCCCCAAAACCCTCACAAAAGACTATTGCCCCTTTAACGGGGCAAGGAAGACCTCAGACCCAAGAACATGAAGCAAAGGAAAAGTGCTAAAATGCAATCACATCCAGAGTAAATTCAAAGCTTCCTCCTGATGAAGTGACATCCAGCTGTTCCATCCATCACTGTCGAAGCCTCCAATTGTCTACACCCTGATGTAAAGACCTGTGGTTGTAGCCGATGATGCAGAGGTGACTTTCCCTTTTAATCCCAGTAACTGCATTTGACAGCATTAACAACAGTCTTTTCTGTCTGTTTGAGAGCTGGTCTGATTTTACAGCATCCTAAACCACATTACAGCGAGCTTTACTCACAAAAGAAAACCCACTACCATAAAATATCCACAGCATCAAAAACAGGATAATAATCACAGATTTATAGCACTAAACTAAAGCTTTCAGCTGTTGTGGAAATGACCTGCAGTTAGCTGAGCATTTTGATCTCCAAGGAGCCAAGCCAAACAACAATGTAATGTCACTCCACATCCACTACCATGAATCTTCTCTAAAGATATATTTTTTTAATCTATTTTTTTTTACAACCGCTTTCATAACCCAATACTCCTTTTTTAAAACATTTTAAACAATATCTCTAAGTATTTGCTAATTACACCTCCTATAATGTGTATTTGTCACAAATTTCTTTGTCATAACCTGATATCTTCAGGTTTTAGACTTCAAAAAAATACAATTTTCTGACATTGTCTAATCTAATGTTGTGGTGAGTCCAAGGAGGGGGCCTCAAAGTTGTTTTCATTTTAATTCCCTTTACGCCCCTGTGATGGAAAACGTAACCTGCAGATTTAAAGTGACGCATACTGACTTGTGCAGCACATTTACACACACACACACACACACACACACACACACACACACACACACACACACACACATCAAGCAGAAACAAAAAAGGCACGTTTCAGCAAGTCATTAGTGCAGTTTCCCCTTCTTTTTTTAACCAGTTCATAAGAAAAAAGCAACCCGGATGTATTCACTGAAATAAGTTGTGATTACCGCCACGAATACAGAAGCGTTAACATTTCACATTCACGTCGACTCAAAAAGAAATCTCCGACAGCATCAAGATTTGTTGTCATTATCCAGGTTAAACAACACAACAAATATCCAGCCTTAATAACACAAAAAACTGAGATGTAGCATCAAATCCAGCCCGCGGCGCTTCACTTACTTTGTATTTCATCTTGCCGCTTCTCTTTCTGACTCCAGTTAAAGTGAGAAATATCCGCTTTACCGCGACACACAGCGGCACGTCGGAATAACCGGAGGCACTATTAAGAGTTTTTCTTCTTCTTCTTCCTGTGCGGTTAACCAGCCATCCAGAGATTCATATGCAGAGAAACACGCAATGATCTAGCTGACTCCAGTCCGCCGCTTTCTACTCCTCTACTCCGGAGAACCGCTCACCACACCGACTCCTGCAGCTCATTAACATTAGGCGCTCCTGATTGGCCCAACTAAAACCCTCTAACCACGCCCGCTTACGGTCGGCTAGAAATCTGCGACGTCATCGTCGTATCAAAATAAAATAAAGGAAAAAAATAGAGTAGAAAGAAAATATTTTAAAAATTAAATTGCCAAAAAAATAAATTAAAAAATTGAATTAAAACAAGAATTCTAAAAATCTAAAAATATTATATAAAAATAATAATAAACAGTAGAATATGAAGAAAAAAATTATTCTCTCAACTTTCTGTCGGTTTTTCAGGGTATAGAAATGTTAATTGTAGCATAACTTAATGCCAGGCGTAAAACAAAATATCATTAAAAAGGCTTTATTTTTTTATTTTTCTCCATTTATTCTGCACATTTACAACTGATATAAAGTGATCTTTATTTTTTTTAATAAAAGTTAATAAAAGACACCACAAAAATGCAATCGTTATAAGTTACAGTGTGAACAGACAATTGTCCAGACGAACGAGAAATATCTATGATATCATATATAATGTATAACATCTATATTTAAGTTTCTCGTATCACTAAAAGACGGTACAGCTAAAATCACTGTGACCAGCTTTTCTGAATCAATTAATGAACACATACATTTACATATGAAACATTACCAGTCACCAACATTTGTCTTGCATTTGTCCCATCAAGGAAGCCTAAGTAATTATATGCTACCTGACGCTTTGTTATGGTGTACTGTAAGTGCATAAAGTACAGTACAACAGTCTCTAAAAAAAGAGTTATTTTAACATAATCTGTGCACCTGTAGAAATTACAGACTAGCATATTTGTTTGTGCATAAAGTTTACAACATTGGCCATCATTTCTGATGACATGAGTTAAATAACTAACTTAAAGTCACTACATTTAAAACTTTACCTCCCAAACAGAATCAGTAAATAGTTTGCTACCAGTCCTCTTTACATGAGGCACTCATTATTACACTCTTTTTAGTGTTAAATTCAACATCGTACTGCAAACCACAGCTTGAGCAGGAGACAAAAGAACTCAATCAAGTTCATTACAAGTAACGCATTACTGCCCATCTCTGATTACTTTTGTCAAGTAACGAGTAAAGTAAGGGATTACTATTGCAATAATGGTAATCAGATTACCGTTACATTCCCGTAGGAACGCTGCGTTACTGCGTTACTAAAACCGTGAGTTTTTTGCGAGAATGTCTCATGACAGTGACCTAAGCGAGTGCGAAGTTTGTGACAACAGCTGTGTGCAGATCAACAATGGATAATATATGGAGTGGGGAGAGCGAAAAAAAACCCTAAACTTCCAAGCAAGCACCGAGTGCGCTACAACGTAATGGGAAATTCACAGAGAATCTCGCAGATTCTTCCACTGACCGCTGCAGCACACCTGCACCAGGGTAAACCTCCGCCTACCCTACTTTACAGGTGAAAATAGAGCAACAGGACCGCTAGTCTTTGACTTTATTTATTTTCTGCTGTGTTTTACTTGCATCTATTTGAAAGAGTGAGTGTAAACACCAAAAAAATATTTTATTTTATGTGCTGGAATGTGCAGAAAATAGGTTTAAATATTAAACAAATTTCTTCCAGTCAGAGAATATTGCATATAATTTAATATTTGCTTGATGCATAAAGTTAAAAGATTAAAACTAATAAAACAAGTTTTAAAAAGAGACTTTTCCATTTGATTACATTTTGTATGATGGATTATGCAGAAAAAGTAGAATTGGGCTGAAAGATCTATTGCTTTATCACCTATTCAGTTGTAAATCGTGTTTTTAAAAAGTAACTAAGTAATTAATTACTTTTGAAAATAAGTAACCAGTAAAGTAATGGGATTACTTTTGGCGGGAAGTAATCAGTAATTAGTTACTTATTACTTTTTTCAAGTAACTTGACCAACACTGCCTGCAGGTATGAGGCTGTTGTTCTCCTTTATTTCATAGTGGACAGAAATGATTTTTTGGAGTGGCACAAATAATTTGTGTGGCATCAGATTTGATGCAGAACAGCTGATTGTTCTGTAAATAGTTTTAAATGTTTATTTAAAAAATGCCTTGGCTGCATTTTTAGGTAAATGGCTGCAAAAAACTTTGTTTGCATAACTCAGTTACTTTTTTGAAGAAGTAACTATATAATTAATTGCCCAACACTGGTCATTATATACTGTATTTTGCAGACAGAGAGTTACAGACTCTCTCCCAGACCACGGACTCATAATACAAGTCAGAGCTTTATTAAAAAAAAGAAAAGAAAAGTTGTGTTTTCAAAATTGGAGTTCAAGTTATTTTTACTTCCAATAGTGTTAATATACTACAAAGGTCATGAACAAGATTTTTTTTCATTTTCATTGTAAGTAGGCTAAAGCAGTTAATTAAAAGTAGTCTAACATAAATGTAAATGCTGTAATTTGATTATTTTAATCAACCATGTAATTTGGATGGATTTGATGACCACTATATCCGCTTAGCTAACCCTTAAAGTTTGAAGAACGAAAGAAGAAAAGGGTGGCTTGTGTTATCCCACAAGAGGAAGGTTCTGGTTTTGAATCTGCAGATTGTTTGGGGCCCTGCTGTGGGTGCTTTGGTTACTAGTGATTCTAAATGGGGTGTAGGTGTGAATGGCTGTCTACGTTTCTGTGTCAAACCTATGACTCACTCTTAATTTGTCATGGGAAAGCTAGAGCCTATTGCTCTGTGACAGCTGGGATAGACTAGCTATTCCACAACCCTGAACTTGTCAAGCAGTTATCAGCACGGTGGATCATCTGCCTGAGCTGTAACCGTGTACTGTGTACTCATTTCTAATCCTGTCCATCCTGGTCACTCTCAATAAGAATTTCAACATCTTCAACTCTGCCACTTCTAGACATCATAGACATCTTCTCTATCACTTTTGCGGCCATCTTTCTGACACAAATCACCATTGACACTCGTCTCCACCTGCCCCACCCTGCCTGCACTCTATAAATGTAAGTAAATTTAAAAAATTGGAGATACATCCAGCTTAAAAACATTTTCTCTATTGTAGTTAACATGTGGCACAATCCCGCTGATACACGTTTGTAAGTTCAGCAAGAAGAAAATGTGCTGGTTGTTATTCTTAGAAATGGTGACAACAGAAGGGTGTCAGGAAACTGCGACTATGCAACATTTTCCCCTGTGCTTTGATGTTACTGTAAATTCAGAATGGCAACACCTAATAAAACTGCTTCTTAACACTTTCATCTTTCTGTTAAATAGATAAACAGAAAAAAGAATAGCTTTTGCCACGGCTGTTCTCAAGTGCAAACGTATGTAGGAATGATTTAGCTATGCAGTGACAGACAGGAGACAGTTTTCAGATTCAGTCATGACTGAATGATCTCAAAAAGAGTTTCGTACAGTTTGAAAACAATGACTGATTATTTTTGACTGTAAACACAATAAAGCACCTTAATGGAAGAATTAAATAAACTGATCAGTGCATACAGCAGTATGATCCAGCAGCTCTTACCATATATGTTTCTGTAAGTCACAAAAGGTTTATATGAAAAGTAAAACATTGCTAAAGTCTGAAAAAGTCTCTGTATGCATGAAATTGGCTCCCTATAAAACTATCGCAACTCAGAATACTCAGATACCATAAAAATATATTTTAAAACTCACCAAAATGCAATTTATTGTCCTCACAGGCCAGAAAAAAGGTCAATTTACATTATTTTAAGGTTAACTTTTGTGCTTACCCCAAACGAAGGAAAGACGAAGTGGGTGAAAGTTGCGATGTCACTTCTTTAATGTGAGCTCCAATGTAACGGAGGTGAGAAAAAACACCCAGTATGATATCTGACAAGCTGACAAACAAGCAGGAAAGCCTTCCTCTCTTTTCTCACACCTATGCTCGCATGCGCTCAAAATGTGCATCTCATGACCTCACACACCACACATACGCAAACACACACACCACACAGGAAAAAAGCCCCCTCGCTATGACAGCAGGGCTCGTGGAGGTCTGTCTGTTGCAGTGGGCTGCCTTCTGTGGGCCTGTGTGCTATTACTTTAAAGGGGCTGAAATCTCCTGTAATTAGCCTGCATCTCATGCTCTAATTTGTGTCAGCTCATTTATCACAATCACAGGGACCCTATCGGCTCTCATTGTCCCCCGTGAACAGTCATATCCTCAGATGAATGGCTCCTGTAAGGGCGCTCAAAACACTCGTTTGTGAAACATACACCATGCCCAGCTGGAGCCCATTCTCCGAGCCACAAGTGGGCACGGGGGGGCTATTCTTCTGTGTATGGCATGTGATTATGTGCATGCAAGCACCTGTTTCCTATGATAAACAAAACTCATTTTCCCATCTGTTTATATCAGCGCCGGGAAGAAAGCAGCCTGAAAGAGAGAGAGAGAAAAAAGCCAAAAAGGTTGTTTATCCTCTTTGCACAACATTTGGCTGAACTGAATGAGTCCATTAGTCTTCAGTCTCGACTGAGCGTGCCATTTCAGCTGGCTTTTACTCTACCCCGACATGCATCATCAGCTCATTGGCAGGAATGAGTGAATAAGAGAAAAAAAATGATCCTCTTCAGCGTTGGTTGCAGCCCAGGATCCTGCTTTTGGATCTAAGCAGAGAAGCCAGGGGAAGATTTGCACTGGCATCAAGGGCTCAAGTCGCCATGACAACCGCCACCATGGCTGCAGTATTTGTGGCCTCTCACCTACTGTATTACAAGAGCTGAAAGGGCCTCCCGTCTCTGGAGTTGCAGAGGTCTCAGAGTGTTATTACGGCACATTTCAGCACGGAAATAGCCAGTAATAGTGCGAGTGAAAAACGAGCCGGACGCCTTTCATCTCCGCCAGGTGTCTGTGATGTTTTGGTTACATAAGCACCCCTGCAGATACGGCCCCAGGTTTCATCAGAGTGCAGAGCAGCCAGAAGTAGAGATCATGAGGGGTGGGGGGCTATGCTCACTGCTGCTTGGGTGGATGGACGGGAGCAGGAGGTGGAGGTGTTGGTGGTTCCTGACAAAAGCTCTTCTGTGTAGGCCAGGTTGAGATAGCCCCCTCACTGCTCCCCGTGAAAAAACGTCCCTCAAACTCTCGTAAACTAGCTGAGGCAGATTTATAGATGCTCCACCAACCCTTGTTGCTCAGACAGGCGAGTCCCCACCACCAACACCACCTCCACCCAGTCCCTGTGACCTATGGCAGCCTCGTGTCCGAGGAGCAGCAAAGGAATGCACAAAACACACAAGACAAGAAGACTACTGAAAAAATATGAGTGCGCTTACTTAGCTGATCCTTTTCTGTCGTTTGTCTTTTAAACTCTGAATACATGCGCTTTAAAGAGTCATTCTCTTAAATCAAACAGGGTTCTCAGCAATAGAGGTGACACTGCAGCTCTACTAAAAGCTTTATAAAAGAGACTTTATGTCCTGTGGGGTCAAGCAGGTATTACCTGCAGACAGACAAGACAAAGCAGCAACCTGCATGAAATAAAACCAGCACAGGGATTCGAGATGCCACTCTAATCCAGAGTGTTGGAGGAACCCTGAGGCCAGCCTGATGGATGCAACAACTCCTTGGAAAGGAAAAGACTGAAAGTTGTATTCCCAGGACTTCGTGTGGAAATTCTCTCCCCACTAACACAAAGCCTATCAAGGTGGTTGGAAATTCTGTCTTTAGGAAATACAAGAGTAACCCACAATTAACTGCTTCTTTCCTTAAGTAACCAACTGTTTCTTGTCTTTAACCAGCTCGGTAATTCTGACTGTGGAGTCCTTGAGCCTTGGACTGTAGGCCAGGATCACATTTCAAGCCCATTAGTTTGTTTTGGACATCCTTGAGTTTTAGCATTGACCTCAAACATTAGCGTCTCTCTCAAACTGACCTGGCTTTCATACTGAAGATCATTCAACCTTCAAGACATGTGTTCATTGTCAGTCTTTCTATATACAGTAAAGGTGAAATAGCATTTCTCTTAGATTTAATGTAAGACAACCTTAAAGTGGAAGAATAGACATCACAGTGCATTAACAATAGATGTAACACAACAGAAACAAACTCGGACCAGTAGCTATTAAGCTACATGCACACTGAAAGCGATTAGCAGGGATCTTTCAATCATAGAACGTAAATTACATCGGGCGACTTCAAGTGACAGCGAAGCAAGCTTCTGGCTGTCAGCTTTAAAAAAGAAATTGATAAAATATGGTGCAATGTAAAGCAGAGGTATGCGTTATCATGGTGCGTTCACACCAAAGATGAAGTAAGGTTTCACTTGTTTAAATACAGTTACACTGAGAAACCCACAAACATTCGTCACTAACAGTGAAAAGTATGAAGAGGTGTGCAGCAGACAGTTGAAAGTGGAAGTAACAGTAACATATTTTCAGGAGTTACCATGAAGACATATGATTTTTCTCACCTATCTCGGAGCTCTTCTAAACATTATCTGTGGTTTAGTATGTTTGGGATGTGTGTGACAGTATGTGATGTGTGAGGTATCAAGTATAGTGTACAAATCTGTGCCAAATGAAATAAGTGGAGCACCTGTTTGTGAGGCGCAGCCAATCAAAAAACAGCAGAGGTGACACTCGATCTTCCTTTGGTCGTCATCATCTGAGCCAGTTTCATCGTTGCGCTTGATGGTTTTTGCGACTGTACTTGTACACACTCAAAGTTGTAACAATTTTTCGGACTGACTGAGCTTTATTTGTTAAAGACAGAGGTCTCTCTTTACTTTGCTGATTGATTCTTGTCATAATATGAACTCTAACAGTTGTCAATTAGGGCTGTCAGCTGTGTACAGTACTTCCTACAACACAACTGATGGTCCCAACCCCATTAAGAAGGCAAAAAATATTCCACCCCGCAAAGGCACATCTGTGAAGTGAAAACCATTTAAGGTGACCACATCATGAAGCTCATTGAGAGAAGGCCAAGTGTTTGCAACGCTGTCAACAAAGCGAAAGGTCGCTACTTTCAGGAAACCAAAATATAATTTATAATTTTTTCTTTGCTGCATAATTCCATATATCCTGCTTCATATCTATGATGTCTTCAGTATGTATCTACAATGCTGAAAGCAGTAAAAATAAAGAAAAACTAATCTATCTATCTATCTGTATGTGTATTTGGACCATCAAAGATATGCAAAGCTATTCTACAGACTAGAATAAAAATGGAGGGAATGGAATCTTCATGTCTGACTCTATTTTTGAAAGAACTTATTTTCTAAACAAAAAACACACATGGAGCCATTTTCCCACTTAAACTGGATACTGGTAGAACTGACACAGTGATCCCTACATGGCATTAGTCTGACCACTTTTCCAAGGTAGTCAGTCGTAAAAGCTCATATAAACTCTGTGCTGTGCTTAATGTATTCCGCCACACAGCTCAAGCATTACAGTAGATTAATTTCCTTCTGCATCATTAGTTGAATCAAACTGAGATCAGAAGTAACAGTACCAGCATTAAAGGTCTGTAGCCTTTAGCAGCTGCTCCAAGGCTCCAGCTCGACCAACCTCAATAACATGAAGGGTCTCATTTACTTCTGATTGTCACAGTTGTATTTCAATGACCTGAATAGCTCCTTGTACGCGGCTAAATACTTTGCTTTATTTGGCCTTCAGCTTGGCAGTGATATAACCGATCTGTAGTCGATGAAAAACAAGGCCATAAAAGTCTGCAGTAGCCTGAGATTGGGCTGCACACATAAATGCTCACTGTGAAAGTGAATTACGCTTAACTGGTTGCCAAGGCCATCTTTTAATACCCCAAGTTCAATGTTCACTCTGTTTTTACCCCTCTCACTTGTTCATTCATTGTACATTGCCTGGGCACACCTTCCCTTGTGAGTAATTTGCCTCTGGATTGGTCTTGTATTCTGCTGCAGAGCCAACTGTTCATCATTCTGTCACCAGCTACTGTGTGATAATGCTTCAGTGTCAGGAACGGTTTTAAAATTCAGGCGACATACAGACATCCCTGCACACAGCAGAGGTTTATCCGTGGAAATAAGAGCTGAAAATTTCCCATTTTGCTCTCTAAATATGAGGACGACGAGGTCAGACGCTTGATATTGACTTGGGTTCAGGCCTTGCTTCCAATCATTCTCTCCAGTGAGCAATAAGTCTGGACAATGTAGTGTATGCCACTCAATCTACAGCAGGCACACAAGTTGTTAGACAGTCTGATCCTCAGCTTGTGAACAATGTCCCTTATGTGAGCATTCACCTCCAATATCAACCTCTTTTTGTCTAACTGTCAGTTATTGTCATTCACACAGATATGCCAGGTGCCGTCGTGGACCTATAGAGGTCTAGAAGTGTGTGAAAAATAGAAAGATTCCAGTCTATGCAGGCAAAGTCATGTGAAAAAGTGCACGTCACCCGACTAAACAAGAAAACAAAGCGTTCTCACATGTGGTTGTCGTTGTGAAAGGGTGTATTTTCACCGTGGCCATCATTTTTTTCCTAAACCAAACCAAGTAGTTTTGGTGCCTAAGTCTAGCTAAACAGAGCATGAAAGCGAACAGTCCAAAAGACTGGTATCTTGGGTGGAAATTTGTTGCCACCGCTACCCCTTCTGTATCACAATACAGGCTTTTGTTGGTCTTTGAAAGTGTACACCAGTACTTTTATTCAGAAAGACTGCACAGTTGAGCCTGTTTATTCTCATGGTGTCTAAAGGATATACTGCTGTTTTGTCAAAGCAACTGTTATGTTAGAAATATCCAAAAGTGGAACTTTGGTGCCCGGGGCCCAATGTAGTGGTCGCACAAGTAGTAAGAGACAACTGTCAACTGGACGCATATTTCAGGCCCCTTGGTGTGATATTTAAATGCCCTAGGTACCATTAACTTGCATTTTTCATTGTGGAAGGGTGTAGTTTAACCTAGTCCAATACCTTTTCCTGCAGCTAACCAAGCAGGGAGTGAATACATAACAAAACAAAGGTGATTGCAATGGCTCAAAGCTCTCAGAATGAACACCAACCACAGTCTGACGTGACAAGCTTGTATTTTCTTTATTACCTTAAATCTGAAAATAAGTATAAAAAGATGGAAAATTGAAAGTAAAACATTATGGAGGCAATAATCTTATTCATTATTCGTATAGTGACACTGTGACATACAAGAATTTAAGTGTGAGTGAATTGTAATGGATAGACGAACCAACTGCTTTTTCAATGTGGTTAAATAAAAATAATGAAATTCATTACGAGAAGAAAAAGAAGAGGTTATGAATCAATAAATATGTGAAAATTAGTGTGTTTTAGAGCAGCGGTCCCCAACCCCCGGGCCTCGGACCGGTACCGGTCCGTGAGTCGTTTGGTACCGGGCCGTGAGAGTTGAGGCTCAGGTGTGAAATGTATGGTTTTCAGGATTTTTATCGGTTTTCAGCGTTATTTTGTTATCGTTTTTATCGTTAACTCGGTTTTCCTGGGTCTTTTCACGTGTGTTATGAATAAATCTTCTTTTTTTCGGTACCGGTACTAGTTTTATTTTGTTGTATTTATCCACGACACCTTAAAGGCCGGTCCGTGAAAATATTGTCGGGCATAAACCGGTCCGTGGCGCAAAAAAGGTTGGGGACCGCTGTTTTAGAGCATTCTGGACCGTACGTTCTCACTGTGAACGATCCAGGAAAAGACAGTCAGATTAGGAGTGCTTCTCTGTGGATGACCTGTCCTTTACAAAGCCAACAAACTGTCTGTGTAATGTGAAACATTTCTCCAGAGACCCCTTTATATCAAGGCTTGCAGGATGCAGCGGTTAGCAGCCACGATACATACCTGTAGGGATACATTTTATCCTCACTGGCAATAAAAATTATTTAGTGGAGGGAAAAATATGTAGACCTTTTCTGGTCTACATATTCCTCTTTTACCCCTGCAAATCATACTTTAATTATAACAGTGAAATTACTGGTGGAAATCTCAGCTAAAAATAGTGATCTGCTAGCAAGCAGCATAGTTAGCTAGCACTCTAGCTAGCTAAAGTACGAGCTGAAAGTACTGTGAAAGAAACTGTCGAAATTACATTTTTCACAAGCATGTGATGAACAGTCAAAATATAGTTGCAAGCACTGATCAAATCTTGATACTGAAACTGGACACACTATTAAAAAGAGCAGCTAAGGCTACTTTTGTTAGCTAAAAGAGGTTAGATAATTGAGTGCCTATTGTGATAAATGAGAAGATGAATCCAATAGCTTAATGGCTTAATGGATAAATGGTAGACACTAAAACTAATCAATGAACACTTTTTAATTAATTTTAAAGATAGAGCACCTCTAGCTCCTCCAGGTGTTAGCATGAATAAAACATGACCAAACATAATGACATCCCATTCGAAAATGAACAGGCTTCATGTTTGGTGTTGATGGATGCACCTGAGTTAATATAAGGCACTGTGGGGGGTTTGTCAGAGTGAAAAGGTGTGAGTGTCCTGGTCTTGGATTTAAAGTCTGGGCTGGGATTTGAAGATTAAGCCTGATAATGTGTTAACTGTCACTCGTGAGCTGCAAGATGCCTTCCTGCTTGGTTGGAGGTATGATAAGGCTTCTAGTTGGCAAGGAGACAGACTGAGTGTATTGACCTCCCGTGCTCTCTGTCTGATTGCAGAGTGGTGTAGAGGTGTGTGTGGCCCTGTATGTGTGTTTACTGTATGGTGGATGTGTGAGCACACACAGCTTTAATCACTAATCCCGGGCTGCCTTAAAAGCAGAAGCAGTGTGGGGGTGAAATGAGACTCTGAGCTGAGATTGAGATGATGAAAGTGTTTGTGTGTTTTTGAGCTCATCGGTCTTTGTGTGATGAAACTAGGCTTTGTATTTCTCTTTAATCAATACCGTAATTCAGCCTGCTGATGCTGGGTTTGATGTTCGAGGAAAGAAAAGCAGCATAAAATCAGTACAAGGCGTTTAGGAGATATTTGTTTTTAAAACATTAATAAGGCTTTGCAGTCATCACAGCAGCTTGTGAAATAGTGACAACATCAAATCTATTTATTAGTGTATCTAGAAACCAGTTTTTGTGAAATTATTATGTTCATTACATTATTATGTTTGATATAATAATAATAATGGATACTTTATTGATCCCCATGGGGAAATTACTTGTTTTTCTCTGCATTTGACCCATTCACTCAGTGAAGCAGTGGGCAGCCCACTAAGCAGGCGCCCGGGGAGCAGTGTGTAGGGACGGTACCTTGCTCAGGGGTACCTCAGGGTAGCCGTTAAGTGGATTCGAACCGCCGACCTTCCGATCATGGGGCGACCACTTTACCTACTGAGCTATCCCTGCCCCAGTTTTTGCCCCAGAAACCAGTTTTTGTGAAATTATTATGTTCATTACATTATTATGTTTGATATGTTACTTGGGCAGGTTTAGGCACTAAAAACAACTTGGGTTGGTTTAGGAAAAAATTGCAGACTCAGTGAAAATAAACCCTTTCATGATGTGAACTACACAAACACACGATGCTATATTTTTATGTTCACCAGAGTCTAGACATTACATCTAAACTTGTGCTGAGTGACGTGAAGAAATGTGACACAAACACAGATGACGTTTTGTGGCGATTTCACATTGTGCTATGAAACACCACTGTATGCAGCTAAAATGACCATTTTTTGCATAATATTAATCATTAGAAAATCATTAGTACTCTGAATTAAAGCATGTAAGCATGTTTTTGTTATATGTTAATCAAAATAAGAAACTAGAAAAATATGCTTTATATATCTCAAAGTTAGGAAATGTCTTTGTTGCAACAGATATGTAGGTATGTAGCCAGAGCATTCTTAATTATTAGAGTGCCTGATAAGTCAACAAAATACAAGCAGAAAAACAAAGTATAATGCCAAAGAAAAGATAAGATAGAGGAAAATAAATGTGAGAAACATAGCCCCACCCTCCATTTGTTCCAAAGGCTCAATAAAGAAATAAAAATATCACTCAAATAGAAAATAATTATCCATCCATCCATCCATCTTCTTCCGCTTTATCTGGGGCCGGGTCGCTGGGGCAGCAGCCTAAGCAGAGAAGCCCAGACCTCCCTCTCCCCAGCCACCTCCTCTAGCTTATCCGGGGGAACACCAAGGCGTTCCAGGCCAGCCAAGAGATATAATCTCTCCAGCGTGTCCTGGGTCTGCCCCGGGGCCTCCTCCCGGTGGGACATGCCCGGAACACCTCACCCAGGAGGCATCCTTGTCAGATGCCCGAACCACCTCAGCTGGCTTCTTTCGATGTGGAGGAGCAGAGGCCCTCCCGGATGGCCGAACTTCTCACCCCATCTCTAAGGGAGAGACCAGCCACCCTTCGGAGGAAGCTCATTTCCACCGCTTGTATCTGCGATCTCGTTCTTTCGGTCACTACCCACAGCTCATGGCCATAGGTGAGGGCAGGGACGTAGATCGACCAGTAAATTGAGAGCTTCGCTTTTACACTCAGCTCTCTCTTCACCACTCTTCATTCTTCATTACTATTTTATCTGTATATATTCACTAAATACTGATTTTTGAATGTTTTAGATCACAAAGCGATGTAAGTGTTATTATTTCGAGACCGTAAAACCTCAAAATACTCAGTTTAACTCATATACAGTGGAGCAAAAAAGTATTTAGTCAGCCACCGATTGTGCAAGTTCCCCCACCTAAAATGATGACAGAGGTCAGTAATTTGCACCAGAGGTACACTTCAACTGTGAGAGACAGAATGTGAAAAAAAAATCCATGAATCCACATGGTAGGATTTGTAAAGAATCTATTCGTAAATTAGGGTGGAAAATAAGTATTTGGTCACCTCAAACAAGGAAAATCTCTGGCTCTCACAGACCTGTAACGTCCTCTGTAAGAAGCTTTTCTGTCCCCCACTCGTTACCTGTATGAATGGCACCTGTTTGAACTCATTATCTGTATAAAAGACACCTGTCCACAGCCTCAAACAGTCAGACTCCAAACTCCGCCATGGCCAAGACCAAAGAGCTTTCGAAGGACACCAGGAAAAGTATTGTAGACCTGCACCAGACTGGGAAGAGTGAATCTACAATAGGCAAGCAGCTTGGTGTGAAAAAATCAACTGTGGGAGCAATCATCAGAAAATGGAAGACATACAAGACCACTGATAATCTCCCTCGATCTGGGGCTCCACGCAAGATCTCATCCCGTGGGGTCAAAATGATCATGAGAACAGTGAGCAAAGATCCCAGAACCACACAGGGGGACCTGGTGAATGACCTGCAGAGAGCTGCGACCAGAGTAACAAAGGTCACCATCAGTAACACACTACAACGGGAATCAGGGAATCAAATCCCGCAGTGTCAGACGTGTTCCGCTGCTGAAGCCAGTGCATGTCCAGGCCCGTCTGAAGTTTGCCAGAGAGCACATGGATGATACAGCAGAGGATTGGGAGAATGTCATGTGGTCAGATGAAACCAAAGTAGAACTTTTTGGTATAAACTCAACTCGTCGTGTTTGGAGGACGAAGAATACCGAGTTGCATCCCAAGAACACCATACCTACTGTGAAGCATGGGGGTGGAAACATCATGCTATGGGGCTGTTTTTCTGCCAAGGGGACAGGACGACTGATCCGTGTTAAGGACAGAATGAATGGGGCCATGTATCGTGAGATTTTGAGCCAAAACCTCCTTCCATCAGTGAGAACTTTGAAGATGAAACGAGGCTGGGTCTTCCAACATGACAATGATCCAAAACACACCGCCCGGGCAACAAAGGAGTGGCTCCGTAAGAAGCATTTGAAAGTCCTGGAGTGGCCTAGCCAGTCTCCAGACCTCAACCCCATAGAAAATCTGTGGCGGGAGTTGAAAGTCCGTGTTGCTCGGCGGCAGCCCCAAAACATCACTGCTCTCGAGAAGATCTGCATGGAGGAATGGGCCAAAATACCAGCTACTGTGTGTGCAAACCTGGTAAAGACCTATAGTAAACGTTTGACCTCTGTTATTACCAACAAAGGTTATGTTACAAAGTATTGAGTTGTATTTTTCTTATTGACCAAATACTTATTTTCCACCCTGATTTACGAATAAATTCTTTACAAATCCTACCATGTGGATTCATGGATTTTTTTTTCACATTCTGTCTCTCACAGTTGAAGTGTACCTCTGGTGCAAATTACTGACCTCTGTCATCATTTTAGGTGGGGGAACTTGCACAATCGGTGGCTGACTAAATACTTTTTTGCCCCACTGTAACTCAGACAAATGTTTCAAATCTTTGATAACTAGAGCCAAAACTGTGAATTTATTATCAAACATGTTGAGTGGATTAGTCCTGATTGACGGTCTGGGTAATCCTTTCAGCACTAAATTAAGCTTTAAATCAATTCTTATTCATACAGAGCAAACATCTCAACAATCTGACACTATCTTGTGTATTTAATCTCATGTGCAGACAAGTCTGTTCAGTCTCTTGGTTTTATCTTCCTCTATTTTTTAAAATTCCTTACTTCTGCTCCTCCTTTATTCAAATGTGTGCCAAAGATTTATCTGCCTGTGTGATGGATCCAGCACATTGAGACCGAGGCTACTTTCAGTTCGAGGCTTTGAAACAAAGCATGGAGGGAAAAACATAGTGGTTTTGGCTTTGCTCTGCTGGTTATTTATGGAGAGGATCCATCCATCCTTTTGTGCTCTGCGGGCAGGGGCGATGCGGGTGGGAATTCTGGGAATTGAAGGATCTAAACGAGGCAACGCTGCCACCAAACCCCCGACCCCCCCTTCAGCATGTTGGTGGAGGGGGAAGACTGCCAGCGCCTGGAGCTTTTAACATACTCCAGAGTGCAGCCACAAATATGCATAAAAACATAAATGACTATGATTTTATGAGTGATTCCTGACCTTTGACTCCTCCTCTGGCCTTTTACTCACCATTTTGTTGAGAGATAAACTGCTTTCTGCCAAGTGCCCTACTTTAATCTTCTTCTGACTGCACTGTACACGCCAACCTTTTTTTTTTTTTCCCCCTTCCTGCATTATTTAGCCAAGACTAATGTTCAATGCAGCTTTTCTCCCCCGTGGTCATACCTGCACGCTAATGTTTTCTTAACAAAACCTTACAAAAACAGTATTGAGACAAAGCACAATCATTCCAAGGGGCTTGAGCAAATATGTGAATAAGCAGGAAGGAAAGTCAGTGATACAATGTAAGCCATCCGTGCTGGGGTCTTTGTGTGCCTCTGGTATGGCTTGGAAATGGGGTTCTGGTTTCCTGCATACCCCGCTGACTGAGATGAATGGGTGTAGTGTGGGTAGTTTCTTAATGAACTCATAGCAGGGTGTAGTCTGGGCTGGAAGATTGCTCAACACAAAGTCTGGAGCGAAAATGCTACAAATCTAATTGTGGCTCTGGAGAACGGGGTCTGACTGCTCTGATTGCTTTCTGGTTGCTCTTGTCAGGACACGGAGCTCTGCCCAGGATCTGTGGCTGAAAAGTAAAGCTAGCATTTGGCTTGTATCCGGGTTTGGTGTTGGCTGTGGGTGCAGATGAGACGCGGTGAAATGAGGGACATCACAGGGATTAACCGTGTAGCGTTTCTTCAGACATGAAAGGGAAACAAACACATTTCGTCAGCCTGATGTGTAGGAGTGCTGTGTTGTCAGCCATGTGTGCCAACACCTGGAAACAAAAACACTGGAAACAGAAAGTTACCTGAAAACAAAACCCTCATGTATGAGGGACAGAGGCAGAACAATGGTTCATTCATAGTATTGTACCACTTTCTGGATGGAGTTTCCCAATCTTACATCCTTTACTGATGTACATTTTAACACAGATATGGTGCTTTAGATTGTTATCATTGTCCTACAGTTACTAGCAGTTTAAAGGCTGGAAATTAGCATCCTTAGCACCCCGTTAAGAACATTAAACACCAAACTACGCTACTTTAACAGTTTCCTTTCAGAAAGACACATTTATTTTACTTCTCTCCTAATAAAATGCAGACAAATGTTAGTATCATTTTCAGAATCTCTTCTTAAAGATCGGTTTATCACTCATCATTGAAGTTTTTAACATCTGATCTCGTTAGTGACGCTTTCATCCTCTTCTGCTTATCCCTGGGGGGTAGCTATACTTGAAGATGACAAACCCTTTTCTTAATCCCAGTGACTAAACCCTTCATTGGTCAATTGTTTTTTTGTTGAGCCATCATAGGTTTGCTCAGTGTAATGATAAGTCAAATCTGTTCAGGTAAAGTGTGGTTTTACTCACATTAGTTGGTTTGCCGGCACATCAGTTATGTCATAATTTATAATAACATTTATAAACTACCTTTTGTGTGACCACAATAGCTGAAAAGCAGATAAACAAATCATTTTAACTACTATGACTTCACATTTGCTTCCCAGTATGTTCCTAATAATTGTAATTACTGCAAAAATTGCTGGGATATTATATGTAAATCCAGTGAGTCAGGTCTCCGTGGTAATCCAAGATCATGGTGAATTGCCAGCCTTCCAACACCAGAAGTCATCTTCTGACTCACACTTCCACAAAAGTACCTCCCTCTGCCAGGACAGAATCAGCCTCTTCATTCTGGGTGGAGAGTTGCACCAAGTCTACTTTGGGGGTTACTACCGTATTAAAGCACTGTTATGTTACAGCAAAAAAGCCCTGCTTTTGACTCTTGAGCGTTTCCATGTGTGGAGTTTGGCTAACTGGTGATTGTAAATTGGTTCTATGTGTAAATGTGACCATTGTCTACCCTGCCCTCTCTGTATGGCATCTGGGATAGGCTCTGAATTCTAAAAACTGCCCAAACTGAACCCTGGACTTCATACACAGTCAAGAAAATAGATGGATGGATCATTTCTATGTAGCCTTTTCCTACCATGGTTGCTGCTTAATTGATGAAATGACCTAAACTGGTGCTCAGGTCAACCCAATTTTGGTTTGCATGTCTGAATTTATTTTGGACTTTCTACTAATACACACAGGGTCAAAAGTATTCATGCGCTGATGATTTTGCCAGATACTTGACCACTGTTCTTGGTAAAATCAGTAGAGTTCATTTAAATTGGTTGGTTTCTTGATGAAGACCTAGCTTTTAAATGTAACCCATATGTTTTCAGTAGAGCTGAGGTCAGGGCTTTGGGAAAGGCTATTCCAGAAGCTTAATATCCATTCCAAAACCAGCTTTGATATGTGTTTGGGATCATTGTCCCCCTGGAACGCCCAGTTGTGTCCGAGTTTCAAACATGCAGCTGTTGATTTAACATGAAGTTGAAGAATTTGGAGGTAGTCCTTCATTGTTCAGTACAACTGGCAGCAAAACAGTCCCGAAGTATAATGCCACCACCATGCTTAACAGTTGGTGCTGTGCTCTTACGTTTGAAAACTACATCTTTAATTCTTTTTTTTTAAACTTTTTATTTTGTACTTTTTCCAATTTTATAGTACATGCAAACAAAAATATGAACAAAGAACACAAAAGAAACAAACTAAAAAAAAAGGGACACCTAATCTGTGGAAGAGGGGAAAAAAAAAAACAAACCCAACGAGGAGAGGTCCCTGCCTTATGGGGCTGAGTGAGTCTTATAGGCTATCCATTTTGTCCACTGTTTTCGGTGTTTGTCAGATTTCAGTCTCAAAGTGTAGGTCATTTTCTCCATTATATATATATGTCCTCGATTACATCAGTCCATTCTTCCAATTTTAAAGGGTCACTTTTCAGCCAGTTTTTTGTTATTACCTTTTTGCTTGACAACAACATAATTTTAAACAAATAATGGTCCTCCTTTCTTACATTTTCCCATATTCCAAAATACATTACTCGTGCCTCACACAGCACGTCATACCCCAGCACTTTCTTCATTGTTACCGCAATGCTTTCCCAGTAAGGTTTGATATTTTTACACTTCCAAAACACATGAGAATGATTGGCGTCCCAGTCTCCACATAATCTCCAGCATTGTTGGGGTGTTTTCAGCTGCTTGCGTTTGATATAAGGAGTAATAAAGAACCTAATCACATTTTTCCAGCCATATTCTCTCCATCGTCTAGAGCTGGTGGAATTATGCTGTGTGAGACATACGGATCGCCAGTCATCCTCTGACAACTCAAGATGTAATTCAGATTCCCACTTTTGTTTGATATATAATGTTTCATTCCTATTCAAATTTTGCAGGCCATTATATAATTTCGATAAAATTCTTGATGGAGGATTTTTATATGCACCTATTATTATTTCTATTACATGGCTTCCTTCTCTCAAGAACTTCTTCCTAATTTCTGTATTGTAAAAATGTCTTAATTGAAAATACCTAAATAAATCTGATTTATCCAGTCCAAATTGTCTCTGTAGATTCTCGAAGGATTTGAATGTTGTCCCGTCTATTAATGTGCACATTGCTGTAATTCCTTTATTGACCCATCTTAAAAATGTACTATCCCATTGTCCACTTGAAAACTACATCTTTAATCCTCCAAATATAACGCTTGTCATTGTGCCTAAAAAGCTCAATCTTTGTCTCGTCTCACCATAAAACATTTCTCCAGAAGGCATTTGGGATATCCATGTGTGCAGCCGCAAATTTGAGTGAAACTTGAAGGTGTTGACTTTGGAGCAAAGGTTCCTTCATTGGTCAGCATCCTCTCAGTCCACGATGAACTACAAAGATTGCTAGTTGCTGGATAAAATCCTAATTGATTTCCTGTTTTCTGATGGTGACAGTTTGAGTCTTCTTCCAGGCTAAGTGGTGACACGTCCTGCAGTCAACTGAGACTGAAGAAGTCACTTGGATGAGTGATGAAACATTTCTCCCACTGAAAACACTACGCCCAGTTGAACAGAATAAACTTTTTGCGATCTGAATAACTTGTATATAAAGTTGTTTTGGCTGAAGATCTTCTAATCTGCAGTTAAGAAATGGTTCAAAGAGACCTTCCCAACTTGTATAGATCTACGACTCTCCTTCTTACATCTTCATTGAGTTTCTTGAACTTTCCCACTGATAAATCCAATGAGTGCTGACTAAAAATAAATCCTTTTCATACCGGCAAAGAGAAACTACCAGTTTCAGTAAATCATGATCACCAACTATCTAATTGTAGAACCTTAAGCACCAAAAATATTTAAGTTATTATATTTGAACCTGCATGTGTACGTTCGAGCCTGTGTGGATTAGAGAAAATCCAGAATAAATACAAACTTTTGTACCCAGTTCTTGTTTTTTAAAGTCATTAAATAGTCTGTACAATCAATTACATCCCGGAAAAAGAACAGTTCAAAGAAATCATTAAAAGCCCCAAATTACCATGACTTTCATGCTCATGATGAGTGGATGCAAACATCTAACCACAAATGTACATCAGCTAGAAAAAAAAGAGACACAAAACCAAAATGAGGTTGGTGACTTGAAGTGAAGACCGCTCATCTTTAATGGGAATTCTGCTGTCCAATTAAAATAAAACAAAGTACCTAAAAATCGCTTAAGTTTATCTTTGACACAAATTGTTCAAAAAAGAGTCTTCTTGCTTTTTTCAGAGAGCTGGCTAAAGATCTAAGATAGTAAAATCTGAGCTCTGCTGAAGGAAAATGTTTCATGTTTTCTGTGCTAGCAATAACTTGGAAAACATTAATTTAGAAGCCACTAGCACATTAGCTATCACACAAAATAGATGTTTACAGCAGGGCTGAGATTGTTATGATCAAACCGATTTTCCACTGAAAAAACCTCAACATCAACAGCTGCGCAGATACAAAACATGTCTTCGGGACAGCAGAGGTTTACATTCACAGGGTCGGACCTCCAGCATGTCTCCATTGCCTAAAAGCCCTCTGCTTAAATAGCTCCTGTCTCTCTCTCTCTCCTTTAAACACACTCGTGCACAAACACAGCCAGACGTGTGGTCGTGAGTCTGATCCAGTTTCTGCTCTCGGCCATCCGGAGTGGTTTCATCTCAATGCTGTGCCCCCTTCTGCAGTCAGAGTCGATCTGAATGAGCCAGCCACACACACAGGAGTCATGCACGAGCCTTCACATTTAATATGTATAGATGTAGCAAGAGCTGGGCAACGTAGCTGCACCGCAAAATAGTTTTAAAGCACTGAATTCTTCAGCGAAACCAGCAGTGGAACAATCTGTACTTTTGACTCCAGGTCTGGTAAAAGATCAGGTGTTTTTTTTCCCGTGTGATCGATCCTTTGTGAGAACTGCTTTTTAGCTTTGAGCCTTTTTAGACATAAAGGAAGTTTTCTCTGCACATGAAAGAACATCTACTCCTGAAAAACTCAAATTTGGAAATGCAAAGTGTTCTCTGGAGAGTGAGGAAGGTGGAACTAAAGGAATAGTTGGAAACTTGCACAGAAAGCACGAGTCCAGAAACTGAACCATCTTAATTTTCACTTAACTGGGACCCAGGCAAAGCAACTTCTCCTGCTGTACTGTGAAAGGCATCACCCGGATTATACATTATTACAAATGTTACTACTTTTTTTCTCATTCCTCTTTGTCACACTTTGCTCGTCAATTTTCATCGTCTAATTTTGTTGGTAAGAGTGGCACTCAGTGCGGTCTTCTGTTGCTGTAGCCCATCTGCTTCAATGCGTTGTTCAGAAAGGTTCTTCTGCATACCCTGGTAGTACTGAGTGTTTATTTGAGCAGTCTAGCCATTCACCTCTGACCTGTGGCATCAACGATCCTTTTTTAACAAAGAGAAGTGCTGCTCACTGGATGGTTTTGCTCTTTGCACCATTCTTTGTAAATCCGAGAGATGGTTGTGCGTTTCTGTCTTTCGATCGGACAACAGAGGCTCGGTTCTCGTTTGTTTGGCTTGCATTTATGTTCTCGCTTCCATTCCTGATGGTGTTTTCTATTTCCAGTAGAGATCAATTTCTTGTGGCATTTTATGGATGCAATTAAGCGGCCATGCCTTGAGTGCACTCAATAAACACTGAGTTTAATGCCTGATGAAGGTCCATGTCAGAAATAGTTTTCAAAATAAATCACCCAGTATGTTTCCAACGTGATTC
Organism: Rhamphochromis sp. 'chilingali'; assembly: GCF_963969265.1. Classification (NCBI taxonomy): domain Eukaryota; kingdom Metazoa; phylum Chordata; class Actinopteri; order Cichliformes; family Cichlidae; genus Rhamphochromis; species Rhamphochromis sp. 'chilingali'. Next base: position 27,354,524 of record NC_137944.1, read on the forward strand.
ACATTAGTGTGCTATTAGATCCTCTTTGTGCAAGAGCATTTTTAATCATTACCAAAATAAGGAATGAGTGTCATAATAAGCCACCACAGCTACTTTTCTTTTTCTAATTTCTTTTCCGTAAGATGTTCTGAGCCCTGCACTTACAGAAGTAATGCTCATCAGCCTGGCAGGAACATTTCCACAAATTCTTACCACCTTAGATTTAGAAATGTATAAATTTAGTAACAGATGCTGAAGACGAGACAGAAGCCTTAAGAACAGATGAAGAATCCATTTGTGAAAGAATGTGCCTGACTTGACCAACCATTTGTTTTTACTATTGAGTTCGTGTTGGCGCAGGAACGTTAAATGATGTTTATATTTGTGTTCCTCTGGCTCGAGGGAGCAGGTTTGGGTTTTAATGTGGGTGAAAAATGGGCCTCGCTGTAAATCATTTCATATTCCAAGTCATGGACGAAACAACTGGAGCTTGACTGTGTTAGGGTCCTCGAGAAACACACTAAACCTGAAACTTGAGGCATTTGTTCCACAGCTCATAATTATATATATTTTTTCCAGGGGTATAAAAAAAACCATCTCGTGGATAAAAACAAAGAAAAGAAAACAATACAAGCAGCTAACCTTTTGTCTCTGAGCCACACACGTCTGGTTTTCACCACCGACAGTGAGGCTGTTTGCCCTGAACAGCCGGGCAGATTTCCCCATTTAGCTGAAAAATATGGATTCCTTGTCCTCCACCATCACCTGGGGCTAAACCAATTCCACCAGAGCCGTTCCCTGAGCTGCCGGCCGGAATGAAAACAGGCCGGGATACCGGCTCTTACGGCTGCTGCGGGGCATCCAGCTCCGATCCTGACCTGATATAACCTGCCTGCATGAGGCTCCCCGGAGGGAGCCGCATCCTGCGTCACCCACTTTATCTAGACCTCATTTCATCTTGGAATATACACGCAAACTGCAAAGAGGCCACGTTAAGCTCTAAGAAAGGTGAGCAACGTTTGCTGGTGAGCGATAAAGTATCTTCAGGGTATGCTAACGAAGCCTCTGGGGGACTGAAAGATGTTCCGAATTTAAAAGAATAAAATCTTTTTTTTCTTCTTTTTTCCTGAAAAGAAGCATGAAAAATAATCTCCCTCATGTTGCAAAGAGGAACTTGGAGAGATCCCTCCAGTCTAAAATAACCGTGACGAAAACGCTACTGTTTACTCTGTTATAGCTAATATATACACGTTTCCTGTGAAACAGGTCATAAAACATTATATTTGCTTTTATTGCTGCTAACAGAAGTCAAAACAGAAATGAAACTGTCTGTGTACAAAGTCTAAAATAGACTTCCACTGTTGTCTGAAAACGTTTAAGCTGGAAGCTTCTTCCTGCTGTTGTAAATACTCACCAGAGCGCAAAACATGCATCAATCCACCAAAATAGACCCCAACAAAAACAGTTTAGTCAGGTTACAGAGAAATTTGCTAATATTGACTTTTATACTAAAATATACACTTTTGAGCTTTGGATATTTGATCCTCAGTTGGAGGGTAGGAGTTTGCATATCAGCAAGCGTGCAAAAGATCCCCGGTTTGATGCTGGGTAAAACACAAGCCCACAGGTCAGTAGTTTGTTGTAGGGCTAACACTCACATTCACACTTGTGGCCAGTTTAGAATCGCCAATGAACCTAACCCCACTGACTGCATTTGGACTCTGGGGGGTAACCACAATACTTAGAGGCTGTACATAGACATGGGGGGAACATGCAAGCTTCACAAAGAAAGGCCTCAGCCTGATGGTGGATTTGATGGTGGACTCTGGTGCTGTCCCCATCCAATGATGAAGGTTTTTAATTTTCATGAAAAAAGGCTCCTGAAATCTTTATCTTGTCCTTTCCGACAAGTCTGTGCATGAAATCTGTTCAGTATTTGGTGAAGTCTTTTGCTGCCAGTGCACTGCACCTTGCCACATTTGTCTCATAAATTCAGCGTTGTTGTTTGGACAAGCCCATGTCATGTTTATTTTGTTGGTTTTCTCGGTGCACTCGAACAATAGCAGGTCTATCAGCAGAGTTTCCTATTCTCATATTTTGCAGTTCTGCAGCTGTAGCCACAAATGGCCATGTCCTGTTATAATAACAAGCCTGCTGAGCCATTCTCTCACATATCACTGCCATCCTCCCTTTGCCTGTTTTCAGCCCGCTGAGGCGTTTACTGTAAATCACTGTCGCACTGAGGCTGGATCTGCCTGTCATTTGGATGCAGCGTTCCCATTATGAAGCAACCTGATTTTCTTCGCAGCTATGAATATAATTTAAGCTGCCAACCACAGCCTCTTTTTTATGGTCTGATCCAAACCCAAGTGATGCTTTTAGGACACAACTGTGCTAAACAATGGCTATATTTTTGCTTTCTACAGTTTTCCTCTCTGCTCTGCTTTCGCACTAGCGCACTCAGAGCTCCTCTTTCCTTTCTTGTGCTTTTTGTGTGAGCTGTATTTTATCCTGACAGGTCTGTGGAGGTATGGTACAGTAATACCACCACACCCTGCAGTTAGCCCAACACAACAAAAGGCCTCCGTTTGGGGATTATACTGTACAGGATGTATTTGACTGCAAACAGCAGGGTTAGTCTTTCACTCTCCTTGTTTGTTTACCATAGTAGGTCTCCAGTGAATGAACACAGGGACAACTTGAGCTCTTTTATTACCCTGATAAATGTCAGGCTGAGGGTTTAAGAAAGTCTGAGGGGAAAGGGGAAGGCATTTGTTTGGATGGTGTTTGCAGAGTACAGAAATAGCAAATAAAATCGAAGGAGTCAAACAAAAGGTTTCGGTTTCTAAATATAATTCGATTAGTTTTGAGGGGTGAATGTGCTGCACAGGCATCTGGCAGAAAACTTGAATATTTCTGACTCACAGCTTGAGGTTTTTCTTGCTTTGCCAATCAACAGGGCCTCCAACTGATGGCACTCATTGAAGAACATTGCAAAACATAGATGGTTTTCAATCACTGGTGTAAAATATTATATAACGTGTTGTGGTGTTCCATGTAAAATAATGTGAATTCATGTGTGTTACTCATAAAGTTGTGTTTTTTCAACTGGATATGTAGGAGAAGACTTGTTCTGTGTAATTAAGGGTACAACAGGAGCCTAATGTGGTCATTACAGGTGCGTGTGTTTGTGTGTGAGCTCAAATTATAGGGGGTAAGTTAATCCCAACAGGATGGCTGAAGGTACTTGGGTATTTTTTGTGTGAACAAAGCCTGGTTCATGCAGATGGGTGTTTTTTTTTTTTTATATTTAAGCACACCAAAGTGCAAATATACTAGCCTGGGGTGAGGAACTATAATCTCGAAGAGAAAATACAAAGACTACATATTATTATTTATATTGACTGCAGAAGCTAGCACAACTTAATCACATTGGTGATTTTGTCATTTAAATCCGACCAACCATAAGATTTATGGGTACACTTCAAGTCTCTATTAGCTATATCTCTGTGTATAACTGGCTCTGCTGACAGCAATGACTGAATTATTTTTTTACTGTAAAAAAATATATCTTAGGTGCCGTACCAGGTTATGAAGCTAACACTCCCCTTTAATTCATAGCCTACTTTAACCTGCTTAATGTTTTACAGCTGTTTTCTTTATGTCAACATAGCTATTATCCATTAAAAGTTTCAGCAATTTTAAGAGTTATGTTTAACAGTTTTCACTGCTACTCCAGTTTTAAGTAACAAATTCCAACATTTTATTTATACTTTACTTAAGGTTTAACCAGGTTTAACTGTTAAAGAGTACTTTTAGGCAAATTCTTCAAGTTGTTGATACTTTTAGCTCGCTATTCGAGCCATTTATCGTGCATGTTTAGCTAACAATTTGATACATGTAGCTATACTTTTAGTTACTAACGTCTAGTGTTAGCTTTTTATTTATACATTTAGCTTTACATTTAAACAGTTTACCTTTGGCTAACTGTTATGTTAGCTAATAGTATCCAATAGAACAGCTTTAAAAAAGTGTCTGTCTAAAAATTCCAACAGTAAAGCCATGCGTTCCAATAATATGTTCAGTTGTTATACTTTTAGCTTAGCATAGCTTAGCAAAGCCTACTCTGGTGTGTTAAGCTAACAATTACTTTATCGTTAGCTTAGACAGTAATTTCCAATATTAATGTACAGTGCAATTTAACAGTTTACAACTTTTCATTCACATATATTTATCTTTCTATTTGAATTTGTTCCATTTATTTGTTATGTTTAGCCAACAATTCTTGTTGTGGACTAACAGTTTCCACAGTTTATCTATGCTTTTTGCATAAGCAGTTAGCTTACACTGAGAGAGAGAGAGATTTATGTATGAATTTTATCCGTCTATTTAATTACTGCTTCCAGCGATACTTTTAGAGAAAGGTTACATTTTATTATCAGACCTTTTCAGGTCCATTGAATTCTTACATGGTAATTTATGTTTTTTCCTACTTATCACCTAACAGCTGCTGAAGTATTTACCCCCAGGAGGAAATCACTAATTTAGAAAACAAAAGTTGCACATGTTCAATCAGTCAGGACTGTATAAACTTGCACTGCCCCTTCCAGTACCATCACATTTGTTCCCAGCACCAAATCCCAGACATCATAAAGATAAAACCACCTTTTGTTCCATGTCTGGTCGGCGTATCAAATCCAGACACGAGGTAAACAAGAAGCAGAAAAGTGGGTCATAGCGGCTGCTTTCTAACGAGGCGAGCTCCCCTCAGCAAAGCCCAGTCAGACTGCGGTCCCACCGGCATGGCAATCTCAAGCTGCTGCGAGATTTGGGTTAGAGCGCTGAGGATGTGATGCCTTTGAATCCTATCCTTTGCCTTGTCACAAAAAAATGGGGGAAATCAATGAAATATTGGACAGTTTTACCAGGATGCCTGGTGGGGATTCATACCTGCTCCCCTGCTGTTCACACATCCGTCTCTGCAGAACAGATGCAGCTTTGGTATATTGAGCTGTTCAGATGTCTGTGCATCAGACACAACACTTCTAGGTTTGTTATTCACGTACAGACTATTTACCTCTATTTGTGCTAGCAATATGTGTGACACACAACCAGCGCTTTTTTTCATATTATCATTTTTCAAGTGAACGTTAAACCAAGCTTGAAATTCAATTTCCAGCAAACAAAGAAACTCAGATTTCCACCCCATACTGTAACTTGGCAGAGACTGTGGTGTCTTTGTGTGAGCAGGAGCTGACTGACAGCAAACATAGTGAAGCATAATGAAGTGCACTGACTTAAAAGAGAGCCCAAATGAAGGCTTTGTGCTTATTGTGATGAACTGCATGGGAGGGAATTGGTGAATCCTGGTGTGCAAATATAACTGGTTGGCCGCAGCCATTCTTTGCGGTATCAACTGATCTGCTGATAATCTGCTCTCTAAAATGATAAATAAAAAAATACAAGCCCACAGACCCAAAGTTATCCTGGTGACAAATCCTTCTATATATGACAAAATGTTATATTAAAAATGTATTATCCTACATGGCAAAGAAAAACGAGGAATGTGATGGCTTGTATCTTTTGTGTGGGTGTCTGCTGTGGAGGTGGCTGCACGGAGAGGGACAGGAAACAGCCTAATAGACTGGTAAAAAGGGCCAGCTCTGTCCTGGACAGTCCCCTAGATCTGCGGTCCTAAACCTTTTTTTGCCACAGATGATTTAATGTCAGACAATATTTTCACGGACCAGCCTTTAAGGGGTCGCAGATAAATACAACAAAATAAAATGATACGACCAAGACAAAAACTGTGGTATTTTGTAAATATAATAATAAACGCAAATTCACTGTGTAATTGTGTAACTTTGTTAGCACCTTCCTCCTGAAATGCAGCAACAACATAGAGAGTAACATCCTCCTCTCTGCCCCGCAATGCTCTGTGGTCGCTATGGTAATGCGTAAATACAGGGAGTGCAGAATTATTAGGCAAGTTGTATTTTTGAGGAATAATTTTATTATTGAACAACAACCATGTTCTCAATGAACCCAAAAAACTCATTAATATCAAAGCTGAATGTTTTTGGAAGTAGTTTTTAGTTTGTTTTTAGTTTTAGCTATTTTAGGGGGATATCTGTGTGTGCAGGTGACTATTACTGTGCATAATTATTAGGCAACTTAACAAAAAACAAATATATACCCATTACAATTATTTATTTTTACCAGTGACACCAATATAACATCTCCACATTCACAAATATACATTTCTGACATTCAAAAACAAAACAGAAACAAATCAGCGACCAATATAGCCACCTTTCTTTGCAAGGACACTCAAAAGCCTGCCATCCATGGATTCTGTCAGTGTTTTGATCTGTTCACCATCAACATTGCGTGCAGCAGCAACCACAGCCTCCCAGACACTGTTCAGAGAGGTGTACTGTTTTCCCTCCTTGTAAATCTCACATTTGATGATGGACCACAGGTTCTCAATGGGGTTCAGATCAGGTGAACAAGGAGGCCATGTCATTAGTTTTTCTTCTTTTATACCCTTTCTTGCCAGCCACGCTGTGGAGTACTTGGACGCGTGTGATGGAGCATTGTCCTGCATGAAAATCATGTTTTTCTTGAAGGATGCAGACTTCTTCCTGTACCACTGCTTGAAGAAGGTGTCTTCCAGAAACTGGCAGTAGGACTGGGAGTTGAGCTTGACTCCATCCTCAACCCGAAAAGGCCCCACAAGCTCATCTTTGATGATACCAGCCCAAACCAGTACTCCACCTCCACCTTGCTGGCGTCTGTGTCGGACTGGAGCTCTCTGCCCTTTACCAATCCAGCCACGGGCCCATCCATCTGGCCCATCAAGACTCACTCTCATTTCATCAGTCCATAAAACCTTAGAAAAACCAGTCTTGAGATATTTCTTGGCCCAGTCTTGACGTTTCAGCTTGTGTGTCTTGTTCAGTGGTGGTCGTCTTTCAGCCTTTCTTACCTTGTCTGAGTATTGCACACCTTGTGCTTTTGGGCACTCCAGTGATGTTGCAGCTCTGAAATATGGCCAAACTGGTGGCAAGTGGCATCTTGGCAGCTGCACGCTTGACTTTTCTCAGTTCATGGGCAGTTATTTGGCGCCTTGGTTTTTCCACACGCTTCTTACGACCCTGTTGACTATTTTGAATGAAACGCTTGATTGTTCAATGATCACGCTTCAGAAGCTTTGCAATTTTGAGACTGCTGCATCCCTCTGCAAGATATCTCACTATTTTTGACTTTTCTGAGCCTGTCAAGTCCTTTTGACCCATTTTGCCAAAGGAAAGGACGTTGCCTAATAATTATGCACACCTGATATAGGGTGTTGATGTCATTAGACCACACCCCTTCTCATTACAGAGATGCACATCACCTAATATGCTTAATTGGTAGTAGGCTTTCGAGCCTATACAGCTTGGAGTAAGACAACATGCATGAAGAGGATGATGTGGACAAAATACTCATTTGCCTAATAATTCTGCACTCCCTGTATTTATTTCAAAATAAAACACAACTACAACATGGGAAAAGACCCAGGGAATAGTTAACGACCCGAGTTAACGACAAAAGCCATAAATTTCACACCTCAACTCTCACGGCCCGGTACCAAACGAGTCACGGACAGGTACCTGTCTGTAGCCCGGGGGTTGGGCACCGCTGCCCTAGACTACATAGAGGAGGTGGATGAGAGAAGGATGTTAGCCAAGCTAATGTCCATTATGGACAACACCTCTCACTCCCTGCATTAAGCACACTGTAAAAAAAAAATTGTAATATAAAAGTATTTTACTGTGTATTTTACAGTTTTGTGCTGTTCTTCTAGAATACCATTAAATTTACGTAAATAGGCTGTGATTTTACATTCCAAATGTAAATTAACGTAAAATCACTAAATGTAATAAAACATAGTTTTCTTGTTTTTTAAATGTATCTGTCTGTACATATGCATATTTAGACTGTCAAAATACATTCACAAATGTATCATAATTTCACAAATATTTGTCTGTTATTTGAAAGATTGAACTGTTAAATTCAAATGTAATGCTATGAAAAAATATATAAAATTATTCTTATAATCTTATCTTGTTGTTTAGGGCGATTGTGGCTCAAGAGTTGGCAGTTCGTCTTATAATCAGAAGTTTGCCGGTTCGAGCCCCGGCTCAGACACTCTCGGTCGTTGTGTCCTTGGGCAAGACACTTCACCTACTGGTGATGGCCAGAGGGGAATTATAAAGGGGAATTGTAAAGCGCTTTGAGGGTCTCAAGAAGTGCTATATGAATGCAATCCATTATTATTATTTAAATCAACTGTTAACTGTATATTTCTGTACATTTAAGTATTATTATTCATATTGCCGCATTCATTGACCTTGTTTATAGGTAATTTCATTGTTTAATCACATTAAAATGGTCCTAATTTAATGTTTGAAAGCACTTGAAAAAGGCAAAACCCCATGTAAAATTAGGGCAACAAACTGTATTGTTATTACTGAAAATAACCGTATTTTCATGAGAAAGTTATTTTCTGTTATTTTCTGGTATAATTTTGGCGCCCCAGCTGCCGGAATATTACTGTTTTTTTAGGATTTTTTTTTTTGCAGCTCCTTCAGCAGTAGACTGTTCCAGCCTCAGGGTAGGACTGAGCGCTAATGTTTTTATTATTCTCTAATTCACCTTTTTCATCGATTGCTGCTATAATAAGTGAATTTCCCTAATGTGGGATTAAATACATTCTATGTCTATGGAATAATCAAAACGAACAAGTTAGATAAAGGAATACGTTGTATTGTTTGAAAACAGCAAACATTTATCCGTTGATTAACTTCATTTTCTCACCATCTGTTCTTGGTTGAAAATCGTTCCAAAATGAAAGTTGACTTCGACATGTGCCATACTCTTTGAACATTATTTAAATGATCTTGTTGGACTTTGTAGCTAGAGAAAACTGATTAGTACAAAATTAATCAAATTTTAATAAAAGTCCTGATTGGGAGAACAAAATGTATCTTAAGGGCAACTTTAACCTCTGATATTGTTAACGAATGGGTTATAAGGGGGGAAGTGGTCGCAGAAGTTGTACTGAGGGTTGCACGAGCCAAGGTGTGGATTCTTTGTGAGGTGTTCCACTTGGCGATCACAGGAACATCACACAGGTCAAGGTGCGAGTGGTGGCTGGATTGCTTGTAAATGGATCTCAAGACTCTGTTATAGGTGGCTGATAGATGGTGTCATAGGCCACCACCACGTTTAGTGACGACTGTAGCAAGTGGACATAGATGGTCTACTTTTACTCCTCTCTGTCTGTGTCCAAAACAAAACAAAAGGAGTGGTGAGGACTTTGTTGCCATGTAGAACGGGATGTCTAATCTGACCATATCTTACGAAATAAAAAAAACTTAAATTAAATTTGACTAATATTACCAGGGTCTGTTTTTTTGTTTGTTTTTCTTACATATGAACAAGATTTTTAACCCATTTATGTTCACATATATCTGAATTCTGATTTGTTATGTGATGAAACCATATTGTCTCAACCATCGCCTCTCTGTCCCCTGATGTTAGCAATAAAAACGTTTTTTTTTGCTGAGATTCTTTGAATGTGAATGTTGTGTTGAAATTGATAACAAAATAATATAAATTACTTAATCAACACAGAGTTCTCTTGTGTATAGCAAGAACGTCAAGACAACGTTCAAGCAGTACTGTGAGAAGTACCGACAGTTTTTATTTTGGAACAATTTTTCAACCATATTTAGATTCCGAGGGACGTTATTTAGCATCACGATGTTTGCTGGGTCTGCTCTGCTTTAACTGCAAAATGAAATATAAAAGTCCACCAAACCTTTCATGTGTATGCTATCAAGCTTAGAATGAGATAAAAATGAGATAAACAGAAAATTGCATATTTGCATATTAATATGCTAATAATCAGCCAGTTATCACCATCACTAAAGTGTAAGGTGCCTGGCTTTAGATTTCATAAAAAGACTGAACCTTTGCCCTGATTTGTTCAGATTGGGGGATGCTGGATGTGCTCTCTGCTTGGACACATGACCTGCAGAAATAATACATGTGTATGTGAGAAGTAAACAGACTCTTATTATTGTCTACACTGGGAAATTCCTGCAGCCTTCGCCCAAGCCTGAGGTCTCTGACCCCTCTCCTCTATTGAGTTCAAATAGATTTCACTGTAAGCAAACTCGCATACAGGTAATCCAAACCTTCAGATTAACCTGTTTGATGATGCAACATGTCATTATGTCAGTGTCCATCTGGATTATAAAGAGTAATCCATTTTCTTTTTTGCACGTATTTCAAGGTTAACTGAGGGCAGAAGAGTGACCGCCTGGGTCTGTGTGGCTCATTGTGCCAATCATACCTTTGCATCTTATTTAGGAAACATCCAAAGCTTGTATCGGTGTAAACTCTGTCCTGCTGCAGCTCAATCATTCCAACCTTTACTGACCTTTAAAATTCATCACAGTCAATGAAGCTGGAGATGAGAAACATTTAATCAAATGTCAGCCCATCTGACTCTAAAACAATCCTCATTATTGTGTTAGTGCAACATGTAGCCACAGCAGCTACACCACCTTTATGGTATTTAGACACTTGGCAAGAGGTAAGGTACACCCAGGCAGGCTCAAAGTTGAAGCAAATACATATGTGTTCATAACTGAAGTGCTTCTAGTGGCTGCTTGGAGCTGACGCCTAAAATGAGTCGGTCTCCATTGACTTCAGTGTTGAAACACTCTACTTCAGTAATACAATAAACATGTTTGCAGCCTGGAACAAAAATGAATGTGGTCTATACAGATTCCTGTTCTTGTGAGAACTGTCAGCTGCTTGTTGACCTGTGCTAATTGGAGTCACTCGTGGTGTTTGTGCTTTTTGGAGCATTTTTAATGGACTGATCTGACAAATAACATGACTTGCTTTGCTTCAGTTTTGGTGATTGACAGTGTGGTATTTAATTAGCAGATATCTGTCTCTCTGTGTTTTAAAACTAATGCTGTCATCTAAATGTGGTGCCTTCAGGCATTAGAAAGAAAGGAAGTCAGTGGTCAGAAATTGGAGATGTTAAAGTGGCACATTTAGTGTACACGTACATGCCTTATTAGACATTACAGTCACTGACAGGTGAAGCAAATAACACTAATTCTCATCATCATGGCACCTGTTAGTGTGTGGGATATATTAGGGTGCAAGTAAACATGTTTGCTTATCTGGGAAACACCTGGCACCGGGATGCACTATGGGATGCACTATGGGAAGAAGGTAAGCCGACGATTTGGGCAAAGTTCTGCTGGGAAACCTCAGGGCCTGCCATCCATGTGGATGCTACTTTGACATGCTCCACCTACACCAATAGTGTTGCAGACCATGTATGCCCTGTCATGCAAATAGTATTTTCTGATAATGTGGCCTGCCATAAAGCAAAAATGGCTGAGAAATGGTTTGAGGTGCTGACTTGGCCTCCAAATTCCCCAGATATCAGTCAAGTCTAGCATCTGTGGGATGTCCTGGACAAACAAGTGTCATCCATGGAGGATCTACATCACAAAATACAGGACTTAAAGGATCTGTTGCCAACGTCTTGGTGCCAGAAACCACAGACACCTTCAGGGGTCCATGCCTCAAAGGGTCAGGGCTATCAGACAGACTGCCAAAACATTGCAGAGCTAACACAAAAAGACAGAAAACCACGCTTGATCATGGCTATTGTAAATAATGTGTTTTGCCTTTTATTAGACCGGTACAGCTGAGGAGAGACAGAAAAAGAATTGCACCCGAGCCTGTAGTGAAGCTCAGTCCAAATATAAAACAATTCACTGTGATATATTTCCAACCTCAGCTGTGATTGTTTTGACCTTTCAGAATTTAAGTCTGTGGATTTGGCTTCATAGAGCAGTAAAACTCCCAGCCACGTCTGTACTCCTGTTCACACTGTGAGGAATGTGCTTCACTGACTAGTCGGTTTTACTACATAACAAAACCGAAGAAAATCCCCAGTTGGCTTTGTTTTCTCCTCCCTTTTGTCGTGGAAGAGAAGCCTATAGAAATGCTGCTGTAAGATGAATTAACAAGCTTGTTTCCCATGCCCTCCCTGCAGCCCGTTAGCAGGAACAGACTGCACTTCAGGAGGGAAACCAACAATCCTTATGTTCCTCCAGAACGAGTTCATGCTGGAAACCAGTGTGCAGCGTCCGAGGTACTTTAGTAATCCACGGTGTGGCTTTGTGCCTGGCGGTGGGAGTGTGTGGTATTGTTTTTTCTGTAGGAGGAAATTATTCTGCTGTGCTCAGGCGGTTAATTGAAGCCTCTGAATTTTAGATTTGCAGTTACGATGTCCAAGAGATTTCGAAGCATATCTAATTCAATTTATCCTCATGATGAACTGATTGGGGGAAGAAATTATTTTGCTCTGGTTATGAAGCATGGACACTACAGACTGTCTGTCTGCTAAATAATTGCATTCAATATTAAAGCGGGAGAGTAAAACTGTTGCTAGACTCTTTCATAGATTTCAAATGCTTTGATGAAATAAGAGCCGTTTAATGGAAATCAATAGACAGAGTCCCAGGTTGCTTTTTTAAAATAACTGACTCTGCCATTCCACTGTTTGCTGGCAATCTCTCTCCCACTGTTTTTCACCTTTCAACATTTGGTTTGGTATTCCTTAGTGAATATAGATCAGATCAGATTGGATATCTTGAACCTGTAAAGTGACCTAACCTGGGAAGGTTAAGTCGCTTTTGAACAAAATAAGCAGTTAACAGCACGGCTGAGCATGACTCTGAGCTCTTTGTCTGCATCATCCAACATGCCGGTTTGGCATTAGCAGCGACTCAAGGCAGCTTACTCACTCCATACACATCAGTTGTCCACCTGGACATGTAAAAAACTCTTTGAAAAGTACATGTTTTAAAAAAAATGAAGTTCAAAAATCTTTTTTCATGCCTAAAGATGAAAAAATCCTCATTGAGGTTGTCATAATTCATGCATGAAAGGGTTAATCTTAGTTTAATGCTGTACTTGTTGAACTGTGGCATGGGAAACACCGGCGAGGGGCAGGGAGCCACTGCAGATTTCCGTCATAGTTAAATTAATATGATATTATAGGGAAAATAAACATCCTAATGTTAAAAAAATACTATTCTGACAGTTGATGATTAGCATTAAACACATCTTAGAGCACATGCAAAAGTAAGTGAGAAATTTTCCATGAAATTGCAAAGGAAACCACAAGAAGATGATGATGGGTGTTAAAGTGTTAATGGCAAATACCTGTAAACTGGCAACCTTTCCTGGGTGTGCCCCACCTCTTGCCCTGTGCTAGCTGGGATAGACTCCCAACAGAAGAGAATGGATGGATAGATGTATGGATGGAAAATATGCCTTTAAATTTAATCTAAATCCATCCAGTTATTTTCTAGGGGGATTCCTGAAAACCTTCATTCATTGGGATTCATCCTCTGGGGACAATGACTGACTGAATTTCATGTAAGTCAACAATTCATTCATTTTGTCTCTTGACCAAAGCAGTGGGCTAACCGACAGACGATCCCTGGCACCCCTGCTCGTTGGGCTAAACATCTGTTGGCTCACAGTGGGTGGGTGTTACTAACAGACTGACTCCACAAGGAGGTCAGTGTCTATTCAGCCTTTCTCTGGAGACTCTCTCTCTGATCTCTGGCAGCAGAGCATCCAGCCAGGATATGAGTCTTACATGAAGGTGTTAAAATTTCACTTCCAGAAACTCGCTTTGCTGAACCTGCAGTGCGGAAACTGTTCCTCCACCCCGGCTGTGCGAGTAATCACGAATGTGTGCTTACGATGTTAAAATATACTCGCAGGTTTAAAATGTTATTCTTCCTCTGAATGCTGAGCATGAGAATCCTTTCTTGGACGCTCCCTCAGTTTTTCCACCATTCTTTCTACATCACTACAGTTTCTCTCTCCCCTCTTTAGCTCTGGCAGACTTATCGCTGCTGCTTGATGTAAAACACATCACTAACAGAGCACAGGAACGTCTCCCACCACATCAAAACTCCTTCGTACTGCAAAAACAGAAATTTACTTCACGCTGATGGCCTTAATCAGCATCCTGTGAACTCATTTGGCAACAAATTACGTGTAAAAGTCTTGCACGCTGGCTTTCACACTGTCCTCGGCCTGGTTTCTGTGTTACAGCAGCTAACACCTGTTATTGTGTGTAAGCACACACAAGCCACAAATCAGCCCTGCGTGTCTGCATCTCCACCGGAAAATAAAACATCCCTATTGTGCTGAAGTGTAGGATTCCTATTTTATATCTAGAACCAGACTTTTGGTGCGATGCCAGAGGGGTTCATTAGCTCCCTTAGAGGCTGTAAATTCACTACATGCACTGTCAGCACTGATGCAGGAGGAAAAGAGAAGGTGGTGAAATTATAACCTGAAGGTCTGGTTATCATCAGCCAGTCATCTACTTATAAACCAAAAACCCCTTCATGTTTGTGGGGTACATGTGCTGAAAATATTCTGCTGTTTTTCATCAGATTTGACTGGCAGCTAAACTAAAATGATGATTGGTTTACGTAGCGCCTGGACGCAGTTTTAAATGAGCCACTAAATCACCATCTTCCAGGAGACAGGCGCATCTTTTTGGTGGAAAAATATTTCCTCACTTCGTTCAGCGCTATGAAGCCCAAGCCGATGTTGACCATGTGTCCCCAGCAGATGAGCGTTGAGGCCGAGTGGGTGAAACACTGAGTGAAGAACTGCTGGCAGCGAGGCTGAAAAGTCTGATGGTTAAAACACCTGTTGAACTCAGCTGAACTGAGCCGAGAACCAGCTGTGTGTCAAAGCCCTAATCCATCCAGCTCAGATAAAAATATAGCATATTTATATATTATTACACCAATTTATAGAGTATTACATATTTCTAAGATTTAAGTTTGACATCTGCACTCACCGACACGATAATGCTTACTGAAATACAACCGTAAAATTCTGCCTGTTCTCAGTCACAGAGTGTTAAAAACCGCCTTTTGTGGAAGCTGCTGGAGTCTCACAGATACACTGAAGGTGTCCTTTAGATGCACTCGGTTTATGGCGATAGTGAGACGGGTTTTACTCCCAACTAGTCAAACTGGGAGGCTTGTAAAGGACTGCTTGGGTTCACCGTGTTTGGTTAATGCTGTGAAGGGGCTTTTTCATGCAAAACACAGCATAATAGTCAAGTAGCATTTGGTGCCTGAAACGAAATAAAAGCAGATGAAGACAAAGTGTAAAACTGAAAAATTACCAAAAAGGTCACGAACTGTGGTGTCCCTGCTACAAACCAGTGATTTACTGCTGCTCTGAGGTCTGAGTCATAATCGCTGACGACCCCAAGCCTAACCATAACCCTGACTCATTGCCAAGGTAATCAGAAGATATCAGAAATTTGATTTTAAATTGTTTTCCCTGACGTGGAGCTGCACTGGCCAGTAGGTTTTTCTCAGGCTCCTTCCCCACCAGAGCGGTGACGTTCCATGTGTCAATTGCTAGTTTTGGTAGTCGGGTAGCGTTCTCCCAGCTGCCACGCAGCCCACACTGCACCCGACCCCTAAGGTGCCTCCTGCAGATAGTGGGCTTACCAGGGAGCCGGGTTGGCCCATGCCACCTATTCGAGCTGTGCCCTAACCCTAACCCGGCCACCAGGCGTTAGCCCTCGAGCACCCTGTTTAGGCCTGGCTCCAGAAACCAAAGAACTAAAGCACTGATAAAGTAAAACTAACAATGCTACACTCAGAGGGATATGTCAGATGGCAGTTTGATTTGACTTAAGATTACAGTTGTCACTTTCTGATAACTTTATATGGTTCTGCGTTTCAAGTAATGGTGCAAGGCACTTTTATGGTACACATTTGAGTAAATTTTTTCACTTAGAAGTACACCTTTGATGTTGAGATCTGTACTGTTTGTGCCATATCGTCACTTCTAGGACAGGTTATTGTTTGTCGTAAAGGTGGTCTTAGGCTGTATGTTAGTCGTGTCAAGTTGAATGGGTAAATTTCAGACCTGGTTTTGATGTGGATTTGAACTTACATTCCATTTCTCAGCATTAAGGACACTTAAACATCAGCTAAATCCTGCGTCCATTTGCAAAAAGGTTTTTCCCAAAATTAGAAATAGTAAGAAATAGTCTTCTAGAGCAGCTTTAGTAGTTGGATCAGTCGTGAATGCATGTTGAAAAACGAGTTTATTCAATATTTCGGCAGTTCATTGTCAGCCTAATAACTAATTGCCTGAAGCAACGTAATAATCCAAATTGATGTACTGTTATATAGAAGTTTCATTTCCTTCAGTGTTCACTATTTATGATTTGATTTAGGTTTATGATATCTTTTTACAGTTTTGGTGTGGTTATAAGTACAAAAAATATGGTGCTGATCACTTTTACTATATACATTTATTGCTTAATGAAAATAAGCAGTTTTGTTGATCGGGTCACAGCCAATGTGCATTAGTATTTTTTTCATAAAGCTGTCAGGAAATATGTCATATGAATGATTGTGAGCATGAAACTTGGTCCTTGACTTACAAGAAAACCAGAATTTTAAAGAATTTGGAAGCTACTGAGAAACTTAATTTGGAAAACATTGGTGCTAGAAGTCATGCAAATGTTTTTTTGACAGGTGCCACTCATCTAAACATTGGTGTAATTCAAGATTATCTGCATGGTAAAGACACCTCACGCAAACAGCTCGGGAATGGCTCAAGGACACCCAACAGGACCCAGAATGCAAGACACAACATGACACCCTTTTGGATCCCTGTCCAACCTGGGGCACAAGGGGATTTACATAGTAATAAACAGAAGGCTATATTGTGGCTGTCTACTATGGCCATTATTTCTGATTAACTTTAATGCCATAAAAAGTCCTGTTCAGACCAGAGTTGATGATTATTTTCATGTAAATCTCAGGTATAAAAGCACTTTACCCACAGCTTTCTGTTTAAGCAGAAGGATTACTTCTTCCACTATCAAAAAAGTGAGCCATGCAAGCCAAAGCGCAACTGCAAAGGTCATGGATTAAACTACTTGAGCTGCAAAAGCTGCAGCTACTCGTACAGAGTGTGCTGTGGAGCACTGACAAGCCTGAACCTGGTGTGGCCCTTTTGGGTAAAGCTGGTGTCAGACGTGGGAGTTGAAAGGCGATCTCCCTACGTGCTCGGATCCATTCAGCCGGGATTGAGGACAGAAGAGTGTCGGGTTTCCAGTGTTTCATGCAAGACAGAAAGTACTGAGGCCTCCTCGCTTGGAGGTTCTGTGGGAAAACAGGACTCAAAATGCAACAGGCTCACCCCCAGCGGAGAGCGTAACCCGAGATTTAACCACTTAAAACACAAGAGAGATCAGGTATTCTCCCCACCTTTTTATAAGGAGTCCTCAGGGATGGGAGAGGGAACACAATGAGTGAGCACGGCATATGCCACTGTGCACCTCAAGGACATGTTGACTCATATGGCCAAAAGGGAAAAGAAAGCCATGTCCTTTTATGACTCATTTCACGCAGAAGGATTAAGACTACAAAGCAACATCGATCATGGAGGGATTATCAAATAAGAACAGACCTCACGGCCTGATTTTCAGCAGATCATTAGAGGTTACCTGCAAAATTGGATTAATGAAATGAATACAAAATGATGCTACTACTACAAAACCACACGTAAAGACACAAATTCCTAAGAGACGATTTGCAGACACACAACTACAAAAAAATGCAAAAATACAACAAAAAGACAAAAAAACCCACACAGCTATAAAGAGATGTTAAAAAAAGGAACCAGACACAAAACTTTTACCACAGATACACTCAGATCATTAGGTACACCATACCGATAACGGCTTTTTATTGCAAACACGTCGATCCTTGAAGCAGATGGGATACAGCAGCAGAGACCACACCTGGTGTCACTCCTGTCATCTAAGAGGAAACCGAGGGCACAAATCACACAAGCTCACCAGAACAGAACAAAAGGCTGGAAAAACGTTGCCTGGTCTGCTGAGACTCAATTTTGAATAAGATATAGGATATTTTCTTGGCACGCTTTGGCCCCCTTAGCACCATCTGAGCATGATTTATATGTCACAGCCTACCTGAGTGTTGTTGCTGACCATGTCCATCTCTTTGTGAACCCAGGGTACCAGAAAATGTATATGCCTCCTAGTTTCAGGATGTAGCTGACAAATCTGCAGCAAATGTTTTCATGTCAATACGACCAAGATTTCTGAGGAATGTTTCCAACGCTGTCCTGAATGAACGCCACAAATAATCAATGCAGTTCTGAAGAGGAAACGGGGTCCAGCTCAGTACAAGCAATGTTTGCCTACTAAAGTGTCTGGTGAGTGCACATGCAAGACAATTTTAGGCACACAATAATAAAAGAGAGATCAATAAAAATCTGACCAAAGCAAACACCAAAAACAGACACAGCAGAACAACAGCTACAAAGAAAGACTAAATTATTTCAGACACATTCAAAACTACAAAGATGAGACGCAAGACTTACAACAACTTGTAAAAAAAAAAAAAAAGGCAAAACAGTAGGACATACTAAAAGCAAAGAGACGACCAAAAGGTGCCAAACTACAAACTGTGACAAGATCTGGAAGACAGAAGCAAAAATAATTAGAAAATGACTCAAAACCACCACAAACAGATGCAAAATTAACAGAAAAACACGCTGTGGTGTGACATTTACAGGACACAAAACGACTCAAAGGAGGAGCGAACCATCTTATTTATCTTTATTTTAGTTTGCTTCAGCGTGGGTGTCTTGCTGATTTATTAGAAGACGGGCCCTCGATTGCTTGCTTATAATTATGAAATCACAAAAATCTCTTCCGACGCCTCCAGACTACAGAAAAGATACTCTTCATTCTACTCGAGCAAAAACAAACCATTAGTGCACTTAAATTGCCCGTAACTTAAACACTGCCCCCTCAAACGTGTTACGTGCTGCTCATCTTCAGCCGTCTGCAGGTTCACATGACTGAATCTGTGGCGTCTGCGAGGCAGTGCACGTACAGAGCGTATGACTGAAGCATTCAACAAACCCAACTGTAAAAATCACGCCTCGCTGCACAGAGTTTGTCCCTGAACTGTGCTGCCCCTCCCCGACCTCTGACCTTTGCTCTCAACATGTATCTAAACCTTCGCCTTACGGACCCTCCCGAGAGATTCACCCCAGACAGACTGACAGCACAGCGTGTTCGCAGAACTGCTGAGGGACCCTAAGCTGACAGCAGGCCTGGGCGGGGGGGTGTTTTCTTAAGCGCGCGTCTCCTGTTAAAAAAACACCACATTTGTTCTTTGTGTGGCTCAGGAGAGTTCAGTCAGTGGAAAATAAAAGCTGCGCAGAGACAACCGTCACTCAGATGTTAAACCCGACAGCTCTGATGCTGATGACTGCGGTTTGTTTACTCTTTGCACACAGGCGAGGTTTAAATCTTTTTTTTGTGTCCCACTGACAGCACTAACAGAAGTGTTTATTAATGCACCAGCTGCCC
Organism: Rhamphochromis sp. 'chilingali'; assembly: GCF_963969265.1. NCBI lineage: Eukaryota > Metazoa > Chordata > Actinopteri > Cichliformes > Cichlidae > Rhamphochromis > Rhamphochromis sp. 'chilingali'. Next base: position 27,374,073 of record NC_137944.1, read on the forward strand.
TTTTGTATTGTGTTTGTATACATCAGCACTCTAATTAAAGGTCAGCGTGTTAACAAACTGTGTTGGGTTTAATGCAACACTTTGCATGGCATTAGCCTCAAATAAGACGAAAGGGTACTTGAGAAACTGAACCAAATCCTTTAAATGCTGCACACAGTAACTAATTCAGTCATTTTACAATGCTTTAATCTGCAGGTTTAAGGAGTAGTTATGGTGAAATACGCACACTTTGATGACAGCTCTATAAATGAACCGTGGGGAACATCAGACTTTATTTCACAAGCAAAGCATCAAAGCTGCTGGATGGTGTATTTTCTTGTGTCAACTAAGTATTATGGAAAGTTAAAAATCACATAGAGTAAAGTAGGCAATTAGTTAACAAATGTATCTATTAATTCCACTTCTTTACATTAAAGAAGAATTTGATTATTTTTTATTTTATTTGAGCAAAACCTTCTAAAGCTCAAGTTTAGCTCACTGGGTTGAGCAGGTGACCCATGCAGTGATAGTTTGGCATTTATTTACAAATGTAAAGCTGCCTAACTGGTCTTAAAGCTGCACATTTTGTGGAATTATGCAAAATCGTACCTGCTTAGACCTCGAGTTAGTGCTTGAAACATAAAGCTAGAAAGAAATTATCATCACAAGGGTTTTATTTGTTTTACTTGATCAAGATGTTTCTCCAGCAGCGTTTCTCCTGCTGATCTGCTCAGGTTCAAGCAATGAAATGCAATGACAGCCCTGTCAGAGTGTAAATAAGACTGAAGCAGCAGAGGTTTTATCTTATCGCGCTATCGCAGCTTCAGCCGTCTGTTATGGCTCCTCGCTCGGCGCTCCTTTCCTACAATAGCTGTGCAGACGAGCATTACCTCAGCATCAAGCAGCCTTTGCTTCACTGCTCGCAGACCGCCACTTACTCCAGCAGACATTACACATGTGCAGTTTATCATTTGACAAGAGGCTAGCCAGTGCTTCACCATGAGATTTACAAGGTCGAGGTCGTAGTCATCAGCGATTTGACATGGAGCAGGATGAGCGTGGAAACATGCTGAGAAACAGCGCTGATCCCACTGGGTTAACTGGAAATACTTTAGAGCTGGACGAGGGTCAGGAGATGACAGACGGAGAGAAATGATTATTGAGAGGCTAATGTCTGTTTTTCCATCTTTGTTTAAAATCCAACAATAGAGATGGAAAATACTGAAACGATCCACTGTTATCAAATCTGTTACTCATTCTTTAAACTTCCAGCTTTTTTTTGCCACCTTTTAAACAAGAAAGCGCTGTTTGCAGTCCGCCGTCTGGCGCTGATTAAACCTGACGCCTCACCTTGAATTCAAGTTAAATGTCAAATGATGTTGTCAAAGAATGTTGTCTTACTATATTACTATTTTTGCTTACTATATTACCAGTTTAGCTGGTGTTGACCGTTATAATGTTGGGGAAATTCCTCTTTTTTCCCCCTAAATGTCAGTCTCATCAACTCATCGCCCTCCCCAGTGTACAGAGCCTACCTCCTGCCCTGCACTCCTCAGTTGTCAGATCTTCTTGTCTTTTCCAGTGGTTCACATGGTTTTGTTAATTTCCCTCATGTATGACCTTTTTGGACTTTTAAGGACTGTGGTTTTTGTCTCTGGCCTTTTCTGTCTTTTATTCTGCCTCTGTGGAGCCTTCATTTTCAGTTCAGTTCTTAGAAAGCTCAAAATCACTTTCCATTGTTATCCAGATGATACTCAAGTTTATGTACCTGTAAAGTACAAGGATGCCTACTCCCTTCACACATTAACTACTATATTATCTACAGTATGCATCCTGTCTAATCCTGATCCACCCCAATGCAAAAAGCCATGTGTGCAGATCATTGATTAGAAGATGTCCAGAAAAGGAGGTCCAGTTATATCCAAACTTTGTGGAAAGGTTCTTCTCATGAAGGACTTCATAAGAACTTTTTCAGTTGCTTTTATCAATTATTTAGTCTCCTCTACTTTGTTATGTGTGCTGCTTGCAGCATCTCGTCTTCTAACTGGTGTTAAATGTCAGACACATCCCCCCGGTCCTGTCACGACTCTGGCTGCCTATCCATTTAAGAATTGATTTTAAGATTGTATTGCTTCCTTTAAAGTTTTAAATGATATGGCATCTTTGTGTCTGTCTGAGCTGTTTCACATTCACGCATCTGTGAGAGCTCTAAGGTCATCTAACCAGTTGCTCTTATGCAAGCATGAAAGCAGATTAAAACTGGGAGGTGATCGAGGTTTTGTAGCAACAGAACCAGATCGACGGACTGATCTACCCCTCCATACCTGCACAGCGGATACGGAGGCGGTACAAACATTTAAATCTTGAAAACACGTCTATTCTCCTTGGACTTTGGCTCTAGTGTGACATCCGAATAGATGTCCGCTTTTATTTTATTTGTTAGTCCTTTAACGTTGTATTAATGTTTTAATATTTTGGGACTTTAGTGCAGTTTTCCCTTTAATGTTTGGTCAACTCTGTTGTTTTAAATGTAACCTTTGACCAGGACATTCTTGCTCTCAGCCAGCATCACTTAGCACTGCACCAGCATCCTACCCTAGCATGTGGTAACAATCGGCTCCGTCAACAGGCTCGTACAGATAAGCTCATCATTCAAGACAGATCGAGACAACCCCCTATAGATGTATATGGAAGCATTAAGCCTGTTTTTAAAGATGTTTATTTAGATGTTTTATATCAATCTGTGTACCTGACGTGGATGCAGTGTGCCTCTTTGGTCAACACCATTAAACCAAGTTTAAGAAAACAGAGAAGAAAAGGTTACTTGTTTTCTACTAATTTATGTTTTTATGCCCATTTTTACAGGCATGCAAAACTATATTTGGTGTACTTTTTGGCAAATTTCCAGACTGCTGGTACAAGCAGACGTCTGGGTGCCCCTCTCGTTGAGACTCCATCCAGCCAATTCAATCGTAACACTGTTTATCTAACAGAGACAGGTTTGATATATGACTGCGTAAAAGTGCTGATGTGGAAAAGTCTGAGCTGCTTTTATGTTTGTCCTTGTTGAAATAACGATACAGTGTGTTTTCATTGCCTTAAAGCCTCCAGAGATAAGAAGGATGTGTTTGCCCAGCGTGATTCTGCATGTTTTGGTGCTCTGATTATTCGTTGTCCAGTTGCATCGAGAGGCCGGTTATACAGTTTCACACCGATTCAAATTGCCCGGCTACTTCCAGCTCCAAAAGTAATTCTCTAAGCAAGCTGAAGAGGCTGCCTGTTGATTCCCATCACCTTCAGTTTATTTGAGTGAACAGAAGTTGTTGACCACTTGGACCACCCGCGGGCTTGTGTCATCACAGGCTGAGGATTATCTCAGCTCCCTGCTGTGTTTGCATATATGTGGGTGAGAGAGAGGCACAGAAAGAGAAAAGGCCGACGACGTGAGCAGAGTCTTGAGGATCAGTGCTGGGTTGTGTTACTGAAACCTTTGTATGCATAATGTGACGCACACTGGCCCCAGAGACGCTTTTCAAAAGGAGTTTTTAGCATAACGAGGAAGTGAACTTTTGAAGGAACAAATCAGCCACTATCTGACATCCCAAAACACTGTTGCCTGAAAAGTGCGATAAGGCTGGCTGGTTCCAGTATAACTCATGCACCAACCCCTTCTGATTGTGCTTTATCAAAGCAACTTACGTGTCCTGTTTGCTCACAAAGGAGATACAAGTGCACAAGTCTGGCATTAAAATGCAAGTGTCTGCATTGGCTTAAGGTGAACTGTCAGTTTCCTTAATGAAAGGTGTGGATGCAGGTAAGCGTTTGTCTTTCAGAGTGCAAAATTTAAATAAATCATGCAAATGTGACTTTCTAAGCACGAAGCATGCAATTTAGTGCAAACTGCACTGAATTTAACACTAAAGAAGAGCGCGTCTTATTTTGTGGTGGATGTGGTTTTGCTCAACTTGGAATGACACGGGGCGATAAGAGAGATAAGCTTTGACTCACTCTGATGGCGGCTCATTGAGTCATCACCCTGCATGTTTAGAACCATATTTATGGTTCTTAATAACACTGGTAGTTTGCTGGTGACTGTGACCAGTGGCCAAGTCACAGTCAGCAGAGCGTTTTGTAAGTTTCGGGATTTAGTCACATTTCGAGAAGAAAGAGGGCTCCACATTCAAAATGCATCTCTGTGTCTTTCCTATAGTGACCAGACTCCAACAAACCAAGAGTGGGATGAAGAGATTATTTACCACACAAAATTTTGTGGTAGGCAAAAATTTTGCTACAGCTGTCTTTTAAAAATAGCACACAACAGACACAGGTCTAGTTTCCCTGCACTTGGATATCACCTCTTTCTATTGTAATTCATGAAAGCGCCTTTTCATAAGCAGTCAATCTGAGCAGATGCACAAAAAATCCAGGAAAAAAGCAGAATCAACACCTCAGTGACACGGCAATTTATAATTTATAGAAATGTTTCTTTTAGAACTGTATTATGAAGTATAACCATATACCTAAAAGTCATTATCCACCTGAAGTCCCCCAGTCCACCCTCCTAACCTCAATCCAGTGTTCACAATGCACAAAATAAAATATTAAATAATATAAGAAAAAATCAAACGCAAATTAAAACCAATCAGGAGGGAACAAAGACTCAAAAAGAGCTTTTCTGTTTGGTCCATCACTCCATACAAGCCCACACAGCATGTATATATATTAGTGCTGTCAGCGTTAGTCTCGTTAAATCTGCAAACCTGCAAATCTCCGTTAACGAGTTAGCACGGATCGCCCCGTGCGTGGGGCTGCATTTATGGCGTTAATGTCATTTTAACGTTATTAATGCCACAGCACTAATATATCACTAATCATGGCAGCACAGGAACAATCTCTGAGCACAAGATCTATAGAGGCTGAGGTCTATCACACCAGGCAAGACCCCAGGTGCAGGCTGTGTAAAGATGCCCCTGAGACAGTCCAGCACATAACAGCAGGGTGCAAGATGCTAGCAGGCAAGGCATACATGGAACACCATAACCAAGTGCCTGGCAACAGTATACAGGAACATCTGTGCCGAGTATAACCTGGAAGTCCCGAGGTCAAAATGGGAGACGCCAACTAAGGTGGTCGAGAATGACCGAGCTAAGATCCTGTGGGACTTCCAGATACAGACGGACGAAATGGTGATGGCTAACCTGCAGGACATAGTGGTGGTAGACAAACAGAAAAGACGAGTGTAGTGATAGATGCAACGATACTGAATGACAGCAACATTAGGAAGAAGGAACAGGAGACGCTGGAGAAGTACCAAGAGCTCAGAGAAAAGCTGGAGAGAATCTGGAGGGTGAAGGTAACGGTGGTCCCCGTGGTAATCGGAGTGCTCGGTGCAGTGACCCCCAAGCTAGATGATTGGCTCCAGCAGATCCCAGGAACAACATCAGAGATCTCTGTCCAGAAGAGCGCAGTCCTACGAACAGCAAAGATACTGCACAGGACCCTCAAGCTCCCAGGCCTCTGGTAGAGGACCCGAGCTTGAAGGACAGACTGCTCACAAGGGTGAGAGGGGAATTTATCTTTTTTTAAGTAAAATGACGTATCTCTTTTTGAGACACTTTTTTGTGTCACTTCACATATTCTCCTTGTATCAACTGGAAAAATAACCACTTTTAACCAACTATAAATATAAATAGTTTCACGTTCTCTTTGTGAAACTGTTTCCAACACATCCCACTGAAATTTGCATAACATTTAACTTTGGTTTGACTCCTGATTTTCCTGATGCCTCTAACCTCTCGTGTGCACAGCTTGATTGACATCAAATGAAACCCCTGGGGAGACAGTCTCCTCTACTTCCTTTGCAGCATTGGATAAGAGCCAGTCTTTAGAAAACCGCCATTCAGTGTTGATTTTTGAGAGCCATAGAACGCTTCAAAACGTGGGACAACATCACAATATGTGGGATGCAGGAAAACAGATACAAAAAAGTGCTGTGCAGTCCCACATGAAGTAGGGCAGGGCTATGTCACGAAGCCACATGGATATTTTTTTTTTTTTTAAAACAGGGATTTTTATGAGTTTGTTTTGAAAAATATCTCACACATTTAAACTAAAAAAACTAACCGTGAGAAATGTTGCCCAATCCAAAGGCCACAAACAATAACACGACAGAATCTTGGTTTCTAAATTCTTCACCCTGACAGGAGTTTCTCAAAAGCTCAGTTTTCAGTAGTCCAATAAACCAGTTAAGTGTGAACCCAAAACACATTACACATTTACCAAAATACCGTGTACGTGCAAAAGCCGCCCACAGTCTTTTCTCACTGTATTGAAATTTCAGTCAAAATGCAGCAGTTAACAAGTGTCTTATGATGAGTGACGATTATCTCTGGTGGAACAGAGGTCATAAATCTGCAGCGACTGTGCCATGCTGTCATGCCAACATGGACCAAAATCTCTGAATGTCTCCAGCACCTTGTTGAATCTATGGTATAAAACATGAAGGCGGTCCTGAAGAGAAGAGGCGGTCTCACCCAGTACTAGAAAGGTGCACCTAATGAGGTGGCTGTGAGTGACATGTTTAATAATGAGAAAATAGTGCTTGATAAAGTTGTGTTTGAAGGGCTGTAGTGTCAACCATGTGGGCCAGAAGCAGCAGCAGTGGTTACCGGTGCCGCCAGCTCTGACTGACCTCAGCGTCTGTCTGTGGTTCCACCTGAAAAAGCAAAAACCAGCCATTAGCCTCCCCGCTAGACTCCCGCCAAGCCTGTCTAAACACGACTGGAGGTTCATCTCTGTCGCTTGGTTAGAGGCGGGTGTCACATAAACACAAATGGTGAATCTATTAGTAAAAGTCAAGATGTAAGTGACATCTGTGACAAACAGCTTAAAGTCTGTTAATGTCACTGAAGACAAACTTTAGGTATTTCACTTTCTTCTCAGTCTATCAGCAAGCTTCAGTATCACATGCTGTGTAATTTCCTGGAATATTTCTCTTCTTTTTGTTAAAAAAACATCTGAACCACCTTCAGAGTAAAAGCTGTACCTTTTGAAATATGTTGGTTGTTGGTCACTGAAATTTGGACATTAAATGTTGGGTTTTTATAAGCCAGTATCTTTCACGCAAACTGTACATCTTTGGCAATCTGCAAGCAATGCAAGCAATCCCAAGAAGGCTAAGGAAAGGTCTTTTTGCTTTATTTCTCCCGCTGACAGCCAGCAACCTACAACAGCCACCTGTCAGTCAATCAGGGAATACTGCCCGAGGTTACCAGGGGGTCACTGACGGGTCTCTAGTCCTGTGTGAGGCCTGGTTGGTGAGAGTTGTGTCATCTTCCACACAAACTATGGCTGACCTAAACTATTGCACGGTTTTCAGTGAAGCACAGTATAGAAGTTTATTATGCAACGTCATATGCACATTGCTCAAGAGATGTCCGTCATACTGGGCTTGATACAACCACTGCTTGATAGGGAAAAATGTGTATTTCCCAAATGCTTGGCAGTTGCTCCTGGTGGTTGCTGGCTCGCACTGTGTGAAATCAATTACAAAGAAGGTGCTTCTTCAAAAACCTCCTTGTGATTGATTTGGTTGCTCGTGGATTGCCACGGTTGCCTATAGTTTTTCTTATTTGTCTACAAATGCTAAGTCCTAGCATATAAAACTCAAAAAAGTGGAACATGACGTGGAAATGGAGTAAAAGTTGTGCCTTTTGAAACATGTTAGCTGCTGCTGAAGACGAACCTTCTCCATTTCTTGTTCGCTTCACAATTTTCACAGGTTCACTGCAGCTTGGAGAGAAGCTGGTCAGTGTTTGTTGGTAGACAAGCCCGTCACTTCCATTCAAACTGGGAATGCAACAATATGGCAGCAACCAAAACATGCACCGGGGAAATTTTTTCACCACGTGGTTGAGAAATACACATTTTTCCCTAGCAACATGAGGTCGCCAGGGGGTCATTGACTGGTCTGTTAGCTTGTGTGACTGAAGCTTTAGCAATAATTTTCCCAGCAACTGCCGTCAAACTCCAGCAACCACTCTGAACTGGTTTGATGAATTTTCCATTTCTCTGGTGACCAGAGGTTGCCAGGCAGCTGCCAACTGGTATCTAGGCCCGTGTGCCTGAAAATTAAGCGTAATCAAGCTTTAGCTTTCTTTGTGGCTGGATGTGGAGTTTATTTCTTTGTCAAAACTTGTCTGAATGTTTGATTCAATCATCACAATGCTTTCACCACAATATCACTGTGTTTCACATCAGTTAAAACTTTCCTCACGTCTTTTTGTCCAACTTTAAATCACAAAAATGAAAAGTTTCCATCTGCCTCGGTGATTTATTTGTGTTTACAGCAGCGGCGGTGATGCAGGCATCTGTTTTGGCTGGAGAGCGTTCAGTGTGGAGGAAAACGTCTGTGTGGAATTCAAATTCATTATCGCACCAATCAGTTAAAATACACTGCTGTGACTCACAGTTACCGAAGGTTTACTTTGACAAAGACAGACTAATGACTAGTTAATGAACTTTCCTCTCTGGGTAAGCAATTAATTTCTGAAAGAGGAGCTCAAAATGGAATAAAAGTACACAAAGATTGAAAGATTTTTGCAGATAAACAAAAAAAACCCTTCATTACTGTTTATTCTGTGATGCCATTAGCAATGCAAAGCCGTAATTATTTCTATGATTTGCATTTCAAATTCGATTCCCTCTCACTGGCAGACAGATTACTCTTGCTTCTCCTTTCCCTGTCTCACAGTAAGTAATTCCACATTTCGTTTCACGGATGGTGGGATAATGACATGCAAATGAGCTCATCAGTGAGGGGGGAGGAAGGGGAAAAACACCATGATGAGGAACAGATAGCAGGGATTTTATTCTTGGTGCTCCGGATAATTTGGGGAACTGATGAGTTTATTTTACTGCGATGGATGGAGACAAAGGACGAGTTTGCATCCAAATTGTTTCATATTCAGTTCAGGAATAAGAAAGCGAAACACAAAACTGCGCGTCTTGGTTTTCCCCTGTGAATTTGTCACTGTCACCCCGAAAATTATGGCTGGTTCATGAGATAAAGTTTGAGGCTTAATTAAACTTTGATGCTTACAGTTGTAATCAGAAAAACAGCAGCACGTTGTGGTTAATAGATTCGCTTTACAAGATCCCCGGTTCGAGTCCAGGAAGAGACACGAATCCAGACCCAGGGGATCACAGTAGTGCACTCTCAGTGCCGGTGGGTCAATGAGGGCATTCACAGTCACACATTCATTCAGCATCTAAATGCTTTCTAACACTCAAACTCTGGCCCAAGGATACTTTAGCCTGCAGGCTGTAGGAGCCACAGCAACCTCTTTAGAAATAAGAGAGCAGCCAAAAGCACTTACATAATTGTTTTTAGGTTTCTTGTTCAGTTATGAGGGCCTAATTGCTAATATTCTAATATTTGCAACTTGTTGAACCATAACACAGTACATGCAGCACGCTGCAGGGATGACAGGTTTTTAGGCTAGCATCGCCCAAACTACTATATGTCGATTTGTGTTTAAAAACAGACTAAACCATCACTTGTGCTAGTTTTAGGTGAACAAGGTGCATAATCAGATTTGGTGATATCATTTTTATCACACAAATTTCACTAATTTCTATAAATCTGACATGAACAACAGGTGTCTCAGCCCTACTGTGATGTTGGATTTTTTTTTAACCCCTTGCTGATAAACTCTGGGACACGTAAATGCTTCAGAGTTTACAAGTTGGGTATAGCGTTGTTAGGCTTGAAGAGTTTACAGCTCAGTTGTTAGTTTAAGATGATACTGAATAAAACAGGAAGTTCATTTTGTAATGGTGGTTTCCCAAATAATCAGAAAGGAGGAATACCAAGGATACGTTCACTAGCTGAAGGGTTGTCAGTCACAACTTGTTAGCCAATGAGTGTGCTTATTTTCTCAGTCAGATCCACCCTTCAATCATCTCATTGGCTCTTAAACACCAAGATGGTGATGGCAAAAACATCCAGGAATTAAGGATTTATAACAAGAATTCCCAAACCAGTGGGTGATGTCAGGTAACTCTCTTCATATGTTACACTGTTCATGTCCAGATCAGCCTGTGTACATCAGGCATTCTCAGTCTCGATAACCGGTTAGTGTGCTGTAGGTGTTAGGGCAGGGGTGGGCAATTCCAGGCCTCGAGGGCCGGTGTCCTGCAGGTTTTAGATCTCACCTTGGGTCAACACACCTGAATCACATGATTAGTTCGTTACCAGGCCTCTGGAGCTAATTTAGTCATTTAAATCAGCTGTGTTGGTTCAAGGACACATCTCAAACCTGCAAGGACACCGGCCCTCGAGGCCTGGAGTTGCCCACCCCTGTGTTAGGGCATTGCAGTAATCAGTCCTGGTTAGATGTCTGAAATAAAGTTAACACAAACTTCAGATGTTTCATTTGTTTTCATTTGTTTTTGTTCTGCAGCATAGTATTTAGCAGTTTGTTTAGTTTATTACACTTACAAATGTGTCATCATTTTGTGAAGATTACCTTGCTGAACAAAGCATCATAAAACAGTACTTCCCATAGAAGACTTTGTGTGATAAAATCTGCAAACGTGACATTTTCGATTGGCTTTTTGTCAAAGTATCAAAGAAGATGTAATAACTATGAACGACTGGGTTTTCTTTTCTGTAGGCTAACTTCCAGGTTAGCCTACAAAAACCCCCTTACCCCTGCAGCACTTTCAGCATGTTAGTCATTTACAACTGCAGCCAGTTAATATCCCTCTCAGTTGGATTTTAAGTGTGTATGCAGGGAATTTCCTGATGCCTGCAGCATATTTAGCATTACAATTATCAGCAAGAGAAACGTTATGAATGATGGGAAAATGTCTTATAGTTAACAAAGTTCTATTTGTTAAGTAAGCACATTTCCAGAAACCAAACGATGCTGCCGTCCTTATAAAGTTGAATTCCTTAAAGCACGTCGTCAGTGCTGTGAAAAAAGTATTTTTCACCTTTTAGTTTAGATTAAAAGATCTCAAAAAGTAACATAACAATAATAATAATAATACTAATAATGATAATAACTTTATTTATAAAGCGCTTTCAAACGAAAAAGCACGCTCCTCAATAGTCTTTTTTTGGCTTTAGGAACTTTTAGAAGGTCAGTATCCTGAGATCGGAGGGCACGGGATGGAACATACATTTCATATCATGCTCTAAGAAACAGCTGAGAAATAAAATCATTAACATCTATCAGTCTGGAACTGGACAAAAAGCCATTTCTAAGGCGTTAAGACTCTATTGAACCCCAGTGAGAGCCATTATCCACAAATGGAGAAAACTTGGAAGAGTGGTGAACCTTGGCAGAAGTGGCCGGCTTTCCAAATTTAGTCCAAGAGAGCATCAATGAAAACATCATCTAAAGAACTGCAGGACCCACTTATCTCAGTTAAGATCAGAGCTTATGACTCCACAATAAAAAGGAGAGTGGGCGGAAATGGCATCTAAGGAGAAAATCACTGCTCACCAAAAAGAACACACAGGCTCGTCTCGCCTTCTACTAGATCCTGAAGGAGAATGTCCGACTATGAGTCGGTGCCCAGAAGCTGAAGCATACTTCGGTTATGAAGCAGGACAATGATCCACAACACTCCAGTAAGTCCACCTGTGAATGGCTAAAAAACCAAATGAAGATTTTGGAGTGGTCTAGTCAAAGTCTGGTCTTTGGTGTGATTTAGATGCTCAGGTTGATGTTAAACGAGCCAAAATTCCTCCACAGTGATGTTGAACAGCGTTTACCAGTTATTGTAAACACTTTATTACAGTTCTTGATCTCATGGTCGGCACAGCCAGTTATTATGCTTTGTGGGGAATTAATTTTTCATATGTAGGATTACGTTTTTTAGGATCACAGATTTTTTTTTCCCCTAAAAAATGAAGTCATTGTTTAAAAACTATATTTTGCATATACATCTTTGTCTAACATCAAAATGTGTTTACTTTCACCGAACACCTGCGGTTACAATTTTGTACGTATTAAATCCCATTAAATAAGATGTATTACTTTTCATATATTCACATATGCGATTATAAAAATACTATCCAAAGCTTTTATATGCATTTCATTAGTCTTATTTTTTACATCCAAATCAAAGGAGAATATAAAAACCATTACATCTGAATGCACTTTGTGTGGATGCTTCAAACTAGCAATAATTGTCTTCAAAGCACCCAGATCCAGCTGTGATGGACATGATTTGTTGCATGTGTGCCTCTGGAGGCTTAGTTTCCGATGCAGCGAGCAGACAAACCCACATTTGCTGTCGGGCCACAGATTGATGCTCGCAGGAACCCAGCTGGTTACAGACTGAGACAGGAAATAACACTCTAATGATTGGCTTTAATTGAAAAATGAGACTCTTCCTAGAGAGGGCACGCTCAGGTTAGGAGGTGAGTGACGTAGGAAGACGTGGCACCGATCGCTCTAGCATGAATCACCTGCTCGTTGCAGACTGAAATAGCCCAGGCAGGCAGAGTGGGCTGATAATGAGGTCTGTTTTTAATAAACACTGACTGAGGATGGCACTGCTGCCTGCTCTGCTCTGCATGGATGAATGTCCTTTTCCACCTTCTGTGAAAATCAGCCCCACCAATTCTTCCGTGAATAGCATACGCCCTTCAGATCCAAAGCCCACCCCTACCTCTGCCTGCTTCTCGTCACATCACCCCCGGGCACTTAGGGAAGCAGCTCAAAGCTCTGCCGTATGTTTATCCAATCATATTTCCCTGCCATGACCACAGAGCTGGGCCTCCTCGCAGTGTCCAGTTTAATTTTTCCATGGAGCCATGCTGGTGAAAGCTCTGCGGCTTGGGGTTCAGGAGTGTCGTGGAGTTGAGATGTGTTTCCTGGCGGGTGAGCCACGAGGGTGGATCCATCTCTGAACGGGAGGGAGGGGGCGATTTATGATGGGAACCCTGTTATTATGGCCATCTGCGTACATAGTTATTGCACTGGTGCTGTGTTAAACATGAAGCTGTTACCATGTTAGATCTGGTAACTCCAACTTTCAGGTTTTTGTGGCCTTTTTCTTTTCTTTTCATTGATGGCCAAAGGTCGGAGGTTGTTTTTCATTTAGCGCAGTGCTTTTTGATGCCCTCTGTTGTGGCTGTGAAGCTGAACACGCTCAAAGCAAAGACGGTTTTTCATTTGCTTGTTGTGCCCTAAAATTTAGGGCTTTGAGTTCTGTGTTTATAGACGATTGTAGTGACAATTTTAACCCGTTTAAAACACCAGCGTGAGGCGGCTTTAGCGAATGCTCTGTTTGCTGAAAATGTCCACACTGATGCAGAAAAGTAAAATAATAAATCAAGGGAGCAGAATGGCACTATGTAACACACTGAGATGAGATGGTGTTGAATAAAGTCGTTGGTTGTGAATATGCAAGAATCTGAATCTTTCAGTCATATTTGCAGTCCCTGTGCAGTTTCCTGATGATTACTGCCATTTTTTATTTTTATTTTTTGCATAAGCTGGACCCAAAGAGCTCAAACCACTGATGAAGGGTTTAAAAGACTTAGTCATTAGTCATAGAGAGTGGAGTGAATGATGAAAAGACTGGTTAATGGTGCAGAGCAGGGAGGTCTGCAGAAGAAGAGAAAGGAAGTTGACTGAAGATTTTGGTGCAAGTTTTGATTTGATTCAGAAGTCTTAATAATTTGCGGTTGGGATGTTCCATCCAGGGAGAGAGAGTGTCGATGTAGTGTGGGCAGCTATGTCGGTTAAAGGTAAGTCTTTGCCTTTGTTGTTGTAGCAGTAGTCCATTTGGATCCGGTGAGAGAAGCCGGCTCTACACACTCCTTGGGGAAAAGCTGGTAACTACTTTGGGAAACAACATAGAGATTTAAAGCAGGGAACAAAGGATATAAAATATTACTGAGCACAAAGCACTGAAGTTAGGGTATTTACCACAATGATAGCGACAGCAGAGAGTGGGTGCAAAAGGCAGTCTTTAACTACAGCGTCACTGATGCACAACAGCTGTGAGGGTGCCCAGGAAAGGGGAACTTTCACGAGTAACCACCAGCTCATGTCACCATCAAAGAGAATTTAATAAAGGTTTAAGAACCAAAATAACACAAACTTTTCAGGCACACCCACCGTTTTCTCCCGATGAAGGGAGTCCTCGCTCTGTGACGAGGCTTAAAGCCCAAATACTTCATACCTGAGGGCCTGAGTCACTCGCTGATGTTCTGCTGAGCCTGACTCAGATGAGGACAAACACAAATATACATGCCGACAAGTTCGCACTGAGTCAGAATCTCGTCAGCGCCTTCACCCGGCTGGCTGCTGTCCACAGCAGCTTTTAAGTGTGGTGACCCTGGGATCAGGCCTGCATGCCTTCCCCTTTAACTCAGCATGGATCAAAAAAAATGCCCAGCATTCTGGGGGCTTTCAGATGGGCCAGCTCTGCTAAATATATCAGATAGAGAAGGAGGGCGAATTACGCAGAGGACTTTTCTTCTCTCACGCACACAAAAACTATTTTCCAACCACGTTTTAACCCCTGGCGCACCTCCTCCCACCCTAACAGGCCCACTGTGCCCAGTGTGTGTTTCTAATACTCTCAGATGAAGGCTGTAAAAGCCTGGTATGCCTCGTCCTTTGTGCGTGTCCTTTATGTTTTCTGTTTTGTGTTGTTCACTGATTAAAGACACAGAGGGTCTGTAAGTGAGCGAGCAACCATCAGAGACGCAGGTAAAGCAGATGGAAGAAGCAGCCATCCCCGCCGGGCCTCTCTTCCTCCTCATTTGAAGCTCCACCGCTGAACTGTGACCCATCAAGTCGCTCAGCCAAGATGCAGTAATGACCCCCACCTCAGCTTCCACTGCACGCATGCAAAGAAATTGGAAAGCGAGAAGGGGGACATCTGTTGCACATCTGAACCTTCATGAAATGTTTAAAAGGAGCCGAACACAAAAAACACAAATTCACAAAGATCCAATTTCCTCAGAGGAAAGTTATTTTCGAGTGGAGGTGTAAGCTTAGTAGAGCAGATATCAATTGTTTTGTAAACACACAGGATTAAAATGGATCAGCTGTTCAGGGCTGAAAAAAGGGATATTAATCTTGTTTTCTAAAATTGTTATTAAATAATCCTGTATGCTGCCGGATAAGGTCACAGTGCTGAGGAAAAGCTAAAATAGGAAAACCTTTATGCTTTAAAAGTGAATTATAAAAAGATAAGCTGCCTTGCTTGCTTGCATTTTTATAATTGTGGTCTACAGGGATAAAGCTTTTTGAAGGGGATTGTTTCGGCTGTAATACTGTGAATGACCTCTAGGCCAAACTCTGGCTGCTACACATCCAGCTCTCCGTATACAATCATGATTTAAGCCACTCTTAGACACTCATTAACCTCAACAATAACATACCGTCCGACAACGTTGCTAGGTGTCTTCTTCAAGGAGGGTAAAACTGGTTGCAAAGACGATGCTGCACTAAAAAAGCCTCTCTGTGGTTTCTTTGGTTGCTATCAGATTGTCAGGGTTGCCTGTAGTTTGCATGGAAGACTCTGACTTCTCTGCAAACACTTGCAAACTAATCGCAGAGCTGTAGTGGGAGTTGAAAAAGTGTGATGCAGGAAAACAGGAAACAGAGATCAGTTGCCTTCAAAAAAAGTCGGACCTTTTGGAATATGTTGGTTGTAAGATGAATTTTCTCTGTGCAGGTTTAAGTCTGCATCAGTGACAACACCAGCCACAGAACCACATCCTGATCCTGTGTTTTTTGGGGGGGAAAAAGCAGGAAGGACGTTTACTTTTGTGTAAGGTAGAATGACTTTCTTTGTCTCCTTATCGCCAAAATGTTATATTCTGGTAGAGTTTGGGTTCAGATTTTCATTCATGATGACTGACTTACATTAAATTATGACCTCATAAAGCCCCACGTCCACGCTACTCCATCCACATGGGCAAAGCCTAAAGCAGTGACAGGTTGCCCCCTGCAACATTTGAGATTCAGCTGATCTGATGCCATCGTCCCAGGATTCCCCTGAATGTTTGGAGTTGAAGTCTCCATGGATCCGATCTGTTTACTTTCCTCTTCTCCCTTACTCTCTTTCTCACGGTATTAATCGTGTGGGTGGGGTGGGGTGGGGGGGGTTACTTCACTGATTGACTTCATTCATCATCCCTCATAAGTCTTTTCCAAGATAATGCATTTTCAAATTTATTTCATTTTCTATCAGAAAGATGTGAAAATGTTTTTTATATTTTTGTGCCAAGATATCTGATCCTGCGGCGTAGTAATCTCCCCACAGCGATCGGTGATTATGGGAAAGAAGAAAATGCCAGAGTACATTGATACACAATGTTTTTATTCATATTTAATCGAAGCCACAATCCTTCCCTGACTTTAACTGGACTACTTTTGTTGTCTGAACCTGACCACAGACGGGATTCTGGACATGAGTCATTTGCTCTGTGCTACGTGCCCTCCATCCACCCCAGCAGCCTCCCATTCATGAATGCGCTGCTTCATTCTTTATTAGAAAGAATGCAATCTGATTGAGTTACACGTAGATTTAGTTGAGGGGATTTGAGATGATGAGCTACTATATTTTAGGAAACGGCATCATTGTGGTGTAAAGAGAAGAAATGCCATATAAAATGGTCACATGATGTATCCGCACCGTCCTCAGTGCAGCAGGACAAGAGCGAATCAGAGCATGATTTTAATTCCTTTCAGCTGCATTTCAAGAAGGGACAGATATTATTGGATTGTCTGGCACATTGTGTATGTTTTCATGGCCTAATGCTCTTGTTGTTATGAGCTGATTTGGAGTTTGAAGTTGTAACCATGGTCCCATTTTCTGAATATCAAAGATCCAAAACAGCCGTCAGTGGGTTTGCCTGAGTGAATTAAGCCATCCATCACCCCAGATAAAGAATTTATTCACTATTATTCATTTTAGTCAAAAAAAAAACAACCCAAGAAGTCACTGAACGAACTGCAAACAGTACTAAACATTTAATTATTATAAAAATGCACACTCAAAGAATAGGAATGGAGGGTTTCACCAAAACCAGCTGATGATTCAAACATTCATTGTACAGCTCATTTCAATAAAGTTTTATTCATATAGCGCCAAATCACAACAATATATAATGATACAGAGGAAAACCCCAACAATCAGATGGGCCCCTCTGAGCAAGCTGTTCAAACTCCCTTTGAACAGGAAGAAACCTCAAGCAGAACCAGGCTCAGGGAGCTGCAGCTATCTGCCAATGCAGATTAGTGTGTAAATATACAGGGACAGAAAAAAAGGTCAGTGAAGAAGAAACATTTATGGGAATACCCCAGGAGCCTGGTACTATTGCAGAGAATTCAGGGTCATCTGATCCAGCCCTAACTATAGGCTCTATCAAAAATGAAAGTTTTAAGCCTATTCTTAAAAGTCGAGTGGGTGTCTGTTTCTCGAATCCAAACTGGAAGCTGGTTCCAGTGAAAAGGCCTGAAAGCTGAAAGCTCCGCCTCCCATTCTCCTTTTAAATGTCTAGAAACCACAAGTAAACCAGCAGTCTGGGAGCAAAGTGCTCTCTTGGGTTGATACGTTCTTTGAGGTCTTTAAGATTAGATGGTTATTCAAGACCTTGTCTGTGAAAGTGTAAAAATGGCAGGGAAATCCTTTAATTTAAAAAAAAAGTATTTCAATTCCTGGGGTGGTGATGTCAGCGTGATTTGAACAATGAAGAGTAAACTAGTGTATTTATGGACTTCATGTAAAGGTTTTTTGTGCTTTTGTAAAGCCACCGTGAATTCAAATATTTATTCTTGAAATTACACTTATATTTTGCATATTTTAAGATTTCAAATTTAAATTTATAAGCTCATGAACTGAGAAGTGTGACACCCCCAAGTTGGGGGATTAGTCATTGAAACAGACCTTTAAAGAGATTCGATTTGATTCGAGATTCAATCAGAAGTGGCTCAAACATAGACTTCCATGGAAGGATCTGCTTAGTCACACGTAGCCAGAGCCACATGTTAATCCCAGATGTTGCTCTCTCTGTAAAGGAAGCTGACACATATGTTACTGCTACTTTCCATCTGATGCGAAACACTGACTTCTTCTATTTATAGCAGATAGGGCTCACTGCAGCTAATAATAGCGGGTTTTTATAACCTGGTGAGCATGCAAATGCTTTATTTTAACCATCCTCATCTTTTATTAGAGCCAAAACTCATTTTGTCTGTTTGGACAGAGAAGCAGGAAAAAAATTCCAGAGTCAACAGATCCCAGCTGAGCATTGTTTTGTTGTTTGTCCCTGTTATGTATCCATGTTATTGGTCGTGCCCTGTAATTTTCAGCTGCTGCAGACTGGCAGCGTCACCACCCGATGACATCAACCCTCCGAAACCCAGACGTGAACTAATTTTACCTGGCAGCGCTCGCTCTGTCAGCACCACAAAGACAAACAGTACAAAATGTGTTCCTACTTCTTCTCTGTTTGTGCAGGTATTGGGTAATTCTGGGGTTAGCTGTGTTATGCAGTGAGGCTTGCATGGCAGCCTTATATGGAGGTAACTCGGTGGGGGTGTTTGTCTTTTAAGCACATGCCTCTCGGGCCCCAAAAACACTGCTGAATTGAGATGCTGGTAAGAAAACAGCACATTCTAGTTGTTTTTATTATCCCTAAATATGCACTCAAGTGTCATAAAATAGCAGTATGATCATATAATTTGACCTTAGAAGCAGAAACTCGCTCCAGAACAACAAACAAAATGTGCACAGTGGCTTCCATTTACTGTGCACCAGAAAGAAAAGTCTCTCTGCGGTTATAAACTGCCCTTCGCTCAGCATCGGGTCACAGTTTGTCAAGATTATTAATGGTATCACTTTCTGTCTCAGCTGAGCTCAGGCTTTCTGCTGTATCTTTTAGATAAAAGCACGATTTTGTATTCCTTCTTTAAATTGATGGTGTTTTTTACATTTTAGTTCAGATATATACAGTAAATCACCGCCCCTTGCTGCTCCTCTCTGTTCTCTTGAATTGTCTTTAATAATTAATAGGACTGCTTTCTTTACTCGTGCTTGAGCAATTTCTCATCACACCTGGCGTTAGACTCTGCCTGCACCTGCCCCCCACTTCTAGATTAAACCGCCCAGGCACGAAACCAAAGACGATCACATGTCTGTACGGAAAATTTAATCATTCACAGAAATATTTCACTTCCAGCCTGTCTGTTTTCATCTGACTCTTAAAGCAAACAGTTGTCAGTTTCCGAGGAGCTGGGTAATGATCTCAAGCACAGCAGAAAAACCACCAAGGGATGGCTCGGAAAGGGGGAAACGGAGGATTTGACTCATATTGAAATGTTGTGGGGAGGATTTGAAACTGGCTGTACATGAAAGGAAACCTTCACAGCTTCCAGTTGAAAGGATTTTACATGGCAGAATGATCAGAAATTTCAGCAAACGAGTCGACAGTCATGCATAACACCTACAAGAAGTTACTTCTTAAGTAATTAAAAGGGACAAGATTAGCTCCTGATACCAATGCTATACTTACGTTTTCAATCTGTTGATGTATTTGTTGATTAAATCATAAAAAAAGCACACTTCCTTGTGGCTGTGTATCACTTTTATCTGTAAGCACGGCATCAAAGTGAATAAAGTCAGAAAAGCCACTTTTTCATGGAAAATGTGTGCGTTTTTTCATGACCGTGGCTGATGAGCCGTGTAGAGAACACAAAAATAGAAACATTGTTGCATTTTCTCTTACAGCTCAGTAACATTGTGGTAATCATGGAGAAATAAGTTGAAAACAAGGCAACAAGAAAGTATGAAAATAGCTTGTTATTACCACCTAATGCAGGGGTGTCCAAGTCCAGGCCTCGAGGGCCGGTGTCCTGCAGGTTTTAGATTTCACCCTGGGTCAACACACCTGAATCAAATGATTAGTTCATTACCAGGCCTCTGGAGAACTTCCAGGCATGTTGAGGAGGTCATCAAGCCATTTACACCAGCCGTGTTGGATCAAGCACACATCTAAAACCTGCAGGATACAGGCCCTTGAGGCCTGGAGTTTGACACCCCTGACCTAATGTCACGATCTGGGTGACATTCTGCTTGGACTCTGTGGTTTTCCCACCCCTTCTCTGTAAAGCTTGTTAAATTCATTACTCGTGTGTCCATTGAGTCTGTTTTGGGTCCACTCCCACATACCAGCCTTTTAGCCTTGACACTTAACTACAAAGTAATATCAGTAACATTCAAGTATTTATCTTGTATCAACAGCTGAATAATATTACACTTAAATGTATTTAATTGAGTAACAACAGGCCAGAAACTGGGGGGACATTGTGGAAATAAACATATGCCTATTAGCAACATATATATATTTATGAGAACATATTAACCTGCTGTAAATAAATCTATATATTTGAACTTTTACATACTAACTTATGGTAGTATCCCCATAATAACAGGGTAATATTGATTGATTCTGTAACATATTAGCAGACTTTTGCCACATTATAATGCTGGAATTAATCCTAATGTCCTCAGCATTCCTCTTTGTAAGACGTTAACTATGTAACTACTCTTTAAAATTTTTGTTATATTTTAAAACACAGTGCTTCTCTGCTTCATAAAAAGAAATCCATTTAAAATGACGAATCACACAGTCGTTTGGCTAACATGGCAGACCTTTGTGCTGTTCCACCGACTGACTTGACTGAATGCATCTTGACTGAAAAACCAATAGATCCAGTGGCAGAGGGCTGATTGTAAGGGTTTTTTGGCCCTAATGCTAGTCGCTCCAATAAAAGGTTCTTGTTTTTTTAAAGTTCAGTGTTAATGTTACACTGAACTTTGATATCCCACCATTTGAATTCTTCCATTTTTTTATAACTTATGACCGCTCTATGTGTTTGTCACTTTAGCATGCAAACTTTACAGCTGTTCTCTTCTGTTTTTGCTTCATAGACGTCATAAAAATCTATTGGTAGTATTTTAATTGAATCAGGTCAGACCCAGTTGTGAAAATTGGACTGGACATTCGCTGTTTTGGGGGCAGAAGCCATATATAAAGTCAAGTTGTTTTTTTAACAGGCCTTATTTTATGGGCTTAAAGTGTATAAATGGTCAGCAGAAGCAGTCAGTTGCCTCCACGTGGTGTTTGGGAATGAGGAGAGCACAAAGTGAAACAGAAATAGCTCAGGCGTCCACCGATTGCATCAGCCCTCTGAGCTCTGTAAATTTTGTTTAGTCTTGCCGGTGCTTAATGTAAGAATGATTCACCCCTGGTTTTATGACTTAATGAATTCGGGGGAAAGTTACTGTGTAGCTGAGTCTAAATATTTGCATGGAGTCATACACATTTTACTCAGAGTAGATCATATGTACACCCACAGTGAGTACTGTGGTTCCTCCTCTTGCTGGAAAAGGCAGCGTCAACGTTGTCTGTGAGTTTTTTTTCTCTCTGACAGTCTTATCAGTGAAGACATGATCTCTGAGACAGCGAGACAGCCGACAACTATGTTTTTTAAGGCTTTTATCAAGAGTTGACGTTGAGCTTAAAGTGTAAAACAGTATCTTCCCAGACTGCTGACAAAGCACCGAAATACGTGCTGTACTTTAAGACAAACCCTGTTCATTTATCAACGTGTAGATGATATAAGCAAACACGCTGGTAGTATTTATCAAGAGGATGAGTTGAGTTATCTCTCTATATACTATTGACCAGATGGATTTTTCTTACATAGGCTAGAATAATGATGCTGGGGCCCGTTTTATCTTATGTGAATGAGACATGTTTTCTTTGTTGTGTTATACAGGACTGATGATCTCTGTAATTTAACGTTGTGTACCAGCCTTTCTTTAAAACATCAGCGAAATCTTAAAAGACAAAATACCTATATACACATATTTCAAAAGGATCCATGTACAAACAGAAAACATATGACAAATGTGTCATTACGATGCATAGAAAATGATTGGTTAAAGGGTGGGTTGACCCAGTGTAGATGGTTTTAAAAGTGAGTCAGACTGCACTGTTTGTCCAAATGTTTACATCCCAATTTATTCTCTGGTTACAAATAAGTGACAGTATAGGTGGTTTCACTTCTTAAATACACCAGAAGTGCATCAGTGTGGCTGGGTTTGCATCCATACATACAGCGGGGTATTCATCTGCACAGGATAGACTTGAATAACTTTCCTGGTCTTTGGACTTTTACTGTTGCACACTTTTGTTTCTGTGTTTTTGACCATTCCTAATTAGGAAATGTTTGCATGCTAACCAGCCGAGCTAGCACTTATGAACGTTATGAAGTCTTTCGCCTTTATGTATAACATATTTCAAAACATTTGGAGCTCTGCAGACTCAGATAACTCAAACTTCACAATGTGATAAAGGTCTTAAAAACAGCTACAGCTGTGGGATTCTTAATTTCGACCTGTTATGCTCATTCCTAGGTTTTATATATTATATTTTTATTCTGCACTAGAGTTACTTTGCCTGATTCACATTTTAAAATCCGTCTTTTTAAACGGACCTTGGTTGTAGCGTCTCAGCTAATCCTTTGTCTAAAACAAGCCATTTCTCCAAGCGTACTTCGGAGCAGCTTTTCGGGCACTGTGTTCTTGTTTGCAGTCTTCTGATTGGCCAAAATTTCTGTATACTTAGGGTTTATTCAATTCTGTTCGTTTTCTATGGTGACAAATCACAACAACGGTCGTGATTTGTAAGGCCTAACTATCAGAGGGTCCTCTGTGAGCAAGAACATGGTGACAGTAGGAAAGAAAAACTCCCTTTTAACAGGAAGAAACCTCTTTGAGCAGAACCAGGCTCAAGGAGGGGCAGCAATCTGCTGCGACCCATTAAGGGTGAGGGGAGGACAATATGTATCAACACCTGTTGCTTTGTGAAGCTCTTGACACTGTTTCTTGCATTTTCACATTGACCGAGAGATTTTTCCAAAAATGAAGCAAAACTCTTTGTTTTAAAAAATAATTTTGTGCATGTGGATCTAGCCTTAAATCCATTTGTTTTAAGCCAACTTTCTTCTGATCCTTGCAAACAGACGGTTTGACCAGCCGGTATGACCACCTTTAACCTTCATCACAGCATGAACTCTCTCAGGGAAACATTCTGGTAAATTCTTTAAGTATTCTTCAGGGAAAGTTCTTCTTGAAGGACCTTCTGTTCTTTTCTTCTGTTCTTTGTCAAGATGATCCCACACTGCTTTAATAAAGCCGAGGTCCGGGCTCTGGGAAGGACAGTCCATGACTGATGGTGTTCCACTGTGCGTTTTTCTATCCAGGCATGCTTTTAGTCCACTGGCACTGTGTTTGGGATCATTATCATGCTGGAAACTGAAGCTACTGCCAATCAGATGTTGTCCAGATGGTATTGCAAAGTGGATCAAAATCTCACACTATATTTCTGACAAAATCTCCAACACCACCGGCTGAAATGCAGCCCCAAACGGATGACAAACACTGTTGTAGCGCTCTCCTGAGGTCCTCTGTACATATTGACTGCAATTTGAAATAAAAATTTAAAATTTGAATTCATCACTCCATGAAACCTGCTGCCACTGATTTTCAGTCCAGTTCTTGTGTAATTTGGAATACCTCACCCTGCACGTTTCCCTTACTTAAGAACATCATCGTGACAGCCACCCTTCCACTGAGGCCATTTGTGATGAGGCTTCAGTGAACAGTAGATGGAACTAACTGAAGGGCCCGCTGATTCACTCCGGTTCTGTGTCAGCTCTTTTTAAAGAGGGTGTCCAAATTTGCAATGTCTTGGTCCAACAAACTTTCTACTATTGGGTCCACCTTTATGTAAATGCAACGCCAAGTGGTTCATACTGAAAGAAAGACATTTAATCAAATGGAAATCCTTTCCATGTTTTTTTAAATTCATAATCTGTTTTCTTTATTGTTTGATTTTCTTTGTGAGTGTATAACTAAACTGGAAAATGAATTATTTTATTGACTTCAATTTGAAATATGTAAAAACAAACTTCCAGAAACACATAAGCTGCTCTGTGAGGCTGCACAACACACTGTTGTACTTGGTTTTGGGCTAAATGCTAAAACAATCACCAAGTACATTATTTACCAAATAGAGCTTCCAAGTTCCACTTGTGGTGAATTTAAACTTCTTTAATTATTATTATTGGAACGTTACCATTTCCACCTATTCTCCCTCCAAGGGCATCGAGCGCTGCAGTTTTGGGAGAATTTGGTGGCATCACAGAGAAACCAACAATGTGTCCTTTGGAATCAATGCTTTAACATGACCTCTTGGCTTCATCTGCATACAGTGAGTCAGATTAGGTTGCATTTTTCAGCGTGCAACCAAACCACGACCTTTTCCTAAACTTCAACAGCAAATGAAAGTGGAAGTAAAAAGTGAGTTAAAAGGAAACTAAAGGGAAAAAAAGAGTAACGGTAAAGTGAGGCAATAATCCAAGCCAGACACAGCAGTTAACAAAAACTGTGATTTAGCTGCTGTCTCGACTTGTTGGTGGCACCACAGTTGCGAAACCTTGGACACTTATTTCAGAATATGCATTACTGGGATAACTGGCTAAACATGAAGAATGTAAAGGATGAATTTCTCCCTGAAACAAAACAATCTTAAAGTGATTTAAAAGCAACTTTGACAAAAATTATAACAACTTGGAACCGATCATTACAGCTGACTCTTAGCTTCCTGAAAAATGGGTGGAGCAGGGATCTGTTCTTGACTTGAGTGGAGTTGAGGCTGTGACTTAGCATGCTATATTTTATTATTTAACACTAAATAGAAAAAAGCACCTGAGACAAACAGCTTTGAATGTAATCTTGATTTAATAATGGAAGTACAAAGAGTACTGAGAGATTCCCAAACTTAATACGATTCCTTGTGAGTGGGACAGAAATGTGTGTAACAAAATAAATGGCAATCAGTCCAATATTTCACTTTAAAAACAAAAAGATGACTACAAAAGCCAAAGATAAACTCTCTGTGAATCATTAATGTGCTAAATTTCATGGCAATACAGTCAACAGTGTGATGGTGTCATTGGAAAGATCAAGAGTCTCACAGTCAGGAGCATTTCACCAACAGAGAGCATTTGTTGAGATGTGTCAGTGTCAGAGTAGATGGCAGTTTAGAAATTCGTAATAAAAGCTAACTTACAACAGAAAAGAAACACAAATGCAGCATGTTTCATCCCCATGTTGTAAACTTCACCGTGCAGCAGTGGATTCATACAGAGGAACAGCCAAAATCTGAAACTTCACTTATAATAACTTAACTCCCCCCAGGAGGCCTATATTCATCCCAGGGCCTCTATAACTCGTCTGGAGAGTCGGGGAAAAGGATGCCAGCGGTATGTGGGTGATACAGACAAGCTTAACACCGAACTTTCCAGAAGTATAAATGTTCCCGACGCGTTTTTACTCAGCGGAGCAGCCAAAACCATCCCGTCCCAGTAGTCCTATCAGTGTCTGGGATCTAGCCTTACAGATCCTGCTGCAGGACGAGTGAGACACAGTGACCTGCATAAACCTGCTGTGTAGATCACGCTGCAGCCTGTCTGGCCTCTTTCCATCACAGCTCCTTTTAAAGGTCCAGGTAAGCTATGAAATGCAGCAGCCTGTGTCGCTAAACAGCAGCAGTATTCAACCATTCTACAAATGACTGAGAGGTATTTATAGTTTCCACTGAGTATACGTACATACAGTTTGAGACAAAAAGCTTTGGGGTTACCAACAAAGACCTCCACTGAGATAAGAACCCTCATGTTTTGTTGAGGAGGCCTCAGACAGGAGATGAGTGTGTTTTAGAGGACAAATACCTCAGTATATCTGTTAGCGTATCTCAGGCTAACAATGTGTCACTCTTATCAACCGTATAGACTCAATACACACTAGACAAGCGCAGATACTTAAGAGTGCTGTGAGCAGCACGAGGCCTTCGAGCTCACCATTTGTACCTCTAGCAAAACTGGCCGTGCTCCAGTTTTCTGTCAAACACAAAATTCTTTGGTAGATGATTACAGGTTTAGAGACACAGTAGTTTGAGTGTTGGGTGAAGTAAACCATTAAAGGGGAGCCGTAAGGGGCCGAGCTGGATGTGCACAAGGAACTCAGTGTAGTTTCTAAAGAAAATGTCTTTTATTTTACCCCGAAGTGAAAAAAAGACCAAAAAGACCAAAATGATTCTTTGGACCCACAAAAGGCTAATTTAACAGAACTAAACACGAGTTGTTATGCCAGCACGGCGTAGTAAGTAAACACTTACATGCAGGCCGATGAAACACTGGGAATAAACACTAAGAAATGATCCAATAATAAAAAAACAAACTCATCAGTCAGTTAAGCTTCTTTGATTGAGCTGAAAATAAATCCAAATGATTAAACACGCCAGCTTCAGCCAGATCACCCCTGCACCATAAAACCAAAGGAAGAAGTCAACATTTAACAAAGTTTATAAAGCAGGATAATCGTGAATATTTTAAATTAATTATATGTTGTCATTTATGTTTGTGTCTCTGTGCAAGTGTTGTATAGCTGCAGATGTCACAGGGCCCTATTGTGCTTTGCCTTATTTTCCATTATATTTATACTGGTACACGGTTGGATTGCTCATAATTAACAAGGCCAGAGTTTCAAGCAATGAGGTCAGGGTTGTGAACTCCCTATCAGGCAAAAGCTCAGGCTAGAAGATGGCTTCAAACACTCAGATTCAAGGTTTTTTGTTTTTATACTCTTGGTTCTGAATACTGTCATAGGGACGGGCCATCCCTGTGGTATGGGTGGAGAATCTTCATAATGACTTTCAAGCTTGTTAAACTGTGAAAACTCTGTTTTTGCCTTATATACTGTATTTCCATGTATGCACGTTTGCACACGTTTCAATACATCGCCGCAGCTATTTCCCAATTTCCAAGAAAATATAGATATGAGGGGTGGCTCAAGACTTTTGCCCAGCACCTTATATGGAAAACCCATAAAGCAACACAAACGGGAACAGATATGGATGGATAGAAAATGTTAAGTGGGCAAACCTAATTGCCGCCTACATTTATTAAAGCTTATATTAAATGCTCTTTTTGGTCTCCATTCAGTTATTTTTAACTTACACTCAAACACTTTTCACCACCACAAAAATGCTGCGTTGTTGTTCTTTTTGCAATATAGAAACACATCAAAGTAAAAAGTTATTAATGAGGACAAGAAAATTACACTCTTGCAGTGAGTGATTAACTCCCTGTTTTGACATTGACCAAAACAGAAAGTCTGTGCCCCGAGGGAGCGTTTTCTCAATGAGAGGCCAGATCCGCCCACGTGCGCGGCATGAAGCAGCTCGTCCTCTGTAATGACTCACCCTCTGCTCCACTTTTTTTTTTTTTTGCCTAACATTTCTTGCCAGTAGTGAAGATTCGGGCGTCTTTCATCAGAACTGCACTGCCTGAAGGAAGCAGTGAGGATCCCAGATTCCCACAGCTGAACCGCCTCATCACTGGTCACTCAACGCTTATTTGATGTAAACCTTCAAAGGGAGAAGATCCCTCTAATCACACACAGTAAACCATGAGGTCAACCGCTCGCTGCAATAAATTTCCTCTTCTAATACGCAGCTGTTAATCAGTTATGTCTTTTTGTTGTTTCCCAGGACTCGAAGGAAACTGAAAACAATAAGCAAACAGAAACGGCTCATTTAAAGGATAAGAGCGCTAAAAACGGCATCACAATCTTATGAGACCTTTTATTTAGTTTTTATAGGGAGAAAAATCACAGACGGGATGAAGTCAGCTGCATCCTCGGGGGAAGATTTTCTCTGATGCAGGTGTAGCCGTTGGTTGTGGTCAAGCGCGGGCTCTCTCAGGTGCAGCTATTTTCATGTAGAGCCAAGGGGAGATCAAACCCTCGTTCGTTCCCTGATTCAACTCGTGCCACTTCAAACGGGGCGGTTGTTTAAACTGCGATTGTGAACACCTGCCTCCAGAGAGCCATCAAAGGTGAGCTACAATAACCCTGCTTGTGATCCTGTGGGAGCTCCTTGTTCTCACTACAAAGGGAGTCAGAGAGCCTGCCCCGGTGAACTCTGTTTGACTTCACGTTTGTGCACCAGTGCGGTTCTGAACAATAGAGTTTCAGTGTTTGTGTCTGAACTTTTGGGTGGATTAGTGTTGGTACTGCTGGCTATCAATCAAACAGACACATAGTGTATATGCCAGATCCAGAAACAGCTTTCCAACACATATTCTACCTTTAAATACTTGTGGTTGGAGATGAGTTAATTTATCAGTGTGTTGGTTTTGTAGGTCAAATGAGTTTTCTTTGGGGTTTCTGTCAGTGTATTACAACCGCAGTGGTCCCAGTTTTGGCCTTTGAGGATTTTTTAAAGATACAAATGCTACAGTTGAAGTACCTTATCAGCTTTGTGTTGTTAGTAGCCATCTGAGATATACAGAAGGTGCTTGAAAAGACTTACATTTTATAAAGTGATAAAGAACCACAGATTTACCAATAAATAGACAGCTTTGCCTTCATTCTCTTCTCTATTCACCACAACAGACCAGTAGAGCATCTGCATCACTGCCAACACTGCACCAGTCACTTTGTTTATCTCCCTTCTCATCCGACTCATGTACAAGACTCTCAAACTCCTACACTTGGGGGAGCAACTCATCCCCAACCTGGAGACTCCACTGCAACCTTTTCCAGCTGAGAACTTTAGGCTCAGACTTAGAGGTGCCTAATCTCATCCCAGCGGCTTCACACTGGGCAGCCCAGTGTGAGATGAAGGTTTCCAGAAGGGCCACATCGTCCATTGTTTTAGTCTTTATAGTAGAGCTGTCAGTGTTAATCTTGTTAAAATGACGTTAACGCCATAACCCCATTAACGAGGCAAATCTTCATTAGCGAGTTAGCGCGGACCGCCCGTGTGTGGGGCTGAGTGGTGTCAACACGTTAGCGCAGTTAGCTCGTTAACGCGTTAGCGCCCCACGCACGGAAAGGGTGGAAAGTTTTGCTTTTTAGAGACCTGCATTTTTTCACTAAATGCTAGGTGCTGCTGTTCTCGAAGAATTTTAGCATCAGGTAACATTAGATCCAAATATAGTCAGTTCTGATTTCTAAACTTCAGGCTTCAAAACTGGACTTCACTGACCAACTGACCCCCGTCGGTCACAGCAGGTGATTGCTGCTTCCAAGTCTGGTTCTGCTGGAGGTTTCTTCCTGTTAAAAAGGAGTTTTTCCTTCCCACTGTCACCAAGTAGTTGCTCTGAAGGGTTTTTTGATTGTTGTTGTCTTTTTTAGCTATTGTAGGGTTTTTACATTGCAATATAAAGTGCCTTTAGGGGACTGCTGTCATGCTGTACTAAATAAATAAAACTAAATTGAATCGAACTGGTGACATCATGGTGGCTATTTCCATCTTTTATTTACAGCCTTCGGTTGAAGAGTCTGTGTTCAGTTCATGTGAAAGATGTTGCTGTGTAACACATGTCTCGCCATGTGATTGCAAAGGTCAAAGGGTCCCAGTGGCCTCTGTGTGACATCTTCCTTGTCTGACCTCAGGTCAGATTAAGGTCACAGAGTTGCGTCAGCCTTATCTAAGATAAGCGCTGAATTAGTACAAAAACTCCCTACTGAGCAGTAAACATCACAACAGGATGAGATAACGTCTCAATCAGTCAAAAATACATAGTTGGAAATACAAATGATGACATTTTCATCATGTGGGTCTCTGCACTGAAACCACAGACTGGCCCTAACCGGTCTAAATAGATTCAATGAGATAAAGACAGATAAGGTATGCTGTGCTTTCTTACAAAGAGAATGAAAGACTGAAACCTTATCAATATCTGTGCAGCGAGTATTAAGGTAACGTTGCACCCAGCAATGGTTAGCTTAGCATGACAGATGGGAACCAGCTAGCCTGGATTTGCCTAAAGGTGGCAAAATTCACTATGAACACCATTAAAGTTCAATTAATTTAGACTACTTATTGAAATGAGTTAAACTATTAACTAGTTTAATCTAGAACATAGTTTAAATAGAGTGTTCAAACTAACAACTTATCATAGGAACAATATAAAAATAATTGTCATGTAGGAAAAAAAAACTTTTATATTTCTGGATGTCAACTTGAATTTCGAAATAATGTGAGTAGTGTCCTATTTATACTGATGATTGTAGGTATAGGAAATATAGACTGTGGTTGATGGTTTCAGACTATTTTAGAGCCATAGGCATAATGTCGGTTCTTTCTGAGTGACTGAGTTACAAGCTGATACTAACAAGCTTAATTAGCAAACTGCATTTATTTATTAGCAGATACCTGTTAAATTTATAATACTGGTGTCGTACCATACAGAAAGCCTCATTTATCGTTTAGTTTCTATAAAAATGTTTGAAAAGGCTCCAATAACACTGATAGTCCCGTTCGGTAACTTGAATTAGAGTAGTTAATTTGAAGCCTAGCAGACAATGAGGAACACCGTTCAGTTAAAAGGAGTTATTTTTAAAAATTCAGTGTCTTACATTTGTTGTGAGGAGTGAACTAAAACCAGTTTTTGTACTAAGCTGCAAACATGCTTATTCCCGAGAGTCTCTGGAGACTGATTAGCTTTTGAAGCCTCCCTCAAGTGGGTCTGATTTTCAGCCCTGGAGGTGGCTGTAAGACTACTTTTACAACAGGTTAATTTACCTGTCGTTATGAAAAAAACAAAAAAAACAAAAAACAATCACAATATAGCTACAAAGTACTTAGAGACTACTGTAGCTGACCTCATAATGAAATTAAAATCAGAATTTGTCAAAGGGCTTGAATTCCTTGGAGGGGAGAGGGTAACCTGTACAGGAACAGGTAAAAATATTCACCATCCTCTTGGGTTAATGAGGTTGAGGCAATTTCTTGCTCAGGTGCTTTCACTTCCAGGAAAGCGATTGCATGTCTAATAGTAAGTCAGCTACATTTTGACTCATCACACAGCCGGTTGCTTCCAGTTAATGTCCTCACTGTGACAGGGATGTTAGCCAGATGAGGGGGCTTTTCCAGATGACTCACCTGAGGCCACGACCATCTGCCTGAAGGGGGGCGGAGGGCAGAAACGCTAGAAGACAAGCACGCCGAGAGAAGGGATGACAGAAAGACCGCAGCGCCGGCGGATAAATGGGTTCACGGGGGACGATATCTCACCTGGCAGATCGAGTTACACAGAGGCAGAAATGAGCACAATAGCCTTCATATATATGTTAGGTAAAAGAAAAAGGTCCAAAATACTGCAGGTCCTCACAGAACCTCAAGCTGACTGAATGGATCTGTGAAGGATACGGTGACATCTCATGTTGCCCCCACCCCAAAGGAAAAAATCCCCCGCTTGTGTGAAAGGGGGCTCACATGTCCTCACTTTTCAAAAGCACAGAGTGACACTTCAACAGTATGCAATAACACATGTGTGAGAATATGACAATAGCAGTCAGTCATGAGTCACGTCCCAGAAAAAAGCCAAACACAGTAATTCAATGGCCTTGTAACCCACTAACCTTATGTCATTTTGTTTTCCAGACGTCTTTGTTGGAAAAAGGAGAAAAAAAACCCAGCAGCCCTCTTATGGAAAACTACAAGTAAGGATCGCTTTGAAAAATGGGAGAAGGAATCCACCTACTGGCCAACAGGAGGAATCATCACTCTGATTAGAGCAGGCAGATTTATAATTGAGGAAGTACTTCAAAGACAGGAGATGTTTAACATGACATTTTAATCTGTCTGCTGCCCTATTCAGTGAGACTCATTAATCGTGGTTCTGACCTAATTCGGGTTTGACCTTTATTTTAGCATCCAGCCGGCAGTTCATTAAATCAGCACGACTCAGACTGCATTTGATATGTTAATAACTTGCTTGTTTTTCATGTGTTCCTTCAGTAAACAAAATTGGGGTGTCTCGGGGGTAAAGCAGAATTATTTTTCCCAGCTGGTGTTTGTGGTTATTAGCTGACAGCAAACTAAAAGGCGAGACTCTTTTTGTTCTTAGATTCATGCTCCAGGACAGATCAATTCAAAGATGCGGCCAAAGCTGTGGGAGAGTCAAAGGACTCTTTCATCCCACTCCTGGACCCACTGATGTCTCTGCACCGTCATAGCCCGTCTGCCCACATAGAGCTGACCCTCACATGGGTCAGCAGGATCAACAGAAAAAGAGAAAAAGAGCATCCACAGTAAATTTACCATAAAATCCACCACAGTATAATAAGGAAGGATAAAAACAGATAAACAAGGGCAACCTCCCGAGACTGATTAACTTTGTACTGACTGCTCTGAAGTCTTCTGAAATAAATGTAGTAAAACTGCTAATATTTGGGTCACTGAAACTGAAGCTGATGCTTAAAATTGTCAGTTGACTCTAGTGTTCATGGTTTGCTGCTAAGTCAGATCCAGGACCAACGCTCTTAACCGAAAACAGAAGTGACTAAAATACACTTGAATTCTGGTTAAAATGACGCAAATGAGGGTGAGTGCGAATGTTCTTCCTCAACTGTACTGAAACGGTATCATATTATCTCCGTCTGACCTTTTGACCTCCACTTTGATCTAAAATTTGACTTTTCTAGTAGCAACAAATTTATAATGTGACCCACGCCTCTTCTCTCCAGCACATACCTCTGGATCAATACTGCGATTAATATTCTCAGAACCCATCACAGTGCCATGTGTGAACACCATACCAGTCACTCCTGCTTGATCTCATCTGTCAGTCTGTCCATCACTGCTGCAGACAAGAAGTGTCTAAGAGCTGATCCCTGATGTAATCCCACCCCCACCTTGAACCCATCTGTCATTCTTAGCCACTGTCTCACTGTTGTCATCCATGCCCTGCACCTTGGATGGTCCTGCATGCTGTTTGACCACCCTGACTTCTTCATGCAGTACCACAGGTCCTTCCTTATCATATTTCTCCAGATCCACAAAACCACACAGCAGTTCCTTGTGACCTTCGCTACACTCCTCCACCAATACTCTCAAAGCAAACATCACAGTTGCTGGACTACTGCAAGCCCCTTTGCAACCCATTTCCACCACTTCTTTTTCCATGCTGTGTTATGTGCTGTTTTTATAATGCCTATGCCCATAGTAGGGAGAAAACAGCAAATATCTTTTTCTAACTGAACTAATACTTCACCCTTTCTATATCAGAAGTTCAATTTTAGGATTGCAGTGTTTGCAAATCAGTGTTTTCATTTGGTATTAAATGTATTTTAGTTTTGACATAGCTCATTTTATTCTGCTTTTGGGATCCTGTTTAGGATTGTTTAGAGAGTTAAATATTTAAATATTTATTTGATCATTTATGTTCATCTGATGTGAACCCTGTTATAGAGATGGACTGGATTCTGGCTGTGTTGCTATGACGTAACCAAGGGGGAAAATATTCTTTCTGGGGAATTTCATGGTGGAAAAATGTGCACTTGTGGTGGATGTTGTTTGAAAAGTCAAGCATCCCGTGGAAACAGAGGTTGACATTTGCTTAGCAAACCACACAAGGTCCTCACTGAGTCTTTGCTGTCTTGTCTGCTCGTTCTCCCAAAGCCCAGTGCTAGAGTAAAACAGCGCTTTATTTCTTTAGTAGATTATATTGCATGTATTTAACAACATAATGCTTGATTTTCCATGATTTGCTCATTTTCCATGTATAGATCCATGTAAGAAAAACCACAATATTTGGTGTTTTGTTCTTTCTTCTTCTCTGAACCTTTTCCTAAGCATGTTAGTCTATCTTAAGCCCCGAGGGCAGGAAGAGATGTAAGAAAAGGTTTCAACAGAGCTGTGATGAAACATAGAGGAAGGAAGAAGAAAAGTGCTAGAAGCATTTCACCAACACTTTGTATGTATCTTATTTCAGTGTGTAAATACAGGATACGGGTGAAACGTCTTCTTACATTTGTGATAGAAACACATGATTCACAACCATATCACTGGTTCTGTTTTTTTTAAACCAATTTACCCTGAAATCCATTATCCACTATTCAGGACAGCACTTGGCTGTGTTTTAGAAATTTTAATTTACTCTCTACCAGACAACATGCCTATAGTTGCAGTGAAATGCAAAGATAATGCAACCTTGTGAAAACCTGACAGGACAAAGCAATCTGCTGAGTGCCCACAGAGGCAACCCAGCAAACGTGGTTAAAACAGTGATGCTGTTTGTGAAACTATTCGTGGTATGATGGCTAAAACTGCTACACAGATGGAAAATGCTGACATTTCCACAAACAGTAGTAATCCACTCAGGCGGTCTCTAAAAGGGAGAGAAATATTTCTTAGCATCGCACTGAATTAAACAAATGTGTATCTGATTACTGAAAGGCTGAGAACCAACATCCACACACACACACACACACACACACATATATATATATATACATATATATTGCATTGGACTTTATTGGTGCCTGAGACCAATTGCAAGTAGTTGCTGCAATCAGTTGGTTGCCTACAGGTTGAGCATGCAACTCCCTCAACTTTTGTGCAACCATGTACAACTGCAACTGGGAGTGCACAGGTTGTCTGGTGTGAGACAACCTGTCTCCAAACAATTGTGGTCCAACTTCAACTGATATCAATCACTCTGTGACCTGTCTTCCTCCTCTTACCCCACCGGTTGCAGCAATGGCCCCCTCCCTGACCTTAGTTCTGCTGGAGGTTTCTTCCTGTTAAAAGTGAGTTTTTCCTTCCCACCGTTGCCAAAGAGCTTGCTCATAGGGCGTCATATGATTGTTGGGATTCTCTCTGTTTTCTTGGTACTATTGTAGAATCTTTACCTTGCAATATAAAATGCCTTGAGGCAACTACTGTTGTGATTTAGCACTGTATAAATAAAACTAAATATTATTGAAATTAATTACTGTCTAACTTAGAAATGCAGACAGATTGCCAAGATATTGCAGCAAGTCTGAGTCAGTAAGCAAATGGTTAAAGGCTAATACCTAGCACGCAACTTCTAGGTGGTAATAATGAAAATTTGTTGCTGACAAGCTCCGCCTTGTTGCATCAGTCTGTATTGTTGCACATCTCTTTGCAGTAGGGACTCAGCATTAACTCGTTGCCAACTGTTTGCTGATCATTCCTATTAATTCATATGAATCATTCATATTAATTTTACAGTTAAATCGCCATGTTGTAGAGGAATTTCTGTATCAGATGTATGAAGTTCTGGCTGGACTCTGAATGTAATGTGAATTTCACTTTACTATGGTGACATCTCCAAAGCTCCCAGGCAATACAAAAGTCAGCAAAAGCAAGCGTTCTTTTATTGTCACTGGTCATAGAAGTGAATTTATAGTACACTGTGCACTATAGTACAGACTCGGCGAACCAAAAGGATAACTTGTTACCTTTCAAAAACCATCATTTAAAACAAATATATCCAAAAATGTGACATGATTAGATTTAAAGAAGTAATGTGACTACTTATTTTGGCTTCATTTGAAATGAAACGACTTACTGTGCTTTCGTCATACCTAATCACAGCTGAAATTGCCTGCTATGACTTGTTAATTTTGAGTTTTAGTCTTGTCCTTATTTGTGGATGCATAATAAACATATAGACTGATTTAAGCTAGTACACTTATGTGTATCAAAAAGATTGCTGTTTTGGAGGAAAGTGTAAATAAAGTGTTAAACTTGCCTCCTGTCTCCTCTACAGTGAACGTTCTTTAACAGTACCCGTAATTGTATTTTCTTTTGTTGCACGAATCTCCTCGTGATCCAGCTGTCTGTTTATTCCCCCCTCTGTTTGCGTTTAGAGAAAGATCTACAGATTTAAAAGATGTCAGATGTCAGACGCTTCCTCGCCCTCGTACCTCTGAACTGGGCCAGTTCGTCTTAAAATACTGCGCTCCTCAGAGAAATGTGCCAGAACATTCAGCGTCTACGTAACACCTTGTTCCCTCCCTGCCTCCCCATATCACACTGTTATCTTCTTCTTCTTTTTTTAAACATCTGATATGAGATGATGATGAGGATAAAAAAAATTATGTAAAGGTTCACACTTTTTAAAATAGCTTTCACCTGCTCTGATTTCTGTCTTACTGGGTTTGTCAGACTGGCTCGCCACAGAGTTTTCTGAATATTTTATTCCATCTAAGTTAAAGCTCTAAATCAGATTTAAGCATTTAGGGGTTCTTTCTTCATATTACCAGATAACCCTGCCACTAATACCCTCTATTCCTCTGCTTACTTTCATCCTGTCATATTACTTTTTTATATCAGGTGTTTCGGGGTGACCAATAAGCGCCACCTTCCACTGACGTCATGACCAACGCTGCTTCTAAGGTCATTTAATTTTAATGTAGACTTAATTTTAATATCACAACAGTTGAAATAAAATAAACATTAAGAAATCAACAAATAATACTTTTAGTGTATATGGTATTTATTTATATATTCTCTGTTAAAGTAGTCTTTAGCATTAGCATTGATTTGGTTATTCGTTCAAGAGCTAACGTTATTACGTTGCCTAGCAACCACTCTTTCGCTTTCTGCTGGCAAATACTGTATAACGTAAAATAAAAATTAAAATAAAAACATTAAATCTTTCCACAGCGTCTAAAATGATAGTTTTTATTTAGCTTTTGTCAAAATATTGCTGTTGTTATTATTAGTATTTTATTAATATCCTAATATTAGTCACAGTGCGTCGTAATTACGTTACAGCGTCCCCGTCCCCCTCGTAGCCGTCCCGAGCCGCCATGGCCACTACGCACGCTTTCTGCGCACACGCCACCGTGCTGTCCTTTGTTCCTCATTCATAAAGCGGCTTCACGAGCACGGGGATGTGTCACCGTGAACCCCTCGCACGGAAAGGACCGCTGGCCCTTTAAGGGTTATGTAGCAGGGCTAGCTGATGTAGGACGAGCCGACCGTGCGTTTCTCTGCTCGAGCTCCCGCTGCCATCCTCGTCATGGCCTCCGTACACCCGCCACCGACACCACCACCGAGGATGAACCGACCAGCCATCGACCCTTCCCTTCCCGGAGCGGAGACGGACGTCAAGCCGAAGCAGAGGCACCGGTAGAGGCGAGCCGCGCCGGGGAGAGCCGCCTCACATCCAAATGCCACCCCGGTTTCCTCATCCATGCCTTCGTTTAAAGCCAAGTACAGCTATACGATAAAGAGGGGTGCGAACCCGGGCGGCGGCGGCGGAAACATGACAACGGACAAGGATTATTCTCTTAATCTGTCGGTGCAGCAAGTGCTGAGCCTTTGGGTGCAAGGCTCGGCGCTGCACCACTTCACAGGTATGCGGAATGAAAGGTGCCGCTATTCTGCTGCTTCATTTTTTTTTTTTTTTTAAATGTGTTCAGTGAAAAAGTCATCACCACCAGCAGCATGTGCAGCTTCCTTTTTAAAGAAGAATATATATAAATATCATTCAAATATATGTGGTCATTTTTCTTGTAGCCAGCAGGAAGGGCATGGCTGCTGTTATGCATAGGGGGCATCTGTGTGCCACCTTTTCATCCCACCTCCCCATCTCTGTCTCTGCAAGCTGGTGTGTTTTATTGGTGATGCTGGGCCTGAACCACAACATCAACAAAACAAAACAAAATCTCACTCTTTTATTCAGGAGTCCGTCAGGAAAAATAATGACAACATTCGGCTAATTAATCTTTCTGCTTCGTGAATGCGTAGTAAATGTGGCCTCCTCCCCCTCCTTTGTCTTTCAGTAAAGGGGCAATTAGAGGGAGGGTCCTCTTAGCGGGCAGGGATGCTGTCTGGGATGGTCCTGACTCTAGAAGTAGTGAGGCTGAGTTCAATTCCCTGTTTT
Source organism: Rhamphochromis sp. 'chilingali' (assembly GCF_963969265.1). Lineage (NCBI taxonomy): Eukaryota > Metazoa > Chordata > Actinopteri > Cichliformes > Cichlidae > Rhamphochromis > Rhamphochromis sp. 'chilingali'. Next base: position 27,411,881 of record NC_137944.1, read on the forward strand.
ATTTGAATGCAGTTGAGCCAGAGCATGTCTGCTTTGATATTGAAGGTAATATGCAGCTGTAAATACGAGATGAGGGCATCTCTGCGGGCTGATGGCTGAACTGTCACTTGTTGATACAGATGATTGAGCTGCTGCCATCAATTATGTGCTTTGTACCAAAACAAAATGCTTACAAGATGACTTTCTTCCTCCTTTTTTATTTGTAAGGAGGTTTAAGAAAAGTGGAAGAAATGCATGAAAGTTCCTATGACACAAAAACAGATCACGGGGCACCAAAAAAGCAATGTGTGGGCATTTTATCTCTTCTTTCCAAGCAGAATGAACTTCCTCAGCAAGAAATATTATTACTTGCCAGCTGTTCAAAGCATTGTCATCACTTTTCTTTTTTCTTTTTTTGAGGAAGTGGACGGGGGACCGTGTGTGTTGCACATTATAGAAATTCTTGCATTTCACTCTGCAAAGTGAGGAGCCGGACGTGTAGTCATGGCTGGCTTGGCACAGACCGGTTGTCTAATATGCAGCTGACATCCTGTGTTGAGAAACACATCATGCAGGGATGGAAGGGAAAAAAAGGCACAGTTGATCACGCTGACTCAGCAGGAAGTTGCAGTGCAATGTAGAAGTTTGTGGTATCTGAGCTGCAGCGGCGAGAAGAGAGCTGTGAGGAGCTAACGCCCCGGGGCTTTACAGAATACTGTTCACAAATCTCACACCTGACCCCCCAGACAGGTGAAAAACGACCTCCTGAGACATTAAAGAAGGTCAGGGGGGACAGTTGGGGAGCCCTGAACGGATAGATAAACTTTTATCTGTGCCCCTGGGGAGTGCTTCCTGTTTATGAGGCGTGCGCAGCAGGCGGTTTCACTTCAGAAAACCAGTGAAAAGAACATATTTAAATGTGAACAGCTACTTTGAAATTGTCTCACTTTGATGAATCACAGTCAATAAAAGCATGCTGTTCTTGTCACTCATTTATTATCTATCTGTGGGATTTGTGGTACGATTGAGATGCATTTAAGGAAGTGCCATTTACACACAGACCTTTCCGATGTCAGAGTGTGTAACTTTAGAAATCTGATGATCAGATAAATATCCAATTCTTAATCCAGCATGCACCAGGTGCTGTTAATCTGCCGATTGCTAATTGTGTGGCGACACAGGCAGAACAGCAGAGCTGCTCATGTGCAGCTCATGAGGAGAAAGGAGGAAGAGCAGAGAGACGCCAGCGTAATGCATTGCATATGCATAGATATTTACCAGCTGGAGGGCACTGAAATGTATTTAACCTCATTTATTACAGCAATGAGTGCTTTAGCCTGTCTTGATTAGAATAAATAAGTGTATGAATATCGGTTAAACAGGGAAACTCATACAACATCATGTTTATTTTGCGCTTTTATCCCTTTTTTTGTTTTTTTTTTACCTGCTTTGGTCTTAGAAAATGAAAAATATTCAATGCATTAGCCTACTTGGGGGGTGGTTAATTGACACCCAGCGGGTTAATGAACTTGTAATAGACTTGCAGAAATCCTGTATTATCAGTTCACAATAATAATGTCAAAAGGCTTTCTTAGTTTTAATTGTTTGCCTGCTGTGATTACGCGATGATCAGATTGCTAAAAAGTCATTTTATTATCTCACACAGTAACATGTTGTGTAGCTGTTCTTCGTGTAAAGCTAATCAGTTGTGTTCACTCTGCACGTTCCCTGATCTGCAGCTTTTTAGCTCAGCATGTCTGGTGTTTAGCTGTTTGCTTTAGCCTTTATCTCTTTGCAAACAAGCACACAAAAGCAAAAAGAGCTCAGGTGAAGCTGTAAAACATACACACAAAAACAGAAAGCGCAACTTGGCTGCTCAGTTAAAGGTCCAGATATTTCTGTCAGGAGTTGGCAGACAACTAAACAGAAGGTATAGTGGAGTTTAGCAGGTTCAGATAAAAGCATCGAGTCTATGTATGGGCACATGCAGCTATATTAGGAGTTAAAGCTTTGTGTGAATGCCAAGCAGCAACCTTCAGGATTTAAAAACATTGCACCAATGCTGAAGTGGCAAAAGCTGCAGTTCCTCCAGTGGCCACTTGAGGCTTTCTCCTAAAACAAGTCAATCCCCATAGACTCCTGTGTTAAAATAAACTTTAAAGCATTAAAAGCATCTTTACAGCCTCAGTGGATGTTTTCCCACATCATAACTATCAACACAGGCTTAAATTTTCTTTTCTTTCTTTCTTTTTGTAAATAAATTTATGCATCTGGATGCTAAAGTGAAGATCGTGGTCGCTTTGAGTGACAGGCGTTCCCAAGGCACCTGGATTTGATCACAGTCTGCTGGGCCTCACCTCCACTGCCATGTTTGTGCTGTTGGTGCCTTTTGGAGCATTTGCAGTGGCATTATCTTATTGGTCTTTTACTTTGCACTAATTAGCAGGTATGCTTTTCTGTGTGGTGCATGTGTACAGTTTAACGATACATCACGTCATAGTAGCTCGGTTCTCCGAAAAAGAAGAAGCATCATCCGAAATGGAATCAACATTAGCATAGTCCTCTTCTTGTTCTGCATCACGGGACAGAGTCACTGCCAGATGTGTCAGGCTGGCTCTCCCTCTCTCCACGTTTGGACAAACCCATCCTTTGTCGTCTTGAGAGGTGAACTCGGCAGCCTTCTGCTTCGAGAAGCTGCGGCTTCAACACAGGAATGGTTCATGTTCTGCAGCCGCCTGTGTACTCCAACCTCTGACGAGGCACCAAATACACGAGCCCCTGCTTTTTTAAAATTCTGTCCTGTTGACAGGCGAGCTCTAAAGCCGCCGTGCTGACAAAGACCTCGGCCTGTAGTTGCGGATTAGCAGAAGTTAATACTGTGCTCTCACTGTGTTTTAGCCTGTGTTCGCTCCTATCTCTGAACATGACACAGCACTTTACTGCACTCATTTCTCACCCTATAGGTGCTTCTTCATAGCCGTGACCACCTGCGCTGCCTGCTGTCCCCTGAAACTAAATGTGCACCTCACCTTCCAGCATCTGCTGCAATGCAAAAAAAATTAGCTGCCATGGATAATTTTAGTCGGCTGAGATAAATAACGAGCCTCGTGTCTCCACTGAACATTTCACCCGACCCATTTTCTCTCTAAATCGAGCTTGTAACTTATCAAGAAATGCAACAGATTTCCTCCAGCTATGCTATTAAATATTATTCTGACCAGCATGACAGGTTACTGTTACAGAAGAGAGATCACGCTGACATTTGGTCCTCAGTAGGTGTCCGGGTCAGGCTCCATCCATCAGTGATGGTGGAAGACTATACGGATTATTTTATCAGTAAGTAGAAACACAGAGTATCCCAGCTGTCCTCTCCATTTGTGAAATTTTTGGCAAAGTTGATCTCACTGAACCCTTACATATTGAATCTAACCGTGAGGTTTAGAGGAGAAACTTCTAGCATTTGCGGCCAATCAGCTTACCTGCCATTCACCGTTAGTTACGTTGAACTCCGCATTTTTCTTTTCTTTTTCTCAGACTTCTGCTAACCAACTCATTCCCTTAACTACACATAAACTAATGGTGTTTGTGATTGTCTGTTTAACCTGTGGATGTCTGTAGTTCTTTAGACCGAGTGGGCGATATCACAGTCTGTGTGCGATGATGTTAGCATTGCATAACCTCCTCCAGGATCTTTGAGTTTCATCTTTTCCAGCCTGCATTAAAGGCCGGCTCTCTCTACACGATGCTGAATCCTGATCAGCTTTCGTGTCATCGGGGGCTACAGTTAAGCGGGGCTCTCTCTCCCTGTACTTCCTGTATGTGTGTCTCTCTTATGTCTTGGGTCCCATCACAGATATCACTCTCTCCTCTGCTGCTGGATGCTTGCAGAAAGACAGCAGTGGATACACTGCAGCGTGATCTGCGTGCTCAGTCATTTAAGACAAAAAGCCATTGTGTTACTCCGCTGTCACGTCTCTCTCCGCCTGTCCCGGCGCTCGCCTGCCGGATCAATAAGTAGATGTAGGCACTCAGTGGACTGTGGAGGAGCTCGGTTAAATGGATATGCTAAAGAGGTCCTCGTGTCCCAGAGCTCTGAGAAATACTTGGTAATAGAATTGGGCGTTGTGATGTTTACACTGCAAAATAATGTCACGTTTCCTGTTTGCATCGCGCCCACACACAGACAGCATTGCCATGCTTCGGCTGGGTCATCCTTTCTCACTTGGTGTCTTTTCTTCTTCAGTTATCTCACGGCCAGCTGGCTCCTTCTGGCTCCCACGGTGCCAGGGGTTCAACCAAAGGCCCCTCGCTGGCAAAGTGCAATGAAGCCGGAGCCTTTTTAGACAAAGCTGGCCTGTGCCACAGAAAGACAGGGAGAACGAGGAGGAGGAGGAGGAGGAAGAGTGTGATTTTTAAATGCTGTTTACTGTTCTCATTTTCAGTGGAGTCTGTTATAACGGCAGCACAGTCTGGACCCTGCAGGGTGCATTATGTGTATTCTAGGAGAACAGTCGAGTTTGGTGGAAGCTAATTAGATGATTTTGCTGGCATTTTAGGGATTATCAGCATTTTTAGTTTGCAGACGTTTGTTTCTACAATTACATTTTTTTTTTCAGAAAGCTTATCTCCAGTCAGGATGGTCACAAAAGGCGGCCGTATGCTATTGTTTCAGACGAGATTTTCCATTTACCGCTTCATGTCGGGCTCGCTGTCTGAAATGTCGCTCTGAGCGGTTTTATACATCTCCGCCACGGGTCCATCGCCACGGTCGGCTGCCTCTTTGATGAGGCTTGACTTAGACGGTGGCTGCTGTAGATTGAAATCCTCCCCTCGCCTCACAGACGTGCAGCAGCGGCTGTAGCTCTGCATCTTGGCTGAGCTGCAGTGTTTCATCTTGGAAGCACTCTTTATAAGCAGTAAATGTGAATTTTTCAAGACTAGAACGGAATATTATAAGTTGTGTCTTCCCCCTCGGGATTACTTATTATCGGCGTTTGTTTGCATGAAGCTCTTTTGTTCAGAAGAGCTTCTTATCACTAATGCGGCTCAGTAAGGTGAAGGCCTGCCTCCCACCACTGCATGACTCTGAGACAGAGTCTCACGCTTTTATTACCTCTCTTAGACTTTCGTAGCTCTTTATTTGTCGGCTCTGATCAGTCGTTACTTCGTTGTCAGCAGGCTGTAGGAAATGCAGCAGCTCGCCTTTAGACAGGAAAGAAACATGGTGATCACACCTTTTCTGGCCTCCTTACACTGTCTTCCTGTCCATCAGGATCCAGTTTAAAATTTACTTGTTTTTAAAAGCCTTATTGGTTTGGTGCCACCTTACTTAACAGAACTTTCGGAGCCTCTGACCAGATAGTCCAGTCCAGGCTTAAAAGCAAAGTCTACAAAGTCTTTGTAGTGGCAGCTCCTAACTTTTGGAACAACCAAACTTCCCACGTACAGCTCAGTCATTTTAAAACAACTGCTTATTCTTGTTTTCTTTCAGGTCTAGATGAGCAGGATAGCCTGATGCAAATACGGCCTTATTTAATTAGTTTTATTTGTTGATTTTTATTGTGTATTTGCTGTTTATTTATTGACTGTATATTTTTTTACAACCTGAGGTTGTTGCTGAAAGCTAGGATAAAGTTTATTGAGATGGTTAAAAAAAAATTAAAGCAGCTGATGTACAGATATCCCACTAAGCCCCTGCTTCTGTCTGTGTTCAGGTTGCAGTAGTAAATAAGCAGCTTTTATCTATAAAGCAGGTTTTCTGTTACAAACCTGTTGTCTTTAAGTCCTGTTTCAAGTTTCATGTGTAATCGACGTTATGCAAACCAAAGCTGACCTTTATATGTAAATGCAGCTATTTCACTAAAATAAAGGAAGCAAAATAAATCACAAGGGCTTAAATCACCGTTTCCCAGTATCGTTGTTTTGATCATTGTGATGTCAAATCAAATCACTGTACATCAAGGATGGACATGATCACTGCTTTAAAACGTAATTAGATTAAATCAAGCTTGTAATTTATCAATAAGTGCAACAGACAGACTCTGACTAAGAATTCAAATGTTATTTTGGCCAGAGTTTTACAGAGACCATTACAGATTTATCCACTGAAGGCAGATTTCACTGACATTTGGTCCTCGGTGGGTGTCGAGGTCATCCATCTGTGTTTGTGCTCCATGATGGTGGAAGGAATATTCAGAAGTCCCAATACAACTGTGTTAACTTTTCCTTGTGTTGTGTTCCAACACAAGGAAAAGCATTGTAAAAGTATAGAAAAAGAAAAGCGAAGCCTTAAACGTGCTTTCTGTTTACAGACCAGCAGGAGGCGACTTTTATATATACTCTGTGAAACGGTCAGAAACACATAAAAACATTAAAAGCTGGGACCAGTCTGCTTCAGGATGGTTTCTTTGGTAAACAATTCATAATTCATTTTGTAAGTGAAAGCTGCTTCTGTTCCTCAGATCGATATTTAATTTCATGCTTCACCAGAAATGAAAGTACTCTGTTAAAGTCATATATATTAGAATAGGGGATTGTTGTTACTTTAATGTGCCAGCTGACTGATTTTAAAATGGTGATGTAAACCAACAAATAGGAAAAAATGTAGTCTTTATGTTTGCAGTAACTATCATTATACATCATCATTGTTATTAACCAGTAAATATAAAAAAATGTGAAAATGTAAAAATATTTATTTCAGTGCAAGCGGTGATTTCTCTAATTTGTTGCCATGTTTGATGTTCAGGCTAAAAAAAAATGTAATTGTCTGATTAATATTTATGAAACTAATCGATAATTTATTTGCTGCAGTTGTTACATTAAGAACCCCTAAGACATTATATCATACTGTACTGTAGTATATACTTATACTACTATGTGCTATACTTATACTATATCTGGAGCAACTACGCATTGTGTTCGAGAGATATTACCTGATATTTAACTTCTGAGGCTGGGCTGTACTTTTATATAATACTATAATATAATAGATGGTGCAGGTGGTCAGTTTAACCTTAATTCAGCAAGTAAAAGAAAAAAGCATTTAGATGAGAAAACATTTCAGCACACTGCCCCCTGCTGGTGAAAGCTTTAGTTAAATTGTACGTAGAGCACCTTTAATGTAAGCGGTAAATCCTGTGCTTTCAGGCTGTATCTGATCTGTGTTGTTGGCTCTCTCTCCCTGCAGAGATGTGGTACTGGGTCTTCCTGTGGTGTCTCTTCTCCTCGCTCTTCGTCCACGGGGCGGTGGGGCTGCTCATGTTAGTCATGCTGCAGCGCCACAAGCGGGGACGCCTCATCACCCTGGTGCTGGTCAGCGTGGGTTTCCTGGCCTCGCTCTCCGGAGGCGTCATCACTAGTAAGCCCATTTACTTCCCCTTTTGTTTTCTTGCTGACGGGTTATTTTTAGAGCGACCTCAGAGTGCGGCGTTCAGCACCCAGAAGAAGACGAGAGGTGACAGGAAGGCAGAGCGAGCGCTGGGTGAGGTGACCGTGTGTTAACTCGTGTCAACTAGAAGAAAACAGAAGCTGACAGAGAGACAGGGAGGAGAAAGATTTTTAGACTAATCTGCTTCTGTGTTTACCTGCCTGTTTGTTTATGTGGCCCAGGAAACTTCAACGTGTCGGCACGATAAGGGTTCATTTAATTTAACAACATTTTTGTGATTGGCTGGACTGTTGTCGCTGGTAGGAAGAGTTTGCACCCAAAAAATACCAACCACACACACACACACACACACAAATGACCTAAACACTAACTTTGAAGATATTCCAAACAACAACAACAAGAACATTTAAAGGTACATTTTGTAAAATCCCTATTCAGATTGTTTTTTAAATTCACGCCACTGAGTGTTAGATTCGTCTATGCACTGTAACAAAGACCTCTAACTAATCCTCACCTGACTATTACAATGTTTTATGTTAAGAAATCAAGGATATACTGTCCACTTTCACTCTGTCTCTTAAGCAGTCAGTAGTTTAACCAACCATCCCAGTGATGTAATGTTCTGTACGGGCACAAGTTCAGTATCTTTCCCATCTTTGCTTCCTCCTGGGCTACAGTTACTGCCCCCCCAGCTAGGCAGCCTCCCATCCAAGTACTAACCAGGCCCACCCTGGCCAAGATCAGCAGAGATTGGGCGTGTTTAGGGTGGTATGGGGATGAGCAGTGACATGCTAGTATAAAGTTAACAAATTACACTCCTACCTGGTCTTTGAGCTGCTTGGAGAAGTCTGGCGTGTTTCCTTTTTTTGTTCCAAATGCTCAAACGATTTAAATGTGGGTGTTTAGTCTTTTGCTTGAAGCAGACTTTTAGCTGCATCTACAGATTTTCTACATGTTGCTGTTCATCAGATGTCTGCAGTAACCTCAGAACAAATGGGGAAAAACAAAAAACAAAATACAGTCTTATTTCTTGACACCACCCCACTTTAAGTTAACAGTCAGTTCCTTTAGTCAATTCTAAGAGCTACATCATTACATCCAAGTGAATGTGTTAAGGTTTGGGCGGCTTTGAGACAAATTCTCAAGTAGCGACAGGCTGTTACAGTCACAGTAGGGAAAAACAGTGGTTGGAGAATGGAACACAACCAAAATGAACGCAGCTGACAATTTGATGTGTCAAGACGGCAATAAAACAGCAATAAGATGAAGTCTGTCTGTGATTAGATTGGGTGCAGTCAGTCGATTGAAAGTGGTGGAAAGTAAGCATGCATCCTCAGGCCAGGAGCTGTTGGTCGCTGCAACTACTCACTCAGAGCAAAACATTTTTCTTTTCCTTTTTCTAGTCGCAAAAAAGGTGCTGTCCTATTTTTACTCTAGTGTGACTGATCCATTAGGGTAAGAAGGTAAGAAGTCCCAGTGCACCTCAGGTCACGTTCCCTGCAGTGTCCATGGGTATCACATTTCAGCACTAATGATGATACCTGCAAGTCTGCATTAGAAATGAGGGGCAGCGGATCCTTGAAGACCAGGGGTAATTAGTCTGAGGCCATCTAATTCATCTCTCTTTGTTAACACTTAATATAACACAGTAGAGTGGTGCAGATAGTTATCTATAATACATGATGACATCTGTGGTGACTGTGAAGTAAAAATACCTTAAAATACTCTAAAAAGGCAGAAATCAGGAATTGTTAATCATTTATTTTCTACTGTGAATCAAAACGGTGAGGAAATCTGTTCGCTGTCTGCACGTTTTAATAACTGGCACTTGTTTTCATTGTTATACCAGGTGTGATATGTTATCTTGAGCTAGGACAAATATCAGTATTTTGTATCCAATACAGTGGGGCAAAAAAGTATTTAGTCAGCCACCGATTGTGCAAGTTCCCCCACCTAAAATGATGACAGAGGTCAGTAATTTGCACCAGAGGTACACTTCAACTGTGAGAGACAGAATGTGAAAAAAAAATCCATGAATCCACATGGTAGGATTTGTAAAGAATTTATTCGTAAATCATATTTTTGAAACACAAAAATATTCACTTTATTATTTTTTTAAACACTGCAGGTGAAGCTGATATCCAGGCTTTGTTTATTTGCCTTTACCTTCCCCTCACTGTATCAGTGTGAGAGCACAGGGTGTGTAAATAGACCTGCGTCTATCGTAGCGTAGGGCTCTGTGGATGACTCACTCACCGTCACAGATGTGAGCTGGTGCCCCAAAAATAGAAAAGCCGCTTTATTATTAATGTGTAGCAATCAGAGTGAGCTAGACTATTGACAGCGTCACCAGCCATGTGTACGCGAGCCCGGCACAAAATCAGAGTGTGTGTTTGTGTGTGTGTGTGTGGAGACTGCAAAGGCAGCAGTCGCAGCTGAGTAGAAGTAAAAGAAAGGTCATGCAGCACAGAGGAAATGTCAGCCTTTAATAGTTGTTTAAAGTCCTTTTCTATAACATTAAATGTCCAGGACTCTGATTTGAGCTACAGTTTAGAGTCTACAGGCCTCAGTTGACATGTTACATGTTTAAGTTTATGTTGTGTTTGGAAGGTTTGCATGATGGCACAGCTTCGTGTGTTTCAACTAAGCAAACCACAAGCACATTGTCCTTTAGACAAATGAGTCCAAATCGGAGATGTTTGGTAATAATGCAAAGTGCATAATATCAGCAGCACAAATAAATGTTATTGTCATGCACAATGGAGGAGGCGTGATCCTTTGGGCTTGGTTTGCAGCCAATGGGTCCGGGCACCTTCCAGTGTTTAAGACCTGAACACTAAACCCCTGTTGATACTAAAAGCTGAAGATTTAGACACAGAAACCAACCTCTTTCTCTTTTTAATCAGGACACACGTGCAATTTTTCTTTTAGTTTTTAATACAAACACAAAGCAAAGATGAGAAACACTCCGACTTTAAAGCCAGTGTGATGCTACTTTAGAAATACTGGTTTTCCTTCTCCACACATTATTTTTTCTTTCTATCCGCCTGACGTGCAGGTTACTGAAGAGCCTTTTGTAACGCATGTAACAACATGATATAACTCTAATCTAATTGCTGAGTATAGCACAGTAACCTGTTACATTACTGTTACTGAAAAATGTAACGTGATCACTTTGTTTTCTGTAAAAGCAGCAGCGATTGCATCCTCCACACCGTAAATATGATAACCTTGATGAAGGGAGGATTCGCTGGAGCGCTGCTGGTAGCTTTAACTGGTAAACTTTGTTTAGATTTTCTCGGCCTTCGAGTCCAGCAGTTTAAAAATAGCTCACTCGGCTTTGGTGCCTGGATTAGAGAAACGTCCTCTCCTGCTGTTTGTCTCAATCACGACTAGACGGACAGCGTGCAGTGAGAACTGCTGCAGGAAGAGCAGCGAGTCCGCTCAGAGTGTGGCTGCGAGGAGGCATGCACGAACGCTCCTCCATCACTGACAGAAGGGCGAGACCAGGAGGGACATGTTTGTCCGCTGATCCCCTGACTGTGGATGTTCAGTTGGGTTTAATGGTGACAGGCAGCTGTGTGTGTGTCTTTCTCTTTGCCAGATCTTGTATTAGCATTGACTTTTAAATTTTTTTATCTCCCTCAGGCGCGGCCGTGGCGGGCGTTTACCGCGTGGCGGGGAAAGGCATGGCACCGCTGGAGGCGCTGGTGCTCGGCGTGGGCCAGACCACCCTCTCCGTCGTCATATCCTTCTCGCGGATCCTGGCCACGCTGTGAAGAAAACCCATGACGGGGTGAAAGCGGGCAAACCGAGCCGGGCAGAGACTTTAGGCCTGCTTTTATGGAAGGACATGAGGCACAAGTCCTCTGGACCTTTTGAGGGCCGGATCCAGGGTAGAGCGCCCCCCCCCAGCGTCTCTGCACTGTGCAGGAAGGTCGTCATCGTGTCAGAGAGCAGCGCCGGGCAGAGGCTCGGCCTCAGCTTCTGGACCTGAAAGCCATGTTTCTGAGTTTCCAGAATTATGCCACTTCTTCGTGCCAAAAGCCTTCTCTGTGAAAACAGCAAGCCTCGGTGGCCGACTGACTCTCAAAGGCTTTCTGTTGAACTTTTGAGGGAGGAGGAAAAAAAATCTATTTTTTAAACAGCGACCTGTAATCGTGAGCTGATGATCTTTGGCGATCGGAACAAAAGTTCGGCAAACAAACAAAAGAACAGCAGTGTCCATCAGCAGTAAAACACCTTCATCAGTATTGAACCGCCGCCGCGCCTCTAGGCCTGCATACAGCTTCTCGCTCCTTCTCCTGAGATGGCTCGAAAGCCGCAGCATCCGACTCACGAGCAGGAAGAAGCTTTGAATTTTTGCACTTTGTAAATGTTGGCGAAGTGGCAGAGGAAAACCAGCATGTGATGATCGATTTTAAAGCGTGCCAACAACAACTCTGAGCGGAGTCAGAGGAGTAGTTTGGGGAGTGTGTTTATTGGCTTTCTTCCACAGACAGAGAGAGAGGATGAGATCAATGTCACTCTGATGTCTTTACTGTAAACAAAGGTGGAGCCGGGAGACAGTAAAGTTATCTACCTGCATCTGATTTATCTCGATTAAACAATATAACATAACATAATATAACAGGACATAATGATAATCGAGTTGCAGGAATTTGCTGTAATAATAAAAATATTTTCATTCGAAAAGTTGGAAAAGAACCAGATTAGAGAAAAGAAACGGAAATTTGACCATCCAGTATTTCCAGTGTGTGTGAGGCAAAAGTAGGTGTACCTGTGCTGTCAGTATGCAGGTTTTACGCCCATGAGCAGCAGTAAAGGCAGCTAAGCGTTCCTGTAATCATCGATCAGTCCTGTGCATCAACTCGGAGGGGTTTTTAGCCCATTCTTCCGTACAGGAGCGTTCAGACTCTGAGATTGCGGCGCGTTTCCTCGTGTGAACGCCTCGCTTCAGGTCTTACTTCGGTCAGGGATTGTATTTTCAACACATGACCTTTATTTTTCTTTGATCCTTCTTTGAGGTTCAGATCACGCACGCCTTCCTGCTGAGAGGCAGCAGGCCAGGCTCAAACCTTGACACCCCTCTTACATTTTACCCTCTAACGTCCCTCTAACGCAGTGGTAGGGAACTCCAGGCCTCGAGAGCCGTTGGTCAACACACCTGAATCAAATGATTAGTTCATTACCAGGCCTCTGGAGAACTTCAAGACATTGAGGAGGTCATTTAGCCACTTAAATCAGCTGTTTTGGATCAAGGACACATCTAAAACCTGCAGGACACCGGCTCTCGAGGCCTGGAGTTCCCTACCCCTGCTCTAACGTGTTTGATAGATCCCCTTTGTTTAAATAAATACACCTGATTGGCATCCTGTTGACTGAAAACATCCTTAGCTTCATATTCACGGTACAGACATCAGAGGGGCATCATCAAAACTTTTAGCAAGAAGGCTAATAAACGGTTTGTTGAACAAAACAGGAGCCGTCTGTAATAGGGAGTGATTTGGTTTGGCTCTTTATAGATTAATTCTTCCTTATTCAGGGTAAGAGGAGTAAAGGTGCGTCAGCATTGAAAAGGGTCACTTTGCTGCTTGAGAATCAGCATATTCCCAGAGAAATCGCTCCGAGTGAGTCTGTGAGTCCTGCAGGTGCAGATTTTCTGGAGCCCCGGTCCTCCTCGGCTCACCGTAGTGCTGCTTATGTCTGCACTGTTTCAGTATAAACTCCCCGTGGAAAGCCATCCTTCCCTCCCCGGAGAAGGTCACAGATTGTGCTGCTCTGATTTATTTTCTTCTTCTTCTTCTTCTTCTTCTTCTTCTTTTATTCTATGCCTACTTTTTTCTTTATTGTTTTGTTTATGAACCCATGCTCCTTAAGTTTAACTTTGCACGTTGCACTGACTTTAATCTGCCTTGTTTTAGATCAGTGTGCATTGACCCGATGCTATACACACGCAGACACAGATTATGATGATGAAGATGATGCTTTGGAAAAAACAAAATAATGTGAAGACTGTGCTCGAAGTTACTGTATGTAGATGCCAGACACAGGCGGTGCCGAAGAAAGTTCAACTTTGCCCAAACCTTCACCCAGGAGGTCGAAATACCAAAGTATCGCTCACAGTCTAGCTTTACTCATCCCGTTTTCTCATCTTACTGACGTCAACATAAAGAGTTAGTGGTTTTATGTACTTTTTAGGGACATTTGCACATTCAAAAATATGCTCGTGCTGATTTTTATTTCTTTTATTTTTTTGCGGTTTTGTGGCTCTGAAGGTAAATTATGTAATGATGTAACAGTTTACTTTCACTACCAGCTCAGCACACAAGAGGGCGATATTGCACTGGAATGAAGTAGCAGCAGGAGCCTGAATGCCTGTGAGATGATTGTGGGGTTTGGAAATATTGAACAAAAAAAAAGGTAAATGACCTGAAGCCCCTCCCCCTGTTTATTTTCCCCCTGTACCACTGGGTTGCTCTGCACGTGGTCTGCACCGCCCGTTTGAATGTGTAAGCTCAGCCTTCAGGGACCAATCGTGACTCACCTGCTGTCGGTGAAATCTGTTTCTGCGGGCACTTTGTGCATGTTCGTATGCGGCTCACAGGAGACTGATGAGCATCGTTGTCGCCGTGTTCGGTGTCGGTCTGAGCAGTCGTGCTTGTGACTAGAATAAAAGGATTTCCATGTGTTTTCTTTCATTGCGCTGGTGGTCGGAGAAGGGGTGTGAGGACCTACTACAAGTGACAGCAGTTTTACTGTCTTTACATAAAGTGGTTTTTTTTATGTGGCGATTAAAACTGCAAGAATGGACTCGATGCTGTCAGATCTGCACATCCAGAGCTGTACATAGCCGCAGTGTGCTTCATAAACAAACTAACCGCTGAATAGCATTCGCACCCGGTGCCATTACTGGTCATGACGGATATATGTGTGTGTTTTTCCGCTCCAGGTTCTGTGATTGAGCCGTGTGACCGTGAGTGTGCGTTGTAATATCTAAAGGAGACACCCAGCTCAATAATCCTGTCTCTTTCAATAGGCTTATGATAGAAGCTGCACCCACCATTCGTACCAACACAGCCACCACCTCAAGTCTGCTGTTGCCCAAATGCCACAAATCCCGCCCCCCTCTCTTCCCAACCCCGAACACATACTGTGTACCCGCCGCTGTGGCTGCATGTGCAACGCAGCTCAGGTAACATGTGAATGGACTAACATGGACAATCCACCCAGAGACAAAGCTGTACATAAAACCCAAAGTGGCACTTCTCCTGTAGATAATGTACAATATCTTCTTTTTTAATTTTGTACCAGCCAAACTGCTGATATTTATAACTATTGCCTATTTATGTACAAACTGTTCTCCTGTACATACTCAGCAGGCGGTTGAAATAAAAATCTTTTGCAGCATAAAAAGCTCAGGAGTGTTGTTTCTGCTCTTTATGGATCGTCTTCGTCTCACAGCACAAACAGGAGGAGTGCGGAGGAACCTGGTGATAATGTTATGATATGTGTATCATATTTAATGCATCAGTTTTTGATACCTCTACATCATCAGTGTGATTTGTCTTAACTGCAACCCCGTTATATGTTTTCATAATAGCCAGGAAACCTACGCCTTCTTTGGGTAAACTGATGGCCAGCAGGGGGCGACTCTGCTGGGTGTGGAAGAGTCAGCGGGGAAAGCGGCCCTCTGCTCTCTGGTTCTGTGACCTCATTGAAACTCTTTCCTGTGGGCTCAGTCAATAATTTCAGGTCATACTGAATAAAAAATGAAGTTAATTTAGTAAATTATTGGTCACTGAGTGAGAAAGGAGGATCATTAACAAGTGAGCAGTCCTTCATCAGGCCTTCACCAGCTAGTGAGTTACATTATGGTGGCTGTGTCTGTCTTTTATACTGTATGTGGTTAGAAATTAAGAGGAAGGTTTTTAAAGTGTAGATTCAGCAGAAAAAAATTAGTCTTTTGGATACTTTTGATGGAGATGAACAGTCAGGTCCAGAAGCATTTGAGTGGTGGCACTTTTTTTTCTTTTGAGCACCACCTCAGTTGATTTGAAATCAAGACTTTCAGCTTTAATTCAAGGGGTTTAACAAAAGTGAACCGTAGAAGCATTACAGTCATTTTTGTCCACAGTCTGACGTTTTCAGAAGTTCAAAAGTAATGGACAACAGGCAGTTTCGTGCCCAGGTGAGGCTGGCCATGAAACTAACCAGATAAAAGCTTTGGAGTTGATTCCAAGTGTTGTTCTAAGTGCATTCAGTATGAGGTCCAAGAGCGGGAGGCCATCATTCAGTTGAGAAGCCAAAATAAGCATATCAGCATATAAAGACCATATTATTGTCCAAATGCTTAATAGACCTGACTTTATGGGCTTTTTAAAGGCTGTACAATTTAGTGTTTAAGATCACTAACAATGGTGACTGTGCCTTTTAATCTACCTAAAAGTGATAAAAGTTGTAGTTTTCTTTAACAGTTTTATTGGATTTACTTAAATAAAATTTAAATTTGAGCAATATTTCCTCTTTTTACATATACAAGGATCAAAAATGACTCTTTAAATCTGACCAGCTCCCTGTTTTTATTCTTGGATTACTTCCATATGAGCAGCATGGACTAATAATCCTCATTTGTCTCAGAACTGGCCCTTGGTGCAGCCTCTCAGTTCATCCTTCATCTGAAACAAACTGTTTCAGCTCCTTTTGAAGTTCAAAGTAATCTTTATTAAGGGTATCTGCTCTCACTGACATCATGAAGAGCCACGATCAGAAAAACTGTGTCAAGCTTATAGGGATTACTTGCCCGTGTGCTCGCCTCATTATTTCAAACCCTTTTTAATGACAGAAAATAAGCCAGACACAGCATTTTTCTAGCTTTGTTAACCACTAAAAGCACTTAACATATTAATATGGTGCACTTTACTGAGCAGTTATCGCACATGCTTGCACTGCAGCTTTGAGCCTCTGTTATGTATTTAAACTCTCATTATTTTTTACATTGTGTTGTTGTGATTGTTGGCAGTAGGCCTGCCACATGTTTGCTGATTGCTCATATTCTGTGAAATCTGTCTTCTATGTTTACATGCAGGTACATTTAGTTGGGCTAATTATTAGCTGTAAACGTAAAGATGTCTTCCTGTGCAATCACTGTTTGTTCTTTGTGAACGCCAATGTGTCTTTTGCCCGTCGCCTCCGCCCAGTGCTCGTCTCCCGGCGTTCCCTGGCTCTGCTGTACGTGCCCTCCCGCAGCAACCATTTTTAGAGAAGGTAAAGTCATGTTTTGTCTCCGCACGGACTCGAGGAAGTTGGCTGTTTTCATTTGCTGGTATGATACCCAAAAAAAGCCTCCGGTACGTGATGCCTCCTCATTGTAACGGTGGGGGCATCGCCTCCTGAAACATTTTGATTGTGGCTGTGACTCCAACACACAATTGCTCATTCTCATATCTGATTTGACATTTGGTTGCTGTTCCAGCCGTGTGATCTGCTTTCCTCTTTGGCTTGAACAAGGTTTTCTTTCCCTTTTTTGGGTTTCATATCCAGCCCACTGCACACACGTTGCTGCTGAGTGTAATGTATTATTAATTCTGCAGGGACGAGGAGGAGAGGAGGAGGAGGAGGGCTGTGAATAACTGTGATGGAATTTAGTCAGCATTCTTGTGGGCTCAAAAGGACAAAGGTCTCGAGTTGTTATCACCTTGTTTTTTGTTATTTTATTCTTTAATGGCTGAGAACAGAGCCTGTGACTGCGGCTTTGGTTTCCACTCATCAGCCGAAACGACCAATCGGAGAGAGAGGCTGAGGTGAGCTGATAAGAAGTCAGCGGCCGCTATGGAGGCAGGAAGTGTTTCATAAGAGGCCAGGGAATGTAGCTGTTGTATTTATGAGTGTTTGATGGATGTTTGGTAAACTCGGGAGCAGAAACAATGATGTTTATGCTCTTAACTGACCTTAAATCACACTGAAATTGATGCATCGATGTATTATTACAGCGTGTCACCCGGTACAGCACATAAATACAAGCTTTTGATAAATCGTTGCAAAAATATGTGACAGGTTGGGATTTCTTTGGAAACTGTACAAAGATCATCCACCAGCAACGTATTTTCCTTATGTCACCAAAACACCTTTGGCCTGTCAGTGCTTGGAATTTGCAAGACTTCTGTCCTCTTGTATCTGAGAGCAAGACATTAGCAACAGATCCTTTGAGTCCTGTTTGCTGTGACGAGTAAACCATGTGCAAGGATGTTCAGGTAGGTGACATCCACATGTATGGCAGGACCGAGATTTTCCGGAGTTTTCTTATATCTGTGCCTCTGTGTCTCCTCCTGCCAGCACAATCTCAATCACTCTCAGTGCATGTATTGAAGGATGTCTCAGTTTCTGCAGAGGACAGGGCAGGCTATGAATAAGGATGCACAGGTGAGGCACAGCACACAGCTTGTCCTTTTTATCTTTAAGTTGTTTCATATCTTTAATGTCAGAAACTGAATGAACAAATCATCTTGCCTTTGACGTTTGTCCTTAACAGGGTCGTGGGGGGGGGGGCTGGAGCCTCTCCCATCTACCTTAGAGCGAGAAGGGAACACGTGGACAGGTCATCAATCTGACATCCTGAACAGAGAAGCCCAAACCTCCCTCTTCCCAGCCACTTCCTCCAATTTATCCTGGGGAACCTGGGTGTCTCCTCCAAGAGAGACACCCAGGAAACATCCTAGTCAGGTGTCAAAACCACCTGGACTGTCTTCCTTTACTGTGGAGGAGTAGCATCAATACTTTGATCTGGGCTCGTCACCCTGCCTCTAAGACAGAGGTAGGATGAAGGCCAGAAGGTTAGCTCATGCAGTTCACATGCACACTGTGGTTTGGGTTTCAGCGTGTTGCCCAACATGCAAGCACAGGGAGGCAGGGATTGAACCACCAACCTTCTGATATGTAGACAGCTTGCTTAAACTCCTGAGCCACAGTCGCTCGGGATGAGGTTACCTAGGCAACCAGAGCCTAGAACACACTATCGACTAACCATCAGCTACAAAGTGATGCTCAACGCCATTTGATCACTGATATAAATAAATTAATGACAGGATTCATTATTTTTTATATCGATTCCACAGGTCACACAATTTGAATGAACTGAACAAAGTCTGTAGCTCAAAGTGCCGAGCTCACAGCTTTCTTTTTACATCAGCATTTCTTTATAGTGTCAACAAAAACTGAGTGATAATATTTTTCTTGAGGCAGTTCAGGCTGATTGATTCATAAATCAATAGTTCATTAAATGTGAATGCTTTCAGCAGCGTGTACTCAATTGATATATTCTAAAAGAAAAAGAGGTTTGGAGGTGCTGTTTTTAAAGGTTATTGGACAATAGATTTACTGGTCCAGCCCTCATGAGACCAAACTGAGCTGTATGTAGCCTGAACCAAAAAAACAAAAAACCTTTGACACCCTGGTCTTAGATAAAAGCAACACTGACACAAAACACAACACAAAATAACGCTGTGGAGCCCAGTGGTGGGCCACGGTTCCAGCGACAGTCTGTAATGATCAGCCTGCTTTAGACTTTACAGACTTTTAAATCACTCCACACCATTGTCTGGAGTTACATACTAAACTAAACTAACAGCCTAAACACACAGCTTCTCTAATGATCCTATAAAATCTAATATTTAAAAGTAGAATTGGAGACAGAGGCTTTAGATTTCAGACTCAGGAGACAGACACCATCTCTACTTTTAAGATTAGGCTGAAAATTTTAAGGCTGGAACATGTGACCCTGAATCCTTCATTAGTTGTGCTGCAATAGGCCTAGACTGCTGGGGACTTCCCATGATGCACTGTTTCTTCTTGACTCATTATGTTTATACATGACTCTGCATTCAATAAACAGTTATTATTTTTCTCTGACTTTCTTCCACAGTGGGTTTTTTTTCTCTTCCTCACCCACTGGTCACAGCAGATGCTGCCCCTCCCTGAGCCTGGTTCTTCCTTCCTGTTAAAAGAAAGATTTTCTTCCCCACTGTTGCCAAATCAAAGCCAAAATGGGTTTGTTTGATTGCTGGGATTTTCCCTGTATTATTGTAGTGTCTTAACCTTACAGTATAAAGTGCCTTGATGTGACTGTTGTTATTATTTGGCCCTATATAAATAAAACTGAATTGAAAAAAAGGGTTAATCTTTGTTAACATTAAAGGAATACTTTAAAAATAACAACAACTGTTAAATAACATTTCCCCCCACTTGGCCTACAACATATAATTTCAAATGAAAACTGGTACGGTTATTCAATTTCTCCTTCAATGACTTGCAGCTGGAACCTTTAAAAAGAACTCAGGAAGCCTGGGGACTGTTTTGGCCCAAACACCCTTGGGAGAAAACAGGAAGGTAAGAAACAATCTTGTAGTCAATATAGTCACTCATTAAGGAATACATTGGTTTTGCTACCCCTTAGGATAAAAAATCAGGTAAAAATAAATAATATATTAATTTGTTCGATTAACCGCAATTGCTATACTGTTCCTGACATTCACCAGTACTGTTGAGACGCTGCCAGTAAGAAAACATCCAATAAAATTAAATTAAATTAAATTAAAAAAACATGTCAAACCTCTTTGTGTGAGCATATTTTATACAAATAGTGCTAGAAGTACCCATGTGTAAACATATACTGGAGAAACTAGATGGTACGGGGTGTACAGAGGCACAGACTGTACATAAAGATGGCTGCATGTTGTTTACACTTTGTCCAAACAAAACTTCTTTGCATCATCAAATTATTTCACAATGAAGCCAGATTCCTGAGAAATGCCCCCTTCGCGCTGACCACCAAGCCACTTGCTGCTATTGTCTTATTGTTTCCTCCACGGGAAATACTCAAGACTTGAGCGTGAGTGCAGATGAGGGGATTGCATGCTTGCTTTGAAAGAAACACCCTTCCAACAATGGCTGGCAGCGGGCCTAGTCTTTTGACCCTGCAGATCACTTCACATTATTGACCTTGCCTTTGTGCTGCCTGACTTGACTCCAGCTGCTCATAATGTACAGTATATAAAGCGTAGACACATACAAACAGTTTATGAGGCCAGTCTCCATCGGAGGCCCGGCCCGCTGTCAGAGCAGCGCCGGCCGTCTGGATGAAGCTGTGATCTCTGTCTGGGTTTACTTTAAGATAGATCCTCATGGACTCTAATATCCTAAACATAGAAGAAATTCTCCAGCAGTGACCACACAATGAAATCCGAGTCGGGATGTTTACAGTCTAAAAAAAATGGCAGAAATCTATGTCACGCCTTTATAGTTTGGTTTTTGTGCTGTGATTTCAAAGAGGCCATTCGCAGTTTTCAGCTGTATAATGATCCTTTTGATGGATTTATCAAAGCAGAGCAGCGGCTGGTCGCAGCAGGTGATGGAGATAAACATGTTCTCGTTTCTAAATTAATAACTGAACTATAAAAAGGAACAAATACTGACACAGCCGAGGATCACTGAAGTGGCAAATGGAATACAAACACTGAAGTTTAAACAGCGGTTTAAAAGGGGGAAAATGGCAGGTTGAAATGCCACTTATGGTGGAAGTGCAGGCTGTAATTGAAAGAGGAGTGGAAGTTCAGAAAATGAAAGGTGAAGTGCTGAAAAGAAATCAGAGGCAGTTTATTTATTCACTAAATGAACAAAAGCATTGGCCCACACCTCTTAATCAAATTTGGGTAATTTCAGTCCCTTTGCCACAGGTGTATATAAAAGAAAGCACCTGGCTATGCAATCTGATTTACAAGCATCTCTGAAAGGTCGTTCTCAAGAGCTCACTGAACTTACACTCAAATAAGGTGTAATAAAATGTCGCCACTGCAGTCATTTTGAGAAAAGTCTTAGATAATCCATTTGCAAAGTGGAAACGGTCACCGGTGTTCTGCTGCTCCAAACCTCCTCGGACATTAACATCAGCACAAAAACTGTGTGCTGGGAGCTTCATTGTCAAGCAGCTCCTGTAGGTGTCATCTTCAGCATATTGTTCTCATGTTACTTTGAGTTGAATTCTATGTAGATAAAACATAATAATGCTTGGAATAACCCAAACCCAACCCAGAATTAATGAGGCCAAGGCAATCAGTCCAAAAAGAGAGGGAGAGAGAGAAGAGGAAAACGTGCAAGGTCGAGGTTGAACCGCGCACAGGGAGGCGGGAAACCCGAACACAGAGAACATCTGCAGCACAGCAGCAAGTATTAACGAACAGTGTGACGGGGACCCACTGGGCTGATGTGGGAATGACCAGCAGGGGGTTAACAAGACACAGTCACCAGCAATCAGGCAACTACGGGAAGACAGACAGGAAGCAAAAGAAGAAAAACAACAAACTTCAAAGTAAGAGCCATAAATATGGACACCAAACAAGATGTACACGACAAATGGAACAAAAGGGATGGAAACACAAACACAGTGTGAGACAGAGAAAGGCGTAGATGACACACTGTGGAGGCCACTCATACTAAATGACTGTAAACATAGAAACGAACCAAAAAGACAAGAAAACAAAACCTGATGACTACAGAAAACAGAAAATGAAACAGCAAGAGATAACCAGAACTAAAGAAGACAAAAGAGGAATCCAGAAAATATAATAAACACAAAACTTTAAACTTTATATACGGAAACACCAGGAGAACCCAAACGGGAAGCAAAACTTTAGCTTGCTGATATTTCAAAACAGACAACAAGGACAGTGTTTTACCTAATGGGACAGCAGCTTCTACTTTAAATCAAATTATTAGCATGTCAATTGTGATTTTAGGTGGTTGCCAGGCAACATGATAACATCGTATCATGCACAATTCCCATTTTATATACATAAATTGCAGGTTATTGTTTTTCAATTAAAATATGTGACATGATGCTTTTATGCTGCGTTACAGGTGCCAGATAGGTGATTTTAGCCTGTTGGTAGGTGGTTGCTAGGCAACAAGACGATGTTAGAATATATGATCTAGATAAGAACCTTCAGGGGCCTGAGATGTACCTGTGTGTCAGATTTGGTTGCTCAAAGTTAATCGTGTACAGATTTCAGTTATTACGGTATCTAAAATCTGTGTCAGGAGTCTCTCATAAGACAATAACAATGGCTAATAATGCATTGATGATCATATTCATTAATAAAGTATTCTCATTATAATTCGGTTTATTGACTAAACCATAAAACCTAACAAATATTAAAAGAATAGATTTGACTGCAGTTTTTAAAATAGTTTTATTATTTTGTTCTTTTTACTTTGGCCAAACATGCAGTGTTTATAAGATTTTAATGGATGAATTTGATTCGATTTGACCTGCTGAAAGTAAAACCGTATAAACAGTGGACGGTTTAAGAGTGAA
This sequence comes from Rhamphochromis sp. 'chilingali', assembly GCF_963969265.1. NCBI lineage: Eukaryota > Metazoa > Chordata > Actinopteri > Cichliformes > Cichlidae > Rhamphochromis > Rhamphochromis sp. 'chilingali'. The sequence goes on from NC_137944.1 coordinate 27,434,614, forward strand.
GGTGGATGAAGGCTTCCTGGAATTTTTAACTGGGGGTGAGAAAGCTCGATGCGTCAGCAGATAAAGGACAGAAAGCGTCAATTTTGGTGATAATAAACAACAAATGTGGGGGAAGTTGTCAATTAAAAAAGGAGTAAAATATGAAAGTAGATAAAGTGCAAACTGAAATATAAATAATTAAAAGATGAAGCAGTGAAGACAGCTAAAATAAAAGCAGTGAAAGTGATAATTAGTCATCACTTTCTGACTTTCTGTTTGTTTATGTGGAAGAAGCAGCAGCCTGTGGGTTTCTAATTATAGGTAACACTTGAGCATTGTTTCTTATCATCATGCTTTGCAGACAGGGTAACCTTTAAAGCAGCTAAAAGTAATCAGCTACAGGAACGTCTAAAAGAAACCACCTCTTCCTGTCTTCGGGACAGTTTTTCACCCCCTGACTTTTTATTTTATTTTATTTTAAATGATGATGACAATGTGGAAGAAAAGGTCTTTTTCTTCACCCCCATTGTTCCTCGGAGCGTCGGCTCGTCACTCTCATTGTTTCTCCTCTTTGAACAATGAGGAACAACCTCCCCCTGCCACGTCTCCCACCCGCCGGGTTTCTCTTTGGCGATGATTAGTTTCTGATGTGAGACCATTGTCCTGACCAACAGTGGTCGCGTGTGAGGGACAGTGTGACAAATATACAATAACACCCCTCGCTCTCTGGCTCTGTCTCCAGCAGCAGACAGGAAGGACTGCAAGCTTTCATGATTGACCAGAATCCAGGAAACTCTGAAAATCACAAATATGGGGATGTGTTATTTAGGAAAAATAGGACAGGAACTTCGTGTACCCAAACTCTTCAGTACACCTCTGATCTCTCACAACTAGCACATTCACATTTTCTAAAAACAGCCCTGTTGCATCATCAAATATCCCAATGTGTGTTTAACCAAAACCAAACAAAGCAGTTGATAACATTCAGCCTGCCATTCCAACGACTATAATCTGAAAATAAACACAAACACTGGTCTTATTCTTTATTATTATCATCTCAAACAGTGCATTAGTCCACCTGTCGGTGTTTTGGAGCTGTAAGCAGCAATTTGTAAGGATCAAGGGCCAAATAAGGAGCAAACTGAATCATTAAAGACCACAGGTCCTGATTCTGGAGGATAAAGGTGATTTAGTCAAAACATACCTGAAAAAAATACTTAAGAATCTACAGAATGATCACTTTTAAATTAACTAGAAACTACTACTTATTTACAATGTAATTAAACATTACTTAATCTCAAATTAAGTGATTGATCTGCTTGAAAACTACAAAACTGAGAATTCAGAGGTGATTTTTTTCAGTAAACATTTTTTAAGTCTTGCACCACTGCAGACAACCAGAAATGGCTTTGGGTAGTCATGGTGGCAGTTATTTTAAAGCACTAAAATAAAGATTAAAAAGTTTGCTAACATTATCCCAATATGTTAGCAAACTTCTCTCTGGAAGTTACAAAAATCCAACAGATTTCCATTCCAGGATTATGAAAAACCAGTGTAGGAACCTTTAGAGTCCAAATGTAGAATTCATCTGTCGTTCTCCCTAAAATCCACAAGAGGGCAGCATAACATGTCTTACAGAGCTGTGGTCTGCAGTCCAGCTCTGACTTTTCTCACCCGCTGGGACCCTCACAGTGACTCATCCTCTGTGCAGCTGGGACTAGCAGCTGAGTCACACAGCTCATCACTCATTTAGCCAGTCAATATCAGATCCAGGCAGCGATGATCTCCTGTAAATCGAGGCATCATCCTCATATTCACCTGTGGCACTGTGCTAACTGGAGTATAAACAGAGGGGGTGGGGCTGCTGCAGTGGTTCTATGGTTTATTATTATACTTCTTTTTTATGCCACAAAGGTATATTTCCACTAAAGCCTAATGCTCATATTAACTAGATACCATCACCACATAGCACATTTGACTGACTGGGACTGAGGTGCCCGTCCTGTCATAATAAATGCTAAAAAAAAAATAAAAAATAAAAAATTGATTGACAGGTAATTATCTATACTGGCTTGTCCTGTGAGGCCTCCTGAGGGGCTGCAGTCTATTCCACCTGACACGTGGCGTACCTGTCATCTATCAAACAGAGAGAGGGAGCTGTTATTGTCTTAGAGTAGCTGCTTCATCTGTGCTGAAATCCACACAGAAACAAGAGGGAAACATGCAAACTCCACAAAGAGATGCCAAAACCCATAATTCAATATACATTTTCTGCATGAATTTATTTGTTAAAGCTTCTTTTAGAGTTAAAGTGGGCCTGTTCTGCTTTTCGATTTAGAATAGAATCCCCCCCTTATTGTCATTTTACCTGTATAACAAAATTATAGGTGCTCCACGCCAACTTTGCAAGATTAAAATATAAATAGTATGACAGCAGGAATAAATAGCAAACAGGAGAGATGTATACAGTCTAGAGGAACATATGAAAAACAAGAGAAAGGCACACATTGGACAGAAAAGTGTTTGGAAACAGTACAAAAAGACTTGGTCTGAGTATTGAGTCTGTATGTGAGTGGCCTGAGTGTTGTGGGTTACTCAGACCATGGCTCATTGGTGAGGTGGGTGGTCAGGTGTGGGGTGTGTAGTGTGTGTTTGTGTGTGTGGAGGGGGGTAGTGTTTGTTAACAGTCCGAATGACCCAGGGGAAGAAGCTGTTTTTGAGTCTGGAGGTGTGGAACTGGATTGACCTGAGGCACTGACCAGAGGGCAGCGGGTCAAACAGGTGGTAGGCGGGGTGCAAGGGGTCACCTGTGATGGCCCTGGTTTTCCTAAGACAGGAGGATCTGATGATGGCCTCCACGGGTGACAGAGGGCAGCCAAAAAATTTTTGGGGGAGGTGTTCCTGTTCCTGTGCAACCTTCCTCTTCTCGGTTGTGGCCCGAGTACCAAACACCCAGGCAGGGGCGGTAGAAGGCCAGCAGCAGATTCTGGTAAAGGTTATTTTTCCTCAAGATGCGGAGGAAGTGCAACTGCTGCTGGGCCTTCTTTACCAGGGCGATGGTATTGTTGGTCCAGGTGAGATCAGTGGAGATGTGGGTGCTAGAAGGAAGTATTTGGTCCAGGAACCGGTCTCTGTCATGGGTCTTGAACACTAGTCAACATCCTCTAGCAGCTAAGAAAATACGGGGTCTGGTGTGCTTGCTTTCTCCATCCTGGCTTTTTCTTTTTCTTCTTTTCATTCTGTATGATGTCAGTGACAGTTTGTATCTCTGATATATCTCAGGACAGCACGGTTCAGTGTTTGAACCACCTGGAGTTTTAATGTGCTCCATCATCGGGCTACCTGTAAATCTGAGATAGCTCTCTGTTCTGTGATGATGAGCTATAGCAGCCTGTCTACGGTGTAGCCGCCTCTTGTCCAACCACTGCTGCTGGCCATTGTGACCAACCTGCTGGTCAGAGGGGCAGCCAATCAGAGTAAGTCCGCTTAAAAGAAGGGTGGTCTTCAAAGGACAAAATAAATAAGAATACAAACAATATGCTACTGCAGCACATAAACGACCCAAAAGAGTCAGTTACAAGCATAAAAAATAAATAAAATCACATCACATGAAGGAAACCCCGTAATTTTCCCACTTCAGACTCGCCCACCTCACCTGGGTGACTATTACAGGGTAAAAAAATTGAAGTCATTTTGCGGTAAAATCAAAACCCACACTGCTCAATGCCAAATTTTCCCACTTCATGACTTCATGATGTATGCCAAAGTGGAAACTGACATTTGAACGTCTACTATTTAGCAACACTACGTACGTCAGGTTTGTTCCCAAAGCCTCAAACTTGCAATCTGTGAGATTTAAATTCTGCACAGCATGAGACACCGATAGATACTTAGATCCTTCTTCCAGAGTGGACAAGCATTTGCTTCTTATCAGACTCAGACTCCCAGCTATTTTGGCCTTTCCCTTCTGATCATATCATAAGGACAACACAGCAATTCTGTACTTAAACTCCACTGCACATCTTTTTAAGCCCATCAGCTCATGTAAGTTCTGGGAATTGAACCAGCCACCATGTTGTCTTTCTCTGATATATTTCAACAAATCTCCGGAAATAGCTCCTATCTTTCCACCCATTTATTTTCATTTCAGACTGGCAGAAGCGATCTGGTGTTGTGATAAGAATCTCCATCAGATGCGGCGTGTGTCTTTGAAGATATACACGGTTATAAACACTGAGATGGTAAGACAGGGCATGTCTCAGCTGATAGCATCACGCTGCTCACTGAGCGACTGTGTCGGATGCTTCTCAGATACAACACCAAAGGATTTCCTCCTCCTTCCTCCTTGCTGCTCTGTTATGTAATGCGCTCGCATCAGTTGTAAGTGCGGAGCGCCTCGAGCCAAATCAATGTGCTCTAAACAAGCTTCATCCTCATCAATAATGGATTCACGCCGTAAACGTGTCAGACGTCCCTGCTCTTCAGGACCACTCAGCCTAACGCGACGTCCCACAAGAACAGTTATGCAAGACCAAGCGCAGGTTGAAAACCTACGAGCTTTAAATGTTTGAGTGAGCTGCTGTGTGTCTGCAGCTGTGGACACATGACAACACAAAGCCTTCCACCTCTTCATCCGGACTCTCTGCGTCATTTTGCCTTCTTGTATTTCCTTTTCTCGCTGTTCTGTTTACCCAAGCATGCCGGCACGATAGCGTGTTGGTAGACTGTAGGTGTGAAGCAAAGCTTTGCCGAGACGCGTACTCGCCACCAGAGGGCAGTGTTATAAACATGTGAAACGACCAGAGATGTGGACTGCTCTTATTTCCGTTTAAGCAGTTTTGGATCGTTTAGCTTATTATTCTGCAGTCTTTGTAAACACTGCATGGTATTTGCATTTGCTTCTGTTTGTTTGAGACGCATTTGGCCCTCTTTGTGCTCCTTTTATATCTCTTTACCTTCATTTTTCATCTTTTTGTGCCAATTTGTTTCTTATTGTAGTCAATTTGTCTATCTGTGGGATGGTTTTAATCTCTTTTTGGTCATTTTGTGTTTCTTTCTGACACTTTTGTGTCTCTTTGTAGTCATTTTTCATCTTTTGTGGTCATTTTGTGTTCTGCTGTGGTCATTTTTCATTTCTCTGCATTCAATTTGTTTCTCTTTGTGTTCATTTTTTGTCTTTTTGTGTTATTTTGTTTTTCATTGTGGTCATTTTTCATTTCTCTGTAGTCAGTTTGTATCGCTTTGTGTTCATTTTTGTCTCTTTGTGTCATTTAATATTTCTTTGTGGTCATTGTGTGTCTCTTTGTCATCATTTTGTGTGGTCATTTTTCATCATTTTGTTTTCATTTTGTGTGCTCAGGCATGTCCCTTTGGCTCGACCTCTGTGTGGATATTTCAGTAAAATGCCACAGATGAACCAGTCTTGTCTCCAGAATAGTTTGCACAATGGTGGACTCCTATCAGCCCTCTGCAGACCTGCCTACTCGGACCCTCACTCTTCCTGCCAGGCCCGGGCCCTGACATTTTGATTGAGCACACAAGGTCGATGGCGGTAACAAGCCACAGCTGAGATGTCGCTGCTGATTTGGGCTTCATCTGGCACCCTGTGACTTTCAGCTGGGGCATTTTTATCCCCGTCATTATTCTGTCCGTTGGCTGGGACGCTTACCTTTCAGGCAATGCTGTGCTGGAAGTAAATGCCGATTAGCGCTGTTGTAATGAGCAGGAATGTGACAGCGATGTTCTGGCAGGTGTGAGCTGAGCCTGCAGGTTGCTAAGCACAATGAGAGCGTTTCGGGCAGGTGTAGCATTATGTAATAAAACCTAATGCTGGATTCTTGCTGACTGCAGTCTCTTAAAATAGTGACTCTGCACCAAATCTGATCAGTTCTTGTCAGAGACAAAGAAGGGAGGGAGCGAACTACACTTTACTGTGTGTTTGAACCACTGAACACACTAAACAGGAAACAATCTGCAATGGTGGGGGAGATGGTACTCAGTTTGTCATGTATACACATATTTGTGCAAATTTAGATGATTTTAAACATCAAGACAAACTCTGTCATACAGAAAATACGCCAGCATCACACCTCGACATGTGACACCGGAGCTGCCTGCTTTCAAGAGCTTTTTACAGTCCATTTTTATCTCAGTTTGGCCTTAAAACACATTTTTAATCTGTTCTAAACTGATGGTTTAGACCACCCACTGCTCTATAATCTAGATAAAAATCTGCAGATGTTTGTGATTGTGCAGATGTTGGCACTGGACAAGAGTTTTGGGTCAGGAAGCTCGCTGGGTTACATGTTTGAGCGGGCTTCGTTAGCTTATAGTTAGTGTGGAGAGCAAAAGAAATACACCCAACAAGCAACTGATAATATCTTAGTCCATTATTAGCTTGTTCTCAGTATTTGTAAACAGAGGAATAAGATAAGATACCTTAAACCAGACATCCATCATTCATTAACCAACAATCCTGGCTCCATCCATTCACTTCCGCTTATCCTTTTCAGGGTCGCGGGGGGCGCTGGAGCCTATCCCAGCTGTCATAGGGCGAAAGGCGGGGTACACCCTGGACAGGTCGCCAGTCTGTCGCAGGGCTAACACATAGGGACAGACAACCATTCACACTCACACCTAGTGGCAATTTGGATTATCCAGTTAACCTATCCCCACAAGCTGCATGTCTTTGGACGGTGGGAGGAAGCCGGAGTACCCGGAGAGAACCCACGCAAACACGGGGAGAACATGCAAACTCCACACAGAAAGACCTGATGGTGGAATTGAACTCAGGACCTTCTAGCTGTGCGGCAACAGTGCTAACCACCGTGCCACCGTGCTGCCCACAAGCCTGGCTATCAGCCCTAATAATATGTCCTTTGTCCTCAGAGTGTGTGTGTGTGTGTGTGTGTGTGTGTGTGTGTGTGTGTGTGTGTGTGTGTGTGTGTGTCTGTTTGTTTGTTTGTTTTCTTTTTTTTAGGGGGGGTAGCTTAAAGTTTTGTTCAGAAAGTGAACTGACCACTTTGTTAGGTACTTATTAGTCAAGAAGAAGTATGCTTGTTGGTCTGAGTGTTTTGGACACTGTTGACCTGCTGGGATTTTCCCACACAGCCGTATCCATGGTTTACAAAGGATGCTGCGAAAAACAAAAGAAACTCGTTACATCCGAGGTGCAGAAGAGCATCTCTGAACGAACAGCATCTGAAACCTTGAATAAGAATAGCTACAGCGTGAGTATTGTGGCTGAGCAAGTCTGTTCCTTTACAATGATGCCAGAAAGCTCAAATAATCTCAAACTGGTGTCTTGAGCATGAAAATGACAACCTTTGGGATGCGATGGAAAGCAGCAAGGTGTATCTAATAAAGTGGCCTGTCATTTGGATCTCAGCTTCCAGAAAGACATTTAGATACAGATTTACAGTTTATAGAGAGGAATGAGTATTTTCAGGTGTTATAATTTCCACCGCAGTGTCATTTCTGTGACAGTCTGACTGATGAGATTAATCTGGAATGAAGAAGTCTCTGCTCTCACTCTGATGAGGCTGCAGTGATATTTTAACATCACTGAACAGATGGGAAATTCTGAGCTAATATACTTTTTTTTTTTTCTTTTTTACAGCTCCCTGTTCTTCTAAGAAATAGGTGGTGGGTGGGTGGGAAGAATGTGGGGTAAAAATAAAGAGCAATGAGAATGAGTCACAGCTCCTTCAATCCCAGGCCACGCGTGGCTGACATTACATAAGCTGCAGCGTGGGAGGTGTGATGCGAGGCATGTACAATTCATCAATGTGGGACTGAACTCGGGGGTATCTCGTACATCCTAGTGAGCCCCCCGAACGCATCACCGTAGTTTCATTTTGATGCACGCTCCTGCGCGGACGAACCTCGGTGTAAAATCAGCGGGTTTAAAGTGACGGCCGACCCCAAGGCTCCACGCCGCAGCACAGAGCTGTTATCAAACGTGACTGAAAAGTGAGGAGAGGGATCGGACTGTGACGGAAGTGGAAATGGGAGGATGCGCTGGAAAAATCCTGGAATATGGGGCTTATTTCATTCTGAGTCGATACAGTTTATATTCATATATGAACCACATTCACAGGTTTTTGTTTGGGGTCCTTTTTGTGTTCAATATTAACTTTGTATTAAAATGGCCTGTATTTATATAGCGCTTTACTAGTCCCTAAGGACCCCAAAGCGCTTTACATATCCAGTCATCCACCCATTCACACACAGGTGATGGCAAGCTACATTGTAGCCACACCCACCCTGGGGCGCACTGACAGAGGCGAGGCTGCCGGACACCGGCGCCACCGGGCCCTCTGACCACCACCAGTAGGCAACGGGTGAAGTGTCTTGCCCAAGGACACAACGACCGAGACTGTCCGAGCCGGGGCTCGAACCGACAACCTTCCGATTACAAGGCGAACTCCTAACTCTTGAGCCACGATCGCCCCGCTATTAGCTCTAGTCTGGGTCTCCACCTGCTCCTTGTCTACTTTCCATATGTAACAGTCACTTAGGTTCATTCAGAATCTGGATAGCTGATATTCCCAGAGCTGAACAATTGATCAACGAGCCAAAAAATGTTTTTACATCAACAGCCTTAACTGCTTGAAATTAAGGCATCTGGACTTCTGTTTGGTTCATGAAGATGTACTTTGGTAGAGGTGGTCCTGAGACTAATCATGTGACTTTCATGATTAGTCCAGTTGCCTGCATTTAAGCACTTGAGACTACCATGACTTCGACCACTGAGAACCTACACAGACAAACTGCAATGAAAGCCTTTCGGTAGATGGCTGCTTATCGCTGAGCCTGGTTGAGCCAGAGGTTTCTTCCTGTTAAAAGGGAGTTTTTCCTTCCCACTGTTGCCAAGTTTGCTCAAGTTGGGGTTTTCTCTGTATTACTGTAGTTTTTACCTTACAATATTGTGGTGTGAATAAGGCACGGCGGGTCCAGGGATCAGTGTTTAGAGCCATTTTATTTCCATCACCTCACACCACAACCACCAACCCCTGAGTCCTCGTGTTTTTAACTTGGCGGACTGAACTGAAACAGGATACAAACTGTGGTCTCTGAGTTCACAGCCACCACCAGCTATCCTAATATCTTATTCAGCCTACCTGCATTTTCACAACTTTGAACTCACCCACTCCTGGGACTGGTGACTTCATTAGCTCACGCCTTTTTGATCTTCTAATTGGACTGAAACTAGTTAACCCAAAGTATAAGCAGTTGCAGGAATGGCTGCTTTTCGTTGAGGTCGAGCATAAACAACAGCAGGCGCAGCATTATCTATCTGCATAGATAAGTTTTAAGTTAACTTGTCTGGGGCAGCATGTCTTCCCAGCTCTAATGTGTAATGCTGGAAGGTTTGATTATGAACACATTAAACACAGCACATTTTATCTACACACATATTTGCTACTTTTACAGTAATACACATTCCTGGAATCCTCTCACATGAACAATAAAAAGTGTTATTATTATTTCAGTTCAGAATAACAAGTCTAAAATAAAAATCACAGAAAGGTTAGCAGCTTTGGCAGAGTTTCTCCCAAGATGGAGAACATATTGATATCTGAAGCAACTCAATAAAGCAGGTCTTCTTTAAAGTCTAAGACTTCTTCCGTTTTTGTTGACCTGGACTATATTGCATTATCTTGAAAGAATTATCAGGTTTTTGTATGTGTAAACTCTGTAATAGTGGATTTTTTGGCAGAGCTGCTGCCCATGTGTTTCTAATAAGGCACTCAGTCCATGTGTAGATATACACTTTCACGCAGAGTGGAAAATAACAGACAATACTTTTGATGCCTTGAGGAGGAAGTTGTGGAGCGTATCATCGTCTCGTTTTATTTGTATAACATGCATTTTATGGATCAGATTGAGCCTTTAACACACTATGATTATCAGTTTCGTCTAACCTTTAACAAATCTGTCCGTCATTCTTCTTAACCGCTTGTCCAGGGTCACCGTGTGGCTGGAGCGAGAAACATGGTACAAGTATAATACAAGACTTGAAATTCCACTGATTGATCGTGTTGGTATTACAAGGCTGGATGGAAGCATGTTTTCCATCCAAAAGCTGCAGCAGAAATCAAGATTCGCCCGATCAAAGCCTTTCTGTGTTTAATTGTTCCAGTTTGTGTGAATTGTAGCCTCAGTTTCCTGTTCTTAGTCTGCAGGAGTGGCACTCAGTCTGGTCTTCTTCTGCAATAGTCCATCTCCTTCAGGGTTTGATGTGCTGTTCAATCAGAGATGCTCTTCTGCATACCTCGGTTATAATGAGTAAAGTTGCTGTTGCCTTCCTATCAGCTCAAAGCAGTCTCCTCTGACATCTGGCACTGGATATTTCTTATTTTCAAACCAGCCCATCTGACGCTAACAACAAGCCACATTCGCTTTTCTTTCTCACTCTGATGCTTAATCAGAAATTCAGCAGGTCACCCTGATCTTGTCCACATGGCTAAATACCCTCAGGTGTTGTCACATGACTGACTGATTAGAAATTTGTGTTAAAGAGCAGCGGAACACGTGTACCTAATAATGTGTGGTTGGGATGTTGTTATTTTACCCGTTGACATCGACACCGTCAGCTGTTTCCAGGGTGATTGAATTTTTATCTCCTCTGACACAGTGAGTCAATGTCCCACATCTTGATGAGCTCCCGTTTTCCAAAATCAACAATGTAATACGGACACTTTCCTAAACTTTGGCTTTTATCGAATGCCTGTGAAGACATCACGGGCCTCCTGCAGGTTAACATGCCACGCTCCGAGGTGGAAAATTACAAGTCGGTACAAAGTCGCACGGGACTAGGATGAAAACTACCACAAACAAAAGGAATTTCAGCTACAATAAAGACTGGAAAATATTTAATAACTGGGGAAAACTGGTGAAAGGAGATTCTTAAACAGGCTTTATGCTTTTTATCGGTTATTTTTGAGCCTAACAAGAAAGCTGTGGCTCAAAAAAAGACACCAGTTGATGAAGTCATGCCCACTGAAAGATGAATGATTGCTCGATGGAACAGTAACTGAGAAAACACTGAGCAGTTTCAAAGGTTAACAGGTTAAAAATCTCCCACACAAACATACTCTTTGGCCCACATTTAGTTTGTTGTGATCTGGTCACTCCGACTGCTTGGCTGCTCTTATAATTTTAATTAAATCTCCAAAGGGTTATCTACATGAGACATGAGCATTTACCTTATTAAACCATATTTAAACCAGTCCACTATTTTATAAAAAATGTGGGTAATTGTTAGAGCAGTTAGTTACAGTGTGTAAGTGTGTTTTGTCCACAGGGGGCATGAGAGCGCTTCAAACCCAGTAACCACTGTATGAATCTGCACTGTAGCTTACTCCTCAGCAGTAAACCCACAAAGCCCACAAATTGTAGAGTTTACATGATCCGGGATGTCTGCGGCACTCTCCTGAAACAGTTTAATTTTTCACTAATAAGACTGAAAAATAATATGTGGTTAAAACGTATCTTCCAGGGGGGAAAAAGCAAAAAAACTTACTTGAAAGGCAGAGTTGCTGCCAGCAGTCGTATCGAGAGAGCAGTAAAGATTGCACTGGGGAAAGCCTGTATTTGATTTTGATTGCAGCTAATTTAGTTAAACTGTATAATGTCCCATGTTTCCAATCCCCAGCCCTCAGATTGGAGTGATTTATTACCAGTGAAGATGAAGAAGTGAAATAAGTGTTGCTACATTCAAGAATTACTGACTGAGGAAACCCAGCGCAGAGCTTTAAATCAAACAGTAAACTCTTCATGTTTAATGCGTTTAAGGTTTAATGTGAAGACAAACATGACTAAAGAATATAATTAGTGTATATGGCTGGATTACAGTTTGGGAAGACCTTTAAAGCCCCTGTTTGACCCTGACAGTTAGAAATGACCCACTTTTAAACATCCTGTTTTTTTGGGGGGGGGAATACTTCATCTCATATGTCAGCAACAGTAACCGAGACGGTTTCATTTCCTCATTAACTTCAGATGACAGTGCGGTGAAAGAATGGAGCAAGAAAACAAAACAAACTAGTTAATCCCAAATTAAATGATACAAATATGTGAAATATGAAGCCGCAGCCAGTGGCTGTTTGTCTTAGCTCGACATGCGGACAGCAACGGGTAGACAGCTCGACTAGTCCGAACAAAATCTGCCAGCAAGGACCTCTAAAACAAACACGTTTGATTAATCTGCACAAGGAAACAAAGTCTGTGCTGGTTTTATGTCGACCTCATTCTGACAAGGCCGAGGAAAATTTCTGTATTGGGCTGAGAAGGTCGTTAAAAAGTTGCAGATTTTTTTTTTTTTTTTTTTTTGGTGTTTGAATGCATCCTTTTTTATTTTTTAGATACTGATGTTCACAAAAATTAAAAAAAAAAAACAAACAGCTGAGGTCTGAAAAATACAAGCAAGATGATCTGTAGCAATGATGTCTTAGTCAAGGTTATTATATGTACACTTTTATTCTAATGTAAATTAGGTATCAAAATCCTTT